>NC_051858.1:0-395718 GCF_000002435.2 Giardia duodenalis | reverse complement strand
GTTGACCGGAAATGGGACTCCGGCCAGCTAGGCCATCGACATAACCTCGTTGACCGGGAAATGGGACTCCGGGCCAGCTAGGCCCATCGACAACCTCGTTGACGGGGAAACAGCATGCCAGGACAGGTTGGCCCATCGACGACCTCGTTGACCGGGGAAACAGCATGCCAGGACAGGTTGGCCCATCGACGCACCTCGTTGACCGGGGAAACAGCATGCCAGGACAGGTTGGCCCATCGACATAGCCTCGTTGACCGGGGAAACAGCATGCCAGGACAGGTTGGCCCATCGACGCACCTCGTTGACCGGGAACAGCATGCCAGGACAGGTTGGCCCATCGACGCACCTCGTTGACCGGGGAAACAGCATGCCAGGACAGGTTGGCCCATCGAGCAACCTCGTTGACCGGGGAAACAGCATGCCAGGACAGGTTGGCCCATCGACGCACCTCGTTGACCGGGGAAATGGACTCCGGGCCACTAGGCCCATCGAGCATACCTCGTTGACCGGGGAAACAGCATGCCAGGACAGGTTGGCCCATCGACGCACCTCGTTGACCGGGGAAACAGCATGCCAGGACAGGTTGGCCCATCGACGCACCTCGTTGACCGGGGAAACAGCATGCCAGGACAGGTTGGCCCATCGACGCACCTCGTTGACCGGGGAAAGGACTCCGGGCCAGCTAGGCCCATCGACGCACCTCGTTGACCGGGGAAAGGACTCCGGGCCAGCTATGGCCCATCGACGCATCCTCGTTGACCGGGGAAATGGACTCCGGCCAGCAGGCCCATCGAATACCTCGTTGACCGGGGAAACAGCATGCCAGGACAGGTTGGCCCATCGACGCACCTCGTTGACCGGGGAAACAGCATGCCAGGACAGGTTGGCCCATCGACGCACCTCGTTGACCGGGAAAAGACTCCGGCCAGCTGGCCCATCGACGCACCTCGTTGACCGGGGAACACTGCCAGGACAGGGCCCATCGACGCACCTCGTTGACCGGGAAATGGACTCCGGGCCAGCTGGCCCATCGACGCACCTCGTTGACCGGGGAAACAGCATGCCAGGACAGGTTGGCCCATCGACGCACCTCGTGACCGGGGAACAGCATGCCAGGACAGGTGGCCATCGACGCACCTCGTTGACCGGGGAAACAGCATGCCAGGACAGGTTGGCCCATCGACGCACCTCGTTGACCGGGAAATGGGACTCCGGGCCAGCTAGGCCCATCGACATACCTCGTTGACCGGGGAAATGGGACTCCGGGCCAGCTAGGCCCATCGACGCACCTCGTTGACCGGGGAAACAGCATGCCAGGACAGGTTGGCCCATCGACGCACCTCGTTGACGGGGAAACAGCATGCCAGGACAGGTTGGCCCATCGACGCACCTCGTTGACCGGGGAATGGACTCCGGGCCAGCTAGGCCCATCGACGTACCTCGTTGACCGGGAAATGGGACTCCGGGCCAGCTAGGCCCATCGACGCACCTCGTTGACCGGGGAAACAGCATGCCAGGACAGGTTGCCCATCGACGCACCTCGTTGACCGGGGAAACAGCATGCCAGACAGGTTGGCCCATCGACGCACCTCGTTGACCGGGGAAACAGCATGCCAGGACAGGTTGGCCCATCGACGCACCTCGTTGACCGGGGAAAGGACTCCGGGCCAGCTAGGCCCATCGACATACCTCGTTGACCGGGGAAATGGACTGCCAGCAGGGCCCATCGACGCACCTCGTTGACCGGGGAAACAGCATGCCAGGACAGGTTGGCCCATCGACGCACCTCGTTGACCGGGGAAACAGCATGCCAGGACAGGTTGGCCCATCGACGCACCTCGTTGACCGGGGAAACAGGCATGCCAGGACAGGTGGCCCATCGACGCACCTCGTTGACCGGGGAAACAGCATGCCAGGACAGGTTGGCCCATCGACGCACCTCGTTGACCGGGGAAAACAGGGACAGGGCCATCGAGCACCTCGGACGGGGAAACGCTCCAGGCAGGTGGCCCATCGACGCACCTCGTTGACCGGGGAAACAGCATGCCAGGACAGGTTGGCCCATCGACGCACCTCGTTGACCGGGGAAACAGCATGCCAGGACAGGTTGGCCCATCGACGCACCTCGTTGACCGGGGAAACGGATGCCAGGACAGGTTGGCCCATCGACGCACCTCGTTGACCGGGGAAACAGCATGCCAGGACAGGTTGGCCCATCGACGCACCTCGTTGACCGGGGAAACAGCATGCCAGGACAGGTTGGCCCATCGACGCACCTCGTTGACCGGGGAAACAGCATGCCAGGACAGGTTGGCCCATCGACGCACCTCGTTGACCGGGGAAACAGCATGCCAGGACAGGTTGGCCCATCGACGCACCTCGTTGACCGGGGAAACAGCATGCCAGGACAGGTTGGCCCATCGACGCACCTCGTTGACCGGGGAAACGCATGCCAGGACAGGTTGGCCCATCGACGCACCTCGTTGACCGGGGAAACAGCATGCCAGGACAGGTTGGCCATCGACGCACTCGTTGACCGGGGAAACAGCATGCCAGGACAGGTGGCCCATCGACGCACCTCGTTGACCGGGGAAACAGCATGCCAGGACAGGTTGGCCCATCGACGCACCTCGTTGACCGGGGGAAAGGATGCCGGCAGGCTGGCCCATCGACGCACCTCGTTGACCGGGGAACAGCATGCCAGGACAGGTTGGCCCATCGACGCACCTCGTTGACCGGGGAACCCGCAGCTGGCCATCGGCACCTCGTTGACCGGGGAACAGCATGCCAGACAGGTTGGCCCATCGACGCACCTCGTTGACCGGGGAAACAGCATGCCAGGACAGGTTGGCCCATCGACGCACCTCGTTGACCGGGGAAATGGGACTCCGGGCCAGCTAGGCCCATCGACAACCTCGTTGACCGGGGAAACAGCATGCCAGGACAGGTTGGCCCATCGACGCACCTCGTTGACCGGGGAAACAGCATGCCAGGACAGGTTGGCCCATCGACGCACCTCGTTGACCGGGGAAACAGCATGCCAGGACAGGTTGGCCCATCGACATACCTCGTTGACCGGGGAAACAGCATGCCAGGACAGGTTGGCCCATCGACGCACCTCGTTGACCGGGGAAATGGGACTCCGGGCCAGCTAGGCCCATCGACGCACCTCGTTGACCGGGGAAACAGCATGCCAGGACAGGTTGGCCCATCGACGCACCTCGTTGACCGGGGAAACAGCATGCCAGGACAGGTTGGCCCATCGACGCACCTCGTTGACCGGGGAAACAGCATGCCAGGACAGGTTGGCCCATCGACGCACCTCGTTGACCGGGGAAACAGCATGCCAGGACAGGTTGGCCCATCGACGCACCTCGTTGACCGGGAAACAGCATGCCAGGCCCATCGACGCACCTCGTTGACCGGGGAAACAGCATGCCAGGACAGGTTGGCCCATCGACGCACCTCGTTGACCGGGGAAACAGCATGCCAGGACAGGTTGGCCCATCGACGCACCTCGTTGACCGGGGAAACAGCATGCCAGGACAGGTTGGCCCATCGACGCACCTCGTTGACCGGGGAAACAGCATGCCAGGACAGGTTGGCCCATCGACGCACCTCGTTGACCGGGGAAACAGCATGCCAGGACAGGTTGGCCCATCGACGCACCTCGTTGACCGGGGAAACAGCATGCCAGGACAGGTTGGCCCATCGACGCACCTCGTTGACCGGGGAAACAGCATGCCAGGACAGGTTGGCCCATCGACGCACCTCGTTGACCGGGGAAACAGCATGCCAGGACAGGTGGCCCATCGACGCACCTCGTTGACCGGGGAAACAGCATGCCAGGACAGGTTGGCCCATCGACGCACCTCGTTGACCGGGGAAACAGCATGCCAGGACAGGTTGGCCCATCGACGCACCTCGTTGACCGGGGAAACAGCATGCCAGGACAGGTTGGCCCATCGACATACCTCGTTGACCGGGGAAACAGCATGCCAGGACAGGTTGGACGTTTCTAGTGGACCTCTACGCCTCGACCATATTATATAATAGTGCCACCTGCGTTTTGTTCACAGTCTAAAGCTAACTGCTCTTTAACCGTATGTATTCTATCTCATTTTTCTTTACACCCCGTGCGTTTCTTGTTATTCGGATCTTAAAAAACTGGCAAAAATGGCGGAATCTCGTAAGTCAAACATACCGCATGTCCGGCAACCATCTTCTGAGTCAGATACAGTGCCACATTCGTCAACTTTTCAGCCATCTGGGCCTTCTTCAACCACTTTGCCTTATTCTAGATTATCCCCCCTCTCGCAAGAGGTAGACTCCTCAACTTTATCAAGGCTGGCCACGCCTTCATTGAGTGCCACTTCATCAACTACTTCGTGTCTCTATGACCCACCTTTAAGTGTTTCTATGATGGCTTGTGGACCCTATGATCCGAAAACTCCCTCTTGCCAGCCGAACACGCGGTCTAAGCTTCAGCAACAAGGTCAGGTCTTGGTCTATGAGTCAGGGAAAAAGTTCTATCCCCATCCCCGTGGCTCGCCTGTTCATTTGACTCCATACGAGTGCTTCATTAACAAAACAGGAACACCCATATCTTGCCAGTTTCTTCCCCCGTCTTCTCCTGCAGAAAAGAGTGTGCTTGGTACCCTACCAAGACATGACTTTAATAGTCGCGAAAGCCCACACCTTCCCTCTATTACCAATCACAAGTCGTCCAAAAGCACATAATGATTTGTTAAGAATTTACCCGGTTGAGTGGTTATTCTCCATCCGGACTTATTTGGATGTTTCTTTCATATGGTTGATATACTCCTTATATATGCACCGTTTCTCTCGGTTCTCGCGAATAACCTTCTCTCTAGCCAGTGCCTTTTCTGAAAGCTTCTTCTGTACTTCGTCAAATGCCCCGGTCTCAAGTTTCTTAGAAAATCTAATTCCATATACCCACGCTGTTATAGTTAAGCCAATAAGGAGTAGACTCCCTATGACAACAAGCCAATTCGTGGGCACAGGTGGGTCGGTGCACCCGACAGGCTTCTTAGCGGCATCATATATCTCCGTGCACTTCTGTAGTTGGCTCGAGTAACGATACATATCACCCACTAAGGACGTGGTAACGGCATACGTTCGGGTTGTACGGATGGGGAATATCTTCATGGCATTAGAAAACTCAGCCAGGGTGCTTGTATTTTTTAGTTCCAGTAACTTGTTTTTCATAGCTAGATTGAGTGCTCTGCACTTTTCAATTGTAGAGTCTGTGCAACCTGCCTGATAAAAGTAATAAGAGGACGAAGTTGAAGAGAATTGTTTTGGGCTGAAGTCCGTGACTGGAATCTGTACCCCTGTTAACGAACCCTTGAACGTTGACTGAGTAGCGACTAAGGACGCGAGATAGTACGGGAGTGCGTTGCTTTCTGATGAAAGAAGATGTGAAGAGAGTGAGCTGGAGTGTACATGGGCTTTGTCTAGGCTGTAGAAATGACCCTCAAGATAGGCAACTCTGGAGTCCTGCTGAAGCAGCAGTTCTGTGAGACGCCAAGCCAGTGGAACCCTCTGTCCATTGATGAGCATAAATTGATTGTGCGTAAACTCAACAAACTTATCTAGTGTGGGGAAGTCTATTAAGTATGGTGTTGTAGATGTGTTACCAAGAAGTCTGGTGCAAACGTAGTCCTTGAGGGTTAGCATTTGTGTGTTAAGGGTGCCATGCATGTAAGAAGCCTGGCTCAGAACTTGGCCTGTACGCGCGGAGAGAAAGGTGGCTTCACGGAAGTACTTAGTAATGTCTGACCTCCAGTGGGAGATCTCGTCGGCGCCCCCATTCTTGGCGAAGTCAACGCAGAGAGGGTTGGCGCTTGAGTTACAGACTTGGCCCAACGATTGGGAGATCGCGAGGTAACCGCCTAAACCCTCACTGCCATGAACACCTACTAAGAAGTCGTCTTGAAGAAGCTCAACCACAAGGGAATAGTACATGACATCATGGACCCCTATGCCATTCTGGGCTGCTATGTCCTTTGCTAGAAAATAAAGATTTGGATGGTATAATAATAAGTTAGTCGCCAAGCTATCTTTTTGGAGGGGTGTAAGCGCTGGTCCGTGTCGCCTAGTAAAAGAAACCAGCTCTGGCACCAGAAACTTACCTTCTGTGACACCATGCAGATCCAGTAAGTAGGTTGCTGAGTCTGCCGCGCGCGGCCACCTCTGGGAAGCAAGAATCGCCAGGTTAAGGCCGAGAAGAAGCACCGAGGTGCACATCAATTTTTTTCAAGTGCATTAAACAGCGCCTTTTCTTTCTTGTGAAGCACTTCGATAAGCTCCATATATGCCCATCGGAACTGTTCGAGAGTGGTTCTCAGCTGTAAAAGCCCATGCGCACGCGGAAATTCAAGCGGCAATACCCTTGTTTCAGAGGTCAGTGGATTCACTCGGGCAAACAGCGCTGATGAAGGCCGTCCTTGAAAAGGATCTGTTCTTGGTCAAGATGCTTGTGCGCTACGAGCACTCAATCACCACCAAGGCAGGACTGACTGCTCTCTCCATTGCAGCGCTTGAAAACAATTTTGAACTCTGCAAGCTTTTGGCCATTTATGAGAAGGACGTGCTGCTCCCAAATAAGCGGACCCCCCTCATGTTGGCCGCTGATTCTGGGTGCACCGAATCGGTAAAGGCTCTCCTGGTATTCTATAGTAACGAGCGAGATGAATTTAAATGGTCAGCGCTCGACTACGCCGTTTCTAAAAACCATGTAGATTGTGTTCATGAACTGCTTAAGACAACTACGTGGACCACTCAGGACTTGACTATTGCGTTTGGTGTTGCAAAGAGGGCGTCCCTAGCGTCGATGACGGAACTGCTTTATGGCTACATCAGACAGGGTGTTGTTACTGAGTGCCCACACTGTTCTCTCTGTCGCTCTACCCTTCGAGCCGCCCTTGATGAGGTTACGGCGCTGACGAGCGGGCTTTCATCCTTCATTGTCAATAATAGGCCTAACCAGGGTCCTGGAAGTGACACCGTATCAAGAGAAGAATACACAAGATTACTTGCCAAATACGAGGCATTGTTGGCAGAGTCAAAAGCTTACAAAAGAGACAGTCAAGTGACTGACAAGAGGCGGTCTTATGACGAGCTGACACATATGCCTCCTAAGCCTCAGTCCTCGGGGCAGGCATCCACCAACCAAGCAAACCCAATAGGGCTGACCCAAAATACATACTCAGTGGACCTGCAAGATACCGCAGCTGACAACGAAAGGTTTGCATTATATTCAATCCTGGACCCTACAATACTAATAACCGACCAAACTATTTTAGAAGATACCTCCATGTCTGTCCGGCGAATAAACTTTCCAATGAGAAAAGGTGATGCACAACGAAATGAAGAAGAGGATGAGGAGGAGATACAGGTTGACGAAGATGGAAACACTCCGTTAATGCATGCGGTAATGAACAAGAAGATGAGTCTTGTCAAGGCATATATGTTCTCGCAGGCTTCGAGGCAAAACTCTTCTGGCGCGACTGCTCTGATGATCTCTATATCCACAGGATTTCTGGAAGCGGCTAGATTCTTGGCAGACTTGGAGGCTGGTAAGCAGGATGTCCACGGGCAAACAGCCTTGATGCTCGCTGCATCTGTTGATAGCACTGATCTGGTGAAGATGTTGATGGGTGAAGAGGCAAAGAAAACAACTACCAACGGCAAGACAGCCCTCATGATAGCAATAGAGGCAGGATCTGCTGACTCTGCAAAGCTTCTGGCTCCCGTCGAAGCTGGGATGCAAGACCAATCTGGACGAAAGGCTATTCATTATGCCGCGTGGAACGACATGGATGAGGTTCTGAGGGTTCTATTGCCTGTTGAGAAGGGAGCTAAAGACAGCTTTGGATATACAGCCTTAATGATAGCGTCTCTGAAGGGCCACATTAACTCTGCTCGAATGCTTAAAAGCTATGAAGCCAAATTGGCAAGACCAGACGGGTGGACGGCGCTCATGGCAGCAGCCACGCTTAATAACTTTACGGTTGTTAACGAGCTTATTGATGTAGAGGCAGGCATGCAAACGAATAGCTCAAACTGTCGCGGAGCTGGATACACAGCTCTGATGGCAGCAGCTGAAATGGGCTCATTAGAGTCTTTGTGCATACTAATGCCTGTAGAATTCGGATTGCGACAAGACAGTGGAAAGTCAGCACTCGAGTGGGCTCTCAGTCCCAATGCCAAAGGAGATAGGACTAATAAGAATAAGTGCTATACCCTATTGAGAAAGCACTCAGATGCAAAAATGGAGTGAATGGTGATGCTGATTTTCAGGTTAATAAACCGATGGATGTGGTGCTTAACAATCTAGTAATTAAATTTCAATAAAATCAGACATAGCAACTGTGATTCCCGTGAGGTGAGGCTTTTCTCGCAAAGTGCTCATTGTCATCTCCTTCCTAAAACAATCGTTCCAGAGATCCAATGTCTTTTCTTGTATTTTCGTCAAGGGTTCTCCACCTTTAGTTGTATCGACAAAGATAACACTATTGCCGTGGGTGCTTTGATATTCTTTAGAATGTGACACATCTAGATCCAGGTCGATCTCGCCTGATGCCAAAGGGTGTTCATTACATAGACAGGCCATCGATTCGGACACGTATGACTCCACAGAGAAAATATCGTCTAGAAATACATTTGAAAATACGTCTACAAGATCATCAAAGTTGTTGATGTTCGAGAAAAGCTCTATAATAAGATTAGCCGCTGATACCAGCGAGTCAATGTCGGTGACTTTAGCCGAGCCTCGAATGCCTTGAAACGTGCTCAGGATGGAACTAGGAGAGCAGCAGGAGTACTCAGAAGGGAAGGTATCCTGGGAAGATTGAGGAGTTTGAGAGCTATGTGGACTCTGTGCAGGCATAGACAGATTGAGAGAAGGGGCTTCAAGATCTTGATGGAGCATAGGTTTGTTAGTTTTATAATTTAAAATATTGCGTGGTGCGCTTAACCGTGCATCAATAATCGAGGATTTTGATTTAATGAACTCTGGAAATATAACAGACACAGTAACGTTATCCTGACTCCCACGCAGCTTTGCATGGTTACAGAGCGCCTCTGCGACTGCCACACTTGTAGGTGAGTAGTAGGACGTGACGCCCATCTTGAAAAGAATTTGCTTGAGGGGCCGCCGGAGTTTCTTAAAGGCCTTGTGTGGCATTCGAGCCAATTGATGAATATAGTGCATGACTGAGGCAAAAATAGCCGCTTCTTTTGAGGATATTACGTCCCAGAGGCCGTCACAGGCTTGCAGAATAAACTCGTCTTGCTCTGTAAGGTCATAGATGGAAATAACGGGGTCGCTAGAAACCAGCGGCGCCGACACGCCAAGGGAGTTGAGGTATGTCATATCCTTATAAGGAAGATCACCAATAGCACGGGGTACAGCTAATCCGCCCGGGAAAATGCGATGGGGCCCCCTAATGGCTATCTTATCTTTATACTTAATTAGCGATGGATAAGTAAATGCACCTGCAGCTTCTATTCGCTCTCTGTCCGGAGAAATGTTTGGTTTTTGATCCAGTGAAAGAGGTATGACAAGGCGCGACCCAGGAAAGAAGGAAATCAAATTAAGCCGATTGGCATT
Organism: Giardia duodenalis; assembly: GCF_000002435.2. NCBI lineage: Eukaryota > Fornicata > Diplomonadida > Hexamitidae > Giardia > Giardia duodenalis. The sequence continues at coordinate 386,081 of NC_051858.1, read as the reverse complement.
GGCTTCTGCGGCAGCACTTGGTGGAGAAAACTTAAGCCACGCTGAAAAGGCCCCATGCCTGCACAGAATAGCCCGGCTGTCTCCGAGGTTGGCCGTGAAAATGCGGATTCTATGGGCTTCTGTAACTATAACAGTGGAAAGACACGTGCATCCAGCAAGAATATTTGAAGAACGGGCTATTTCCAAGAACTGTGCATCCATCAATATGTGAGCATTATGTAGTGAACTCACAATAGAAGAGGTTGTCATGCAGCACGGCCAGCACTCGGATACCTTAGAGGCTAGTTGTGCTGCAGAGTAGTACGATGCAGAGTCACCGCAGTGACCGTCCATTATCGCAAAAAGAGAAACAGTGGTATTGCCCTCGTCTTGCTCCTCAAGCTGCGGAATGGGCAGCGATGACACGACGGTATGGGCGTCCTCCATGGTCGGCCTTCTTCCTCTATCTTGATAGAGCCCGTATTCGACTTGAAGCCGTCTGTGAAGCGTCATCGTTCCCGTGCTTAATCGCCGCCGATGCCCGAGCATGTATAACACTGCTGCTGCTCCAGCATAAAAGACTAGCAATAGTAGTAAGAATGCTGCGTATGGATGTGCCATGGTTAAGGCGTAGGCCCGTGAATAGCTACGATCTTGATTCTGTTAAAAAATAAATGACCCCGACAAGTATAAGACCACCATCGGGATCCCCACAGATAGCCCGCTCCATGATCCTCGGGATGCTGTCCTTGAATAAGAATGAAGATCTATGCTGTCAAATTATCATAGACTGCATCTACAATTCTTGTTTCATTGATTTCCATCAATTCGGTAAATCGATAGTGGAGCGGCTAGCTTCCGTCCTAAACCCACGGGCTCTTTCCAAGCAGCAGTACTCCAATCTGTGTAACCGTCTGAAGGAGGTGGAAGTCACAGATCCGCGTCTCATCCATATGTACAGACTAGACAAACAAAATGAAGTGTGAAAAAGGCCATTTTACACTGAATTGCAGAGTGTTTTTCAATTAATTGGCTCGATGTTTGATGTGCACAAATCGGGCCTTCTACGACTCAATAGCGGTTGCTTGAAGGTGAAAGAAGCAATTGATTTTTTGAGGAAGACTGTGCAATCGTTAAACAGTGGCGAAACAGTCGATCCATCCGGTATTGTAGAAAGGGTTGAGGACACATCCATGCTCACAGACAACAGAGTTACACGTGAACTTCTACGCATTCTCCTGTTAACAACTGATAGTTCTTGCAGGCAGGTAATTATTGACTATCTTCTGCGTCACCACATGCACATAGACCTGGACCTTCCCATTCTCGCCCTTCTTCCCCTTTGGAGACCAGAGCACAGGAATACTCTCTTGACTTTTCTTTCTGCAATAACAGGAAATCAACAAGATATGACTTTCCTGGCTGTCACAAATCTCCTATTGCACTGCGCCTTGGGACATGATTCGGCGTACTTACTTACAAGGACCATCCGTGTTCTGGGTCAGAATGTCATTTTAGCCAACTCTATAGAGACCAGTCTTCTCTTTCAATTCGCCAATATTGATCGCCGATCCGCATCCACAGCTGCAACTGGTTTGAATAGTCACAGGCCTGTTGGCTCTGAAGCATCTGCGCATGGAAAGAAGCGTGCAGACCCACTATTTATCACCATGTCAGCGCTATTCTGGCAGATGCTGGAACTCGTTATCTATAGAGTGCTGGAACTGTCGGTTCCAGAGCTCGTTGGTATAAGTGCTTCGTATGCTAATAGTTCTTACATGCCTACATATAGCCTCAATTATCTGACTTTGCAACCCCTTGAGCAAGGGAAAAATGGGAAAGCAGCTCCAACCAATGTCAAGGAAGGCCACAATCCAATACTCCACATCACCGGGACTAAGACAGTCATCAGTTGGGCAGACTATGTTTCCTTTTGGGACCATTTTCTAAGTAATTCCAACGGTGACCCTATTGAAATTTTAATGGGTACTCTTTCTTCTTTAGTTTTACTTGCACATAGGCTAGTTTCCCACCCCCAGCTTTATCCAGATGTCGTCTCTTCGAAACAGACCGAGCGATCAATATTTTTCTCCCTCGAACTTCTTCTGATCATTGCGAGTGTCAGCGATCGGATATTTTCCGGGCTAAACTCTCCAAAACCCCAACTGCACGGACACAGTGCTCGGGCAAAGCCCCCGGAAAACAGCTACATGACCATGCTGGCTGGCTTTGAAAAACTGCTTATCGGCCTTGTACGCATAGCAAAGAGCTTCCCAGATAATGTTCCAGAGGCATTTGTCGACTGCTATAATAGTGTGCTAGTCACATTCTTCCGTACACTTGCTACGCACATGAAGTGGACCAAGAACTACACTGAGTCGCGCCACGAGGGGCTAGATTCTGTCTTTGCGCGTTGCCTTGAAAGGTTTGTTGCTCTTTTCGATGCGTTTTCTCAGTCTCTTCATGTGAAAGCAATAGGCGAAATTTTTGAATGCATATACGCTTTGATAAAACCGCTTCCAGATAGGATTCTCACTATCAATGAGTTGCGCTTAGCGACAGTCAACTTATATCTAGTGATGTTCAAATATGATATCAAAACGTACGATTTTGAAAAGCTGAAGGAAATTGTTGTTGATCTCACAGGGCTTTCTGACTCATCTCTTATTTTCACAACAAAGATTGGGTTTCTGGGGAAGCAGGGTTCGCTCTATAGCAGTCTTGATGATGCTGTGCTTGATTGTATTTTCCCCCTTGACCATGGAGCATTTGGTCGTCTTGTTGATTTGCTCCTGCAGACGTGGAAGCAACACACTTCTGCATCGTTAATAGCTAAGCATAATTTTCAGTATCTAACCCTTTCCATTCTTACCTATTTCAATTATGGAGGCGTGTGTTTGCAAGTCGCATCCTTTAAGCAAGCCCTCAATGAGCTTTTAGACAGAGTTAACGGCACGCTCACAGACAAGAGCTCATCTCACCTCTATAGCATGTACGATGCGATACAAGCGGTGCTGCATCCCGGAGTGCATCTAGCCTCTTCTTGTTTGTCATCATATAGTTCTGAGGAAAACAAAATGCAAGAAGACTCTACTCTGCCAAATGCATCAACGAGTCCACTCGAAGCTTGCTCACGTAATGTTATTCGTTCTTTGGTCGACGCTAAAACTTTTGTCCTCTCTAGTCCGACTAAGAAAGAAGTCCACCAGCTTACTGAGGACTTCGTACTGGCTAGCTATGGACCTGCGAACAAACCAGATCCGGATTCTATTTATATACTTCAGCTGTATGTAGCTCTTCAAGTCAAGTCAAAGTCAAATTACCCATTTCTTAGGGACAACCTTTCTAGAACATCGCTTTACCTTATTTTGAAGGCCTCTGCAGAGTCGCCTGAACTAATTTTGCTTTGCTACCAGTGGAATAAGATATATTCCTACGCAGCTTGGTACTCAGAGCGTGCAGCGACAATAGTTAATTTAGGCCAGGGGGCTTTTGATGGCCCTGCCTCTAGGAACGAGCTATGTAGGCTAGTTGCATCCTCGCAGTCTGGGGGCGAAACAATTGGTCTCAGCGCAGGAGACTTCAGGATGATTAAAACTGCTTATGCGCTAGCCTTGGAAAACCCATCTGTGTTTGTGTCTCCTGTGGATAGACTGTTTATTTATCTTCTACGTACGGCAGCGATGTCACCTGACATCGTCCCTTTGAGTGAGATTCTTGTCTACAGAACATTTAATACTGCTTTAGAGGGGGTCGGGTCGGAGATTCTTCGCTTGTTCATGATAGCCGGTTTGTCAGTAGATACTCTTCTAACCTACTGCACTTCACATTTTAAGGATAATCCGCTGCTGGTGGCATTTTGTCTTATTGCTGTAGTATATTCTCTCCAAGTTGCTCCGCGAGCCGTTAAAACCAAGATTCCACGGACTCAGGGCGTTATCTTTGCTACGGCGTTTTTGCGAAGAGATCAATTAGAGATACTGCGAGGCCTTGTGAAAGAATAAGCACTATGCTTAATACTCAGATGCTTTACTTATAAATATCTACTCAAGAGTACACAGCTGAAGAAGCGTATCGCAGTGTACTTACCACTTGCTCTAATTGAGGTTGTGCAGTAAACTACGTATCTAGTATTTCATGGATATTAGCTATTAGTTCTACTGGTTAGTTAGGTGCAAGCCATGCCATGAATAGAAATAACCCAGATCTGCGTTCATCCTAATGTCACTTACCACTGAGCGCCTTTGCAATCCAGTGTAAAGTTCTCTGAAAAGTTATAGCTAAATACAACTAAACTAAGCAAAGTGAGCCTGAATACGTGCATAATATGCGTACACTCTATTGTATAGGCGCTTCGTATTCTCTTGACAATATATTCTGAGTACTTTTTATAACTCTTCAGTATGTAGTATCACAAGAATTGACGCTCAGTAAAGATATTCTGAAATAGAAGCCAAATAACTACGAGTTGCTTCCCTAGACAAAAGGAGCCATATGAAACTATAATTTCTGTCCACCCCGCCGTGTGTAACCGGTCTTGGGCACCGGAGGCCGTCGCCCTGCCTGAGACGTGTCCGCGGCTCCTCCGGGCGCGCGGCCCTGCTACTTCAAAGAGACTCGACTCCCAAGCCCCGCCTGGCCACCGAGCGGCCTGCAGGGTCCTTGCGCCCCCTGGGCCCGTGATGTGGCACATGGATGCGTTTACTACCTGAGTATCTACGCTTTGCCTCTGCAGATGAACCACCAGCAGAGGAACCCGACGAGCCCCCCGACTACGACAATCACAGCAACAGAGATGCCGGCGATGGCCCCAGTGGAGAGGCCGCTCTTGTTCGTGCTTCCACCGGTGTTGTCGCTAGTGCCATCGCCCATCTCAAGGCACATGAACGCATCGGTGGATGACACCGTGCACTGCCTGCACCCAGCGAGCCCCTCAGAGCACGGATTACACTTTGTCCCAGCACTCTGCGGTTTGTAATATCCAGTGCTGCATGTAGCACAGGCGTTAGCGTCGTTAGCAGCCGTGCATGTCTCGCAGCTAAGATGGCACCTTTTATTGGAACAATCGCCATTATCAGCCGTTAGACCACTGGCACATTTTGTACATTTTCCTCCCTGCACTGTAGTACACACTTGTTTACCAGGCTGTCTATTTGTTTGATAGCAACCGCCATCTTTGAGGAAGTAGTTATTTTCACATTGAGTGCATGCTCCATTACTCACCGTAGTGCAAAATCGTGTTCGCGTATTGGCCGCACAGTTGCCATCCAGTGGCGCTTGCTGAGCGTTCTTGCACTTTGAGCAGTATGCAGTTCCTCCTATCTGAGCCCCACACTCTGCGCATCCATCGTTTGTAGAACTCACACTGCACTGGTTCATGCACGTGCCCCCATTGGCAGGAGTATCAGCATCTGTATACTGAAGCATCTTCCCAGCAGGACAGGCCGTGCACTTATCAGCGCCCTCACCCTTGCACTCTACGCACGCATCGTTGCACTTCTTGCAGGTCTTTTTGCCACTATCGTCTCCGTAGTAGCCCTTGAGGGTCGTGCAGTCAGATACGCATTGACTGGTTGGGGTGAGGTAGTACTCAGACAGACACTTTGTACAGACCTCCTTATCAGCGCCTTCACCGGTGCACTCCAAACAGTGCTCTGTGTTACAGTTACTGATTGGTCGGCATTCAGTCGATTCAGTATTAGGCTGGAGTCCTTCGTTGCACTCGCACACTTGGCTATCCTGTCCGGTGGCCTTGGGGGTAGAGTTAGCAGGGCAACTAGCAACGCACGACTTTTTGTTGAGGCCAAAGATGGTCTTATCAGAATCGGGGCACTCTTTGCATACTGCTCCGTCGCCGTTCTTTTCACAAGTCTTACAATCTTTTGCCCCGCCCGATGTGCAGGTAGTGCAGGTCTTCGCTGCTTCATCTATGTAGTGTGTTGCTGGGCAATCGCCCTGATTAACGCACGTGCCTGTCTCACTGTCATCCTCCTTCTTCAGGTAGGGCGTGGCTTCAGTACACGAGGTACACTGCGTCTCTGTATTCTCGCATGTCTTACAGCTGGAAGCACATTTGCTGCACTTCTTTCCATTACGTGAGTCCACAAAATACCCATTATTGCAATCGGCCTCCTCGACACACGACGTTACGCCGTCGACTGTCTTGACAATCTTACCGCCTCCACATGCATTACATGTAGCGGCTTTTGGTGCATCAGTCGCCTGCTCTGGCTTCTCGCAGGTGGTGCACCCATCTACGCCTGTGTACTTCTTACCATCGCCAAGCGTCACTCCTTCGACGTCTCCACACCAGACAACCGACTGGTCTGTTTTGGTGGCCCCTGGAACAACAAAGTAGTTCTTTGTGGTAGCAGCCTCAGCGCATATCCCGTTTGTGGTAACCGTTTTACACATTTGATTGCCAGGTGTAGCGTCTTTTGAGTAACACCCGCCTTTGTACAAGAAATGATTTGCCGCATCGCACTGCTCGCACCTAACACTCGAAGCGTCAACGTTATCACCTGCCTTCTTTTTGCACCCGGCAGTTGTGACGGCGTTGTCATTTTGTGGTTTACATATTCCGTCAATAGGAACATTTCCTTGGTCTTTACACTCTGTGCATATCTCAGTGCTGCCAGCCATTTCACACATATTTTCCTTACATTTGCCAACCTGAGTATCTGCAGAACACGTCGCTGCGAGTGTACTCAGTGCAAAACAAAATGCCACCAACAACATTGTATTGTGGATTGGATTGCAATAAGATTCTGTTGGTGGTTGGACTGCTCCTGATAAGAAGACTCCATGCTTGCTAGTTCTTAATCAGCTTGAGACTCTTAGTCATTCATCTCAGAGGACAAAACCGGCATGTTCAGTAATGAGTGCACTGGCTCTCAAGCCGTACCACGTGTGCCGCTGGGGCCTACCTACATGTATGGTCCAGAAGTCTCACGGGCAAGCCTCGCTCAGTCCCTGGCCAGCTCGAAGGCGAAGGTCGCAGTGATAGCCACAGTGGTGATAGGAGGAGCTCCCTCCGTTTGTGGATCTGGGGTCTTGTGTCTTGGCTGTTCCGCGGGCGTGCACACAGCTGGACCTGAGGCGAAGGAGAGCCCGCGAGGACCCGATCCACATTATGAACGCAAGATCGTACCTCCGAGACCCCAAACAGCAAGCCGTGAGTCTCTACTTGGGAGACCACTCCGAAGACATTTACTCTCTCAGCAGGACACACACGCTGGCTCTGTGGCCTGCCGTGCGAGAGGCTAAACAACTAACCGAGCACCTGAGAGAAGCAAATGATGACAGACACAGAGTACTAGGTGACGACAAACTGATCATTCCGTCCCACATACCGAATCAGACAGCTGCCATGCTCATCCACCAGGGTGCGCGCATGATCGCGAGCATCGAGCAGGCAGGGACTGGGGTCGCGCTCCCCGCTATCAGGGGTCTAGACGCCTTGGTAGGAAACTGCTAGAAGACTCAAGCAACACCCGGAGCAGTCCCAGGCAAGTCGGACCCAGATCCAGAGAGGGCGAGGCGCCGGATAGCAAACAGGGTGAACAACGCGCTGAGCTTCGGGGCAGTTGCTAAGGCTCTCCGCGCCCTTGATGGCACACCCATGGTAGACAAGCCGAAGAAGGCCGACCGCCCTCAGCGCGCTACACCCGTGCGTCCTCCCCGAAGGCTACGTTGGCTTTGACTGCCCTCCATCGATGAGCTCGACGGGGCTGGAGCCGGCAACCGAAGAAGAAATGAGGAAGGCCCTGTTTGGAACCCTCAACAAGGCCTGTCTGGTCTCGGGCGGTCCAGCTCAGGCGATGAAGCAGAACGACAGCTTCGTGAAGTACCTCACGCAGGCGTACAACGAGCTGACCACCCACCCTGAAGGAGTCCGATGGATACCCCCGATCGCGATGGCGAGACGGTGACAAGCATCTTCCACCGCATCCTGCTGAAGCGACTGATCAGGCATGCCAACTACCCCTCATGCGAACAGATCGCCTTCATGCAGAACGCATACGCGGTAGGCGTGAGGAGGGCCCACGAGCTCATCAGCAGGCCGGGGGTGCACGCCGTCTCCCTCGACACAAAGAACGCCCTCAACTCGCTCCCGAGGGCAGAGGTCGTCAGAGCCCTGAACGAGGCGGGCATCCCGAAGGTCCTGATCGACTACATCAGGAACTTCCTCGAGCCGAGGCACAGCCGGGACGTGAAGTGCGAGGTCTGCGGCGTCTCCCAGGGCGACCCGCTCAGCATGTTCCTCTTCTGCATGGCCACCGAGCGCCTCCTGAGACGCCTCAAGGAGGGGCATCACCTTCCTTGCCTATGCGGACGACATCGTGGCGCTCCACGACGAGGGGTACCCAGCAGGCGCAATAGTACAGCAGGCTATGGGCCTGACGATCAGGAGCGACAAATGCAAGTCCACCGTGGCGGGCGAGGAGGTGACCTTCCTCAACCACCCGGTGTCCCCCATCCCTACCAGTCTCGCGCCGAAGGCCATCGCAGGTGCCGAGACTGCCCTGAGGAAGATTGAGAATGCCCCCATAACCATCCACCAGAAGCTCATCCTGCTGTCACTCTGTGTGGTCCCGATGGTGAACTACGCCCCCCTGGTCGAGATGACATCGAACAAGGCGGACTACGAGGAGCTCAACAGACGCGTCGCACAAGGCTTCAGGCACTAACCAACAGAAGCTGCGATCGCCTGGTCGACTTCCTGGCGTACCCGAAGGAGAAGGGCGGCCCGGGCCTGCTCATGCCGGAGCTCTGCCACGACGAGCTGCGGAGGGCATGGGCCTCCCCGGACGTCAACAAGGGGACCAGGGACCCGGTGGAGCTGTCGGTGGGCGGTCAGGCACTGCAGGGGAAGGGGACCTACTCCAACCGCCTCCTCACGCGCACACACCAGCTTCCGGATAGAGCGGCGGCGTACTGTCTGCAGATGTGCGGCGTGCTGACCGAGGAGGAAAGGGCCCTGAAGGAGAAGGGCGGCTCGATCATGGCGCAGACAAGAGGCACCTGCCCGGGCTGCCACAAGGCACGACATGATCGTCGCGTGCCTGTACCTCCGCGTCTCAGGGAAGTTCAACGCAGAGCTGGAAGTCGAGACCCACAGCCACCTCAGCGACCAGAACCAGAAGCCCGACATCTGGCTCGTCGACAAGTGCAAGGCAGTGGACGTGGGTGTCATCCAGCCCCGCCAGATGGATGCCTACTACAACGAGAAGGTCAAGAAGTACAGGGACGAGACAGACGGATCCCTCCACCCCAAGTCCAAGGGGCACCTCGAGGAGCTCCACGTGGACCTCTGTCCGGGCTGCCTTCGCCATCGCCCACATGGCTGCAGAGGCGAACGAGCACCCGACGAAGCTGATCAGACGCGGCCGGGCCGAAAGCCTGGTCACCCAGAGCGACCGTCTCCTGTCATCCTACTTCTGACAACCGAATGAGTCCATCCCCGGGACCCGACGACAACGATCGAGAAGGGGCGCAAGACCGGACACACAATCGAGTGGAATCTCAGCCGGTGGAGAGAGCCCTGACGGCAGTAGTTGTGACAGATGGGGGCATCTAAAAAGACAACGACCAGAGCTTCACCTACTATGAAGAGAGACCAAGGAGAGGCACCCTCAGTAGAACAGTGAGCCCGTAAGAAAACCTCGAAAAGATCGACACGTACGCCCGCGGAACAGCCGAGGAACGCACAGACCCCAGATCCACAAACGGAGGGAGCTCTTCCCTATCACCGCTGTGGTTATCGTTACGACCCGCGGCCAGCCCTCTCCTCCGGACTGGCCAGGGACTGAGCGAGGCTTGCCCGTGAGACTTCTGGACCATACATGTAGGTAGGCCCCAGCGGCACACGTGGTACGGCTTGAGAGCCAGTGCACTCATTACTGAACATGCCGGTTTTGTCCTCTGAGATGAATGACTAAGAGTCTCAAGCTGATTAAGAACTAGCAAGCATGGAGTCTTCTTATCAGGAGCAGTCCAACCACCAACAGAATCTTATTGCAATCCAATCCACAATACAATGTTGTTGGTGGCATTTTGTTTTGCACTGAGTACACTCGCAGCGACGTGTTCTGCAGATACTCAGGTTGGCAAATGTAAGGAAAATATGTGTGAAATGGCTGGCAGCACTGAGATATGCACAGAGTGTAAAGACCAAGGAAATGTTCCTATTGACGGAATATGTAAACCACAAAATGACAACGCCGTCACAACTGCCGGGTGCAAAAAGAAGGCAGGTGATAACGTTGACGCTTCGAGTGTTAGGTGCGAGCAGTGCGATGCGGCAAATCATTTCTTGTACAAAGGCGGGTGTTACTCAAAAGACGCTACACCTGGCAATCAAATGTGTAAAACGGTTACCACAAACGGGATATGCGCTGAGGCTGCTACCACAAAGAACTACTTTGTTGTTCCAGGGGCCACCAAAACAGACCAGTCGGTTGTCTGGTGTGGAGACGTCGAAGGAGTGACGCTTGGCGATGGTAAGAAGTACACAGGCGTAGATGGGTGCACCACCTGCGAGAAGCCAGAGCAGGCGACTGATGCACCAAAAGCCGCTACATGTAATGCATGTGGAGGCGGTAAGATTGTCAAGACAGTCGACGGCGTAACGTCGTGTGTCGAGGAGGCCGATTGCAATAATGGGTATTTTGTGGACTCACGTAATGGAAAGAAGTGCAGCAAATGTGCTTCCAGCTGTAAGACATGCGAGAATACAGAGACGCAGTGTACCTCGTGTACTGAAGCCACGCCCTACCTGAAGAAGGAGGATGACAGTGAGACAGGCACGTGCGTTAATCAGGGCGATTGCCCAGCAACACACTACATAGATGAAGCAGCGAAGACCTGCACTACCTGCACATCGGGCGGGGCAAAAGATTGTAAGACTTGTGAAAAGAACGGCGACGGAGCAGTATGCAAAGAGTGCCCCGATTCTGATAAGACCATCTTTGGCCTCAACAAAAAGTCGTGCGTTGCTAGTTGCCCTGCTAACTCTACCCCCAAGGCCACCGGACAGGATAGCCAAGTGTGCGAGTGCAACGAAGGACTCCAGCCTAATACTGAATCGACTGAATGCCGACCAATCAGTAACTGTAACACAGAGCACTGTTTGGAGTGCACCGGTGAAGGCGCTGATAAGGAGGTCTGTACAAAGTGTCTGTCTGAGTACTACCTCACCCCAACCAGTCAATGCGTATCTGACTGCACGACCCTCAAGGGCTACTACGGAGACGATAGTGGCAAAAAGACCTGCAAGAAGTGCAACGATGCGTGCGTAGAGTGCAAGGGTGAGGGCGCTGATAAGTGCACGGCCTGTCCTGCTGGGAAGATGCTTCAGTATACAGATGCTGATACTCCTGCCAATGGGGGCACGTGCATGAACCAGTGCAGTGTGAGTTCTACAAACGATGGATGCGCAGAGTGTGGGGCTCAGATAGGAGGAACTGCATACTGCTCAAAGTGCAAGAACGCTCAGCAAGCGCCACTGGATGGCAACTGTGCGGCCAATACGCGAACACGATTTTGCACTACGGTGAGTAATGGAGCATGCACTCAATGTGAAAATAACTACTTCCTCAAAGATGGCGGTTGCTATCAAACAAATAGACAGCCTGGTAAACAAGTGTGTACTACAGTGCAGGGAGGAAAATGTACAAAATGTGCCAGTGGTCTAACGGCTGATAATGGCGATTGTTCCAATAAAAGGTGCCATCTTAGCTGCGAGACATGCACGGCTGCTAACGACGCTAACGCCTGTGCTACATGCAGCACTGGATATTACAAACCGCAGAGTGCTGGGACAAAGTGTAATCCGTGCTCTGAGGGGCTCGCTGGGTGCAGGCAGTGCACGGTGTCATCCACCGATGCGTTCATGTGCCTTGAGATGGGCGATGGCACTAGCGACAACACCGGTGGAAGCACGAACAAGAGCGGCCTCTCCACTGGGGCCATCGCCGGCATCTCTGTTGCTGTGATTGTCGTAGTCGGGGGGCTCGTCGGGTTCCTCTGCTGGTGGTTCATCTGCAGAGGCAAAGCGTAGATACTCAGGTAGTAAACGCATCCATGTGCCACATCACGGGCCCAGGGGGCGCAAGGACCCTGCAGGCCGCTCGGTGGCCAGGCGGGGCTTGGGAGTCGAGTCTCTTTGAAGTAGCAGGGCCGCGCGCCCGGAGGAGCCGCGAGGTAGCGTGAGAAGCCTGACGGGCCCCTGAGATCAGGAACAGACGATGTCCATGGGAGTGGCCTAAAGCTGACACTGAGATCTTCTCTAGAGGAGTGCCACAAAGCCTCTGGTCAATAATAAATCCTGCCCGAAAAAATGAAGGCACTGCGGCCAGTGAGCAGTTCTCCATCATGTACGACATTTTTTGCCGAAGACAGTGGCAATCGTGTAGTCGTAAAGCTTTACTTTATTAAGAATTTAGGGCTTTCTGAATGGTTTTATCAAAAGCGATTGGGTATTCTCCGTGGGATATTAGATAGCCTTAGTACCGTATCTCATAGCTCACTACCAACATATAGGCTTGATAGGTGCTTTGAACCGAATGATCTCTTCGGCGCTGATCTTTACTATGCTCGAGATTACATAGAAGGAAACTCCCTGGATCTCATCATTCCGACAAACAAGAATGAGCATCCAAGAGCGCTTGAGGTTAAGGCCTGGAAGCTTATACGTGACTTATCCAGTGCACTCCTGTACCTTCAGCAACACACCAAGAAGGGCATTTGTCACGGCAATATAAAGCCTCAGAATATTATATCGACTCCAGAAGGGATATATGTCTTTACGGATGTCGGCATATGCCCGCACTTTCTTACCAGTGTGACAACTCTAAGTGCGTTGCATTCATCAGTCCAGACCTCTCGTCTTTATCAACCGAAGGAATTCTATTCTACAGTAGACATTGCTCCAAGCTTTGATATCTGGTCACTTGGGTGTGTTCTTTGCGAGTTTCTTTCGGGAGAGCCTCTCTATGCTGACAAGGCACAACCTATAAGGCAGGACATAATTACCTTGCGCCGCTTTCCATACAGTAACTCGCTTCTGCACCTTGCCCACTGGATGCTAGCTGTGGAGTCTACCACGCGAATAGAATTAGCAACGTTAGTGGACATCTCTATAAAGGGGGTAGCAATAGTAGCTGATGATGCATTTTCCGGGGATCCTATGACTGACCCTAAGATGTGTAGTCTATGTGAGAATATCATTCGGCAGAAGAACCTTAGTGGAAGCATATCGTCTCTGCGTATTCTTGAAACCAGCTCTCAGACTGAGGAGCCCGAGTACTTGCCCGAAGAAAGAAACGGAGTTGTTCAGCAAATGATTAATAATGTCAACAAGCACAAGCTTATAGGCGTTTCCAATTCTACTTTATTGGTGGAATCTATGGCACCAGAAGATACTAGAAAAGATATGCAACTGCAAAATCTAGCAGCACAGGTGGACATGAAAAACGCTCATATTGAGAAGCTTAGTATGGATCTGGAGCATGCCACTTCGGCCCTTGCAATGTTGGAGAAGAGGTTTTCAACCGCACGTGAAGAACTACAACGCTTAGAGCAGATATATACGTCCTTTCTTGTAGCGAACAAGCACGAGCCGGCTGTTCACCCTGTCCACGTCAACAAACTGCTACACGAGAAGAATAAGTGCGAGGAGACGCTCATAGCAGAGCGCGAGAAATTCACACAACAGCTGGCAGATGCCCATGAAACAATTAAGCAGCTTAAAATAGCTTATGAGTCCAGAATTGACGCACACAATGCCACGATTGCAGAACTAGCCGCCATAAAGCAGGAGCTTGCTAGTCGAAATGACGCTCTTTTACGAGATAAGCGGATACTAACTCTACAGAATGCCATAATGAGTGCAGAGTCGGAAAGGTCAGCCCTCCAGCGGGAGATCTTGGCGGCTCGAAGAGACATCAAAGCACTCGTGATGATGCACAAGGAAAGTGTACAGGCACTCAGTAGTGTGAAGGAGCGCTTAAATACTGAGCTAGAACGCTCGAATAAGTTGCAGGACCGTTGCAGACAGTTGGAGGATGTACTCAATTTAGATAAGCAGATTTTGCCAGCCGATTTTGTGATAGAAAGATCATTTCTTGAAGAGAAGCTTGCAATTCTTGAGCGGGAAAACGAAAAATTGCTCAAGGAAATAGGCTATCTAAAGGCAATAAATGGTCACGCATTGCCGCCACCCCCGCCCTACCTAGAGAAGAACGCAGATTTAGACGTTATAGAATCTTCTGAAGAGGCAAACAAGGAAAAGGCAAAGATGTTTCTGGAGAGGTTTGATTCGTTGATACAAGATACAAGAGAGAACGCGAGACATTACAAAAGCTGCTCGGTTATGGAGGGATCTGCATTCATTGTAGACCCTCGACCCATCCCCACTCCCACAGCCATATGTCACGAGATCCTAGAAGGGAGTGGCCTCTGCACGCTGCATGAAATAAACTATGCGATGTGCGGATCTTCTTACCGCATGCTCTATGAAAAATCACTGTGAAGTGCTAGATAATTCGGGAGCTCCATTAAATGTCGTCATTCTCGTCGAGCCTTGTGCCTTCCATATTTAAGGGCATCTGGGGATCCAGAAGGTCATTCTCCTCATACACATTGTCTCGCGAGCTTATAGGTGTGCTATCATGTCTATCAGACCCTACTCCCACCTCAGTATTATGCACCTCCCATAAGTACTCATCTCTCTGCTCCAGCTCTGCATCCAGAGGGTGCTGTACTCTTCGTTTCTTCTGATGCTCCTTTGATGCTCTTTCACCAAGCCTGTAGCGGTGCTGGTCATGCAATCCGATGGCCTCGTCGTTCCGTCTCATAAGCTCTTCGTTTTGTCTTGCTATAGCGTGTATATCCAGCTTTACCGCAGACTTAGTGTACTGCGCATTCCTCACAACTGTTTGGCAGGTTATTATTGCCTTTATGAGCATCTTTTCCAAGTCTTTGAGCCGTTTTACCAGGGCGTCTGTTCTATTGATATTTTCTACTTCCTTAAGGTAATATGCATAATAATCTCTCACCTTACGAATAAGAGGTATTCTGTGGATAGACATATAGCTCCTTACAAAGGACTCCACATATACGGGAACCCCATATCTATCAGACATGGCCTCCAGTTGGTAGGAGTTGTAATCGGTATCTGGAGATAAGTACATGGAGAAGGTGGACTTAGACGATCCTATTTTGCTCAGGAACCTTGGATATGTTGCTGAGAGCCATGGATAGGAGGGTATATTAAGGAACAACGACTCTGATCCAACCGTCGAGGCATCGCTCTGCACACAAGACGCCGTCTCCTGTATCAAGCTACTCATTACGCCCAGGTACATTATGCAGAGCTCTGCATCTTGTTTGGTCAGTTGAAATAGATTAGCCGTGGTCTTGTATAATTCCATGAGATTGTCTAGCTGCACACTGAACCGTGTTTTTAAAGAACTGATAGCCTCCAGCTGCTCGTTGATTGCAGCGATTATCTTTTCCCGGATAACACTGAGTGGACTATATCCATTTTCAGTTCTTGCATAGGTTTCTGACATTTTCAATAGTATATCGTTTGATGGCATTCCTGTGAGAGAATTGAGATCTTCACATAGTTTCTGTGTCTTCTCTATCTCCGGCAGAACGGCCTTATTGCTTAATCTGGACTGGGCACCAGATTGGTTTGCGAAGAGCCAATCATACTCTTTGTTGCTGTCAAGTTGCTGCTCAAAAAGTACTCTCCGCAGCTCCGCCTGCAAAAGCTTGACCTTCCTTCCTATTACGTGCTCGCTCATAGGAGCAATTACAGCCTCCAATACTGTGACTAGTAGGGTGCTCAGTAGAGGGTATCTTGGGAGAGGATACTGCAGTAGTAGTGTTTTCAAAATAGACAGACATTCCATATAGCTTCCAGCGTCATAGAGAGCGACAGATAGATAGAGAAGGAGAGAAAGGGGGATTATCGGAGAGATATTTCGAATTTCCGCATCGACTTCGGGGGACGTAAGACAGATAGGCTCCTTTGTCCTTCCTTCAGCGCCCTGTGCGCTAGAATTATAGATTTCTAGTATCCGTTCGTAGTTCTTGTTGGCATGTGTAAGCACTGACAGGAGATAGGCACCGGACTGGTCAGTGGTAGATCTAGGAAGCACACACATAAGAAGCCCTGAGATTAGTGCGTTTTGAAAATATGAAGCAGCTGTAGGGCTGCTATGTGCAAGACCTATGCAGCCGGCTGTGAACGTATATCCCATGTAAGCCTTCCTATCACATGAAGCAGGAGAACTAATATGATTAAGGAGACACGTCATGTTAAGAAGAGACTGACCGTACACTCCACAGAGCGCAGCTTTTGCTGATGTTAAGTTGGTAAGACACATCTTTAGGTTGAAAACAGTTGGTGAATAGTCAAACGACCTATGCTTTGTGTACGACTCAGTGTTCAAGTATTTGTAATAGTAATCGACTGTCTTTTCGTAATTTGCGAGCTTCTCATTTAAGCCCACTATCAATTTAGTCAAAAACCTTACAACGTCCTCATTATCCTGCGCAATTCTGTTAAATAACGAGATATCTTTGCCGAAATCTGAGTGCAAATTCCTCACTAGATACTTCTGAGAGACGTAGTAGCATATCTTCGTTGTAACGAGGTAAATCATGGCTGTTTCACAAAAGAGCTGACTGATCTTATTCTTTTCTTGAGCCTTTATGCTTGTGCTTAGTGCCTTCTGGTACACGGATATAGACTCGGACTGATCCGTAGGATCTACCAAAAGTGCAAGGTAAGCAAGCAGACGAGGATGTATGGAGTTCAGAGCCTCCAAATTCCAAATAGTTCTAGAATCTGTGCTGTTAGTGGACAGAACTGCTGTGGCTCTGGGACCAAATAAATAGAACGCCTGGATAAGGGGAGGAGCCCCCTCTGCACGCAGCAGATTGGCTATGAAAATGGGAAGCTTTGGGGTGAAATACAGATGAGAGAGCGTAATAGCTAAGTATAGGGATGGCCTGGAGAAGCCGAAGGTCTTAAGGAAGTAGCAGAGTGCGTAGCAGGTATCAAAGGGTGCATGGAGAAGAATCTTCAAGATGTCTGGGCGTGTCTCGAGAATTGCTGGTGAGTCGTGGAAGAGCTTGATGGAAGAAGCAATGCTGACAAGGTGCAGCTTAGTTGCACTGATGTTTGACAAGGGCGCATTGGCAACCCCACCTAACAGCAGAAACTTCACAGCAGATGCATATATACTGATGCAGAGGAAGAGGAGCGTGATAGAATAGTCAGAAGCGCGCAGTGCTATGAGCGCAATGTTATAAAACAAATCGGGAAAGATTGCTATAAAATCTCTCGCAAAAGAATCCTCAAAGTTCCCCTCACGTATAAGTATTAAAAGAGTATCTAAATCCAGAGATAAAAAAGGTGTCAAGAAAGACGAAAGACCTTGTGAGCCCTCTGCGGCAAAACAGGGGAACTCATGCCACCGGAGGTCATTCATCGCTGTTCGAGCACCATTATTAAGTATTGAGCGATATCCTGGATGATCAACTAACCTAATATACTGTATGCGACTTGATTGTTCGCCCATGCCATGGTCATTTGGCTGTACGTTTATCAAGAGCAGGTATGATAAGCTAGAGGCAATGGCTAATACTAAATCCTTTGCGTTGGAGTATGAAAAGCGATTGAGATGTAGTATGGGGGTGATGAGAAGAGGGTTGATGGACCCAGAGACCTGCTTGACGAGAATGTCACTTCCTTGCGTTACTAATGCGACAAGCATTACAATGTTTGGCGCTAGAGATATACCGCTTTTGGCCAAAGCGGCGTAGTGCATATGGATTCGCGTTTGTACTCTAGAAATCTGGGACTCGACACGAACAGATTTGTGTACCGTGCGAGAGTCCTCCTGTTGTTCATCCACATCTGTGAACAGACCACTGTCGTCCCCATTGGCATGTAGGTCTACATAGCCGAGAGAGCACATCTCTGTCCGTCCTTTTAGCACACAGTATATGTACAGCTCAGAGATAAGCGATCCCTCCAGGGCTGCATTATAAAGGGCTTTGTAATGCTCATATTGTAGCGTGTGCGTATCACGACACAAAATCTCCGTGGAGTGATAGACCTTTTCATATAGCTCATTGGCAGCAGACACCTTGCCCATGGTGTGGAGAAGCCGGGCTCTGTAGAACTCTGCTAGAAGAGACTGGGAGGTGACAGTTTCAATGTACTCGCTGGTAAAGTAGCTTGGAAGAGCCAAGCTGTATGTGCGAGTAAAGAATAGAGCATAGGTTATGAAGATCAAAGGATTTGTCTCGTCTATGGCCCGTAGCTCAAATATGTATGCTTCTAATTGAAGAAGATGTTGAGTGTTTCTTGTGGACAAGGTCTCGTTCAGGATGGCAGATATCACGATTGTCAGTGCCTCGAGGCGGAGCTCTCTACTGAGCTGCTGGCTGCAGACATATTGCACGACGAGGATGCACTCCGACACATGCCCGATTTCGGCGAGGCATGCGGCGCACGCAAGCCAAAGGGATGATGGTATCACCTTCACACTCAGAGCGATAATCTGAAAGACAGTGAGCGCCTTTTCATAATGCCCATTGTGGTAGCAGTTCATTGCACAGAGGAGAAGCTCGTCAAGCTGGGCAGGACTCTTCTCCTGGGCCTTCCCTTGGAGCATGGTTTTCATGAAGGGTCAAGTTAAATTAAAATTGGACATTTTACTTTATATTACAAATACATAACAGAATACAACAGAAGCGAGTAAAGGATAGAATTATGATCTTTTGCACAAAGGGGACGGTCGTGAGGGGCTTCCAGCGAGGCCGGGTGATTAATTTCAAAACAGCCAACCTCGTCTTATCAAATCAGGATCAACTAGAAGACGGGGTCTTTAGCGGCTGGGCGCGTGTGGAATTAAGCGGAGACGTTCTCCCCGCAGTCATTTCATACGGTAAGAACCCCACATTTGCTAATAAAAGCAAAACGTTGGAGGTGCACATTCTCGCTACGTTCCCCGAGGACTTTTATGGAGCCACTTTATACACAACTATCCAGCGCCGCCTCCGCTCTCCTATAAAATTTTCCGGCATTGAAGAGCTTAATGCGCAAATTAAAATGGATATAGAGAATGCTCAGGTAGATTATACAGAGGAAAATAGGAAGAAAGCAGAGCTTCTTTTCGAGGGCTTATAAGGGACATCACAAGTGCATGTCACAGGTACCAGACCTGTCATGGCTTTTGGTACTTGATGTGGGGCTCTGGCATATCCTCATCCAGCTCGTCTGAGTCGTTCAATGAGCTGGCAGATGAAAAGGGGTGCCGAACTGACTCTCTGGTGGCCGGAGGAGTTGATAGATGTCTTTCCCCAGTTATGTGATAGGCAATCTTTTTTTCTATGTGTAGTTCTTGAGGGTTTGTGAAGAGCTTGGTGCAGTCACCAGGGATAGCTGCCAACATGTTAAACCACAGATTGTAAACCCGCATGTACCTAATAAAGGCCGTCATGATTTGGCGCAGACATCTTTCTAGAAGCGCAGAAAAGTCGGGAGAATGCTTTGATGGTCGAAGATAGATATTAATCATTGTCTCTTGGAAACTGCTTACGCTCAGCATCCCTTGCGCCTCATAGGACCTCACATTTGACCGCTGTTCTGTTTCGAGAGCATTGCTTTCTGCGTCCTTCTTTTGAGAGGCCTTGATGTATCCTGCTATTAAACTGTCAACAGAAGTAGATGCTGGCGCAGAGTAATCATCGTTACTGTACATTTGGCTATGGCTCTGATATTGTGGAGGAGAATTGGTGAGCACATTGTCTGGTGCTTCTATTAAGTCTTGGGTCCGCTGATCAACGTTAAAGTTCTGCTCAATCAATAACAGCTCCATGGTAGAAACATCATCTTGCAACCCGGGATTGAATTGACGGCTATTTTGAATACCTAAATCTGTGTATTGGCTACCAGCGTCGATCGGCTTAAGAACTATGTTGTGCTGTATCGTGGACGTGCTCGGCGGAAGCGTTGGAAACAGCTCCGTCATAAGCTCATCAGTTATGTCAGTAAAGTCACCGTTGTAATACGGTACATATAAATTTGGGTTGGCTGCTTTCTTTCCGTGGTGAAGATCACAGGCATCTATTATTATGTTGGCGCGAATTTCTTCGTCGGACATAACTGCAGAAAGAAGGTACCGCACAAACTCTACTTTGCAGCTACAGCTTACTGATGGATCGCCCAAGGGATGTTGATGCGCGTCTGCAGGGAAGGAGTGCGAGAAAAGGACCATGTAAAAATCGTTGACGTCAAAGCGTCGCAACAAACTCCTCAGCTCACTGTGATTATCAGCGGGAAGAAGGTCAAGAGATTGTCGAATAGTATAGATAATGCGATCGTCCAACTTATTGATTGTCAAGGGTTCTTCAATAACCTGGCCTAAATTTAAAAATCCCGCATCAGTTGCAAGTGTCAAGATATCTTTAAGCATAGCGTCAACAGAGCGAGAAGCCGGTGAATTGTATGCCATCTTGAATAAGCTATACCGCGTATGAAAAATCTGGCTTATCTCAAAAGATAGCCTACTAGGATAACAAATAACACACCTAGATTGCTGCTGTTGACAACCCTCAGAAGCCCCGATTGACTTCGGCTTAATGCTCCGCAATGTTACCGACTTGATCAGCTCTATCAGGTCAATCGTGACCCCAAGGCCCAGTGCCTTACTATCTCGAAGCAGGTAATCCAGGCGATCCATGTCTATTCCGCACACGGAGTTGCTCACGATTCTACACAGATACTCCCGTTTCCTGAAATCCTCACTCGCTGGGAGCTTTCCGAGGATCAGCGAGCGGATGGCTTCTAGTTCTGAAGAATCTATACTAAGATGGGTTTGGTATTCCTCTGGATGATTGTCTCTAATATACTTCAGCAGATCCTCAAAGATAACACAAGACCGATGCTCGTGCAGTGGTGCAGATGGGTAGTGAGCTGTTAGAAGCAGATCAAAAAGGTGCGAAAAGGGCCCGTGGCCTAGATCATGGCACAGGGCCGCGATACAGACAAGCTGACGGAGCCGCCGGTGGCACTGCTTCTTTGAAGAGTAAATTACGTCCAGCAGCAGTTTTGTGAGGTGATAGACACCGATAGAGTGCTCGTATCTGGAATGTGTTGCAGACGAGTAAATATATCTAGTTGAGCCTAACTGAGAAAGATAACGAAGTCGCGTGAAATGCGGTGTGTTGATAATGAGCATGGCATACGGTTCAATCTCTATAGATCCGTGTATGTTATCGCGATAGACAGTCATGGTTCAACAAGTTTGGCGCCCCAGATTTTTTAAAAACCAACACAACGCATGACAGGGAAATTGTCGCAGGGAAATTTACCTGACAGATAGAAAGCTTAAATAAGCTCGTCACCAGCAAAATCTCCAAAGCTTATATGGTCGTCTAGAGGTTTGTTAACCGTTTTCAGCAGCGCGGCAGCGGCAGGTGCAAGGGTAGAGACGACGTCGTTGCTTAGCTCCATGTGTAGGATGTCGCGCGCAGACTCTCGGGATATAGCGTTTGTATTTAGGAGCATAAGAAGCTTCCCGATCAAGCCATCAACTGCAGATTCGACGGCGCTGAGGTGAATGATCACATTTTCACTGGTGACAAAGTTACTCTCAATGTTATCACTGATAGCACTGATTCCTCCTATGTTCTCACATCCAGACTCTCGGAAGATATACTCTATTAGCTCATAGATTGTATTCATGCTTGCATTGAGCCTGTCAAACTGTTGCTCGAAGCCCTCGCCGGTTGCTTTGATGGCTGCGAGCTGTGATTCCAAAGCTTGAATCTCGGATTTCATGTTTGAATCTGCCTCCTGCTTGCGACGTTTCGCAGATACTAAATCTGACTTAAGCTTGTAGAGCTCTTCTTCTTTGGTCTCCAATTCGGCTCTCAACTCGTTAGTGAGTGTAAAGAGAGAAAAGTTATGCTCTTCTCCAACTATGAACGAGTCAACAATGTGGTTAATCATTCCCTCTGTAAGGCGCATTGAAGAGTAGTTCGGTATGCTGTCTCCATGTGCTTCGCGAATTGCCTGATTGACAGCAGGATAGCACCCGCTTTCAATAATAGCACGGAAGGCCCGCTCATAAGCTGCTTCGTCACTGACCTTGTCGGCTTGCTCCAACTCTCCCTCAGACTTCGCAGTCGCATTCATCTTAGTGGCTGCTTGGTCCTGAAGGTGCTGTCTTTGCTGTTCTAATTGTTGTTGTTGGAGCTGACGTCGCCTAGCGTCTCGCTCCAAAATGCGCCCCAGCTCTGTCCACTCCTCTTGGAATGCGCTCGCTTCTTTTTGAGATTGCTCTCTAAGCCTAATAAGCTGCTCCTGCGTGTCTTCGCGATGTTTGAACTCCTCGCGGGCGCGATCCATGAGCTTTGTCATCTCCGCTATCTTTGCCTCTGAATCCTTGACCAAACCAGAATGTATCTTCTCGAATGCAAGATGCTCTGATCGGAGATTCTCGATTTCAGAGCGTAGCTTGCGGTTTTCTGCCAGTATGTCGTTATATTTGCATGACGCCTGCTGCAATCGATTTTCCAAGAGGCCGACGTGTTTCTCCACCGTTGCCGCAGTCGGTCTGGCTGCCTCTGCCGTGGCACGCTCACGCCGCAGATCATCCATCGCCTTGTCGGCGGCCTTGAGCTTTCGCTCAACAGCACGGATTGCTTCACGCTCTTGAGCTATCTTTTGCTCGAAAAGAGCCTTTTTCGCAATCAGCGCTTCAGCCTCTGAAAACCGAGATGCGTTGCCGCCCGCCTTGTGGGTCGCCTCGGCTACCCGTTCACGAAGCTGGTTATTTTCATTAGTAAGACGCTCCATTACTTGGTTCTGGCGACGTATCGTCAGCTGTGCTTCGTCTGCGTACATCTTGCGGTCACCTTCCATGTGCCTGTACTTACGAGAGAGCTCGAGGAGATCCTTCTGAGTCTTAGGCTCATTGTCTCCGTGGATGTTGAGGTGGGATGTATGATCCACCTTCAGATTAATGTTGGGGGGCGCTTCCATAGATATGAATTTTGCTTTGGATTTTTATTTCTACGATTTGGAGCAACTAAACTGTGTTGCATGGCGCTTTCTTCAGCTCGTAAAATTTGCTCTATACATGTTCTGCTCTTAGGACAGAAGTTTGCCCTGCTAATAATGCCTCACTTTGATTTACCTGAAGGATCTGACTGGAAAAAGGATGGAGCTAATCTTGCGGAAGGGCCATCCTTTAAAGTAAAAGAGCATGCAGGCTAGTTTCTCCTATTAAAGTAGCCATAAACGGAGCTATACCTTTGTTTGTAACGGGTGCATATTGAATAGCTTGGAAAAGTAAGATTATTCTTGAAGACTCCTCTTATCAATTTACAAAACGTGCTACCAGAAAGCATATCTTCAAACTATAATATACACTTAGCTTTTAAAAATGCTTGACGGAATAGACGGGCGCTGTATCAACGCCATCCGCTGTCTTTCTGTGGACCAGGTCAATGCCGCAAATTCTGGGCACCCAGGGACGCCTATTGGGTTTGCCCCGGCCGCATATATCCTATTCAAGGAGTTTCTCCAATTCGATCCCAGCGACCCTCTCTGGATCAACAGGGACCGCTTTGTATTGTCAAATGGGCACGCGTCTCCATTAATTTACTCCCTTCTACATCTATTTGGGTATAACCTTTCTATGGATGATCTTCGTCACTTCCGCCAGCTTGGCAGTCACACACCTGGTCATCCTGAGAGAGACATCTCTCGTGGGATTGAGATAACGACGGGTGCTCTTGGCCAAGGCATCGGGAGCGCCGTTGGCATGGCTTTGGCCTCCAAGTGCGCTGCTGCGCAATATCCGGGCGTCTTCACCAATAAGGTTATTTGCGTCGTTGGCGATGGTTGTCTTCAAGAGGGCGTCAGTGCGGAAGCATCCAGCCTTGCAGGGCGCCTGCAGCTTAATAATTTGATCGTTCTTTATGATGATAATGGAATCACGATAGACGGTAAAACTGCGATCAGCTTCACGGAAGACGTGGCACGCCGCTACCAAGCATACGGGTGGCAAGTTCTTGAGGTGAAGAATGGAAACACTGGTTTGGAGGAGCTCAGAAGTGTCATTGGCAAGGCATACACGAGTCTCCTGAGTTGTCCGACCCTGGTCATCATCAAGACAACTATAGGGTATGGAACCGCCAAGCAGGGTACCGCTGCTGTCCACGGAGCTCCGCTGGGAGAGAGCACCCGTCAGTTCAAGGAGCTTATCGGTGTCAACCCGGACTTGGAGTTCCATGTCTCTGACGAAGTTCGCAATAACTTTGAGTCCATCATAGCAAAGAAAAAGGCTGCACACGCTAAGTGGACCAAAAATGTTTTTGAGCGCCTTGCTCCAGATGTACGCGTCACCATTGAACGCCGCTTCAAGGGCCTTGAGCACCGCACTCTTAGTGAGCTGTTTGCGAAGGCAGATCATGAATATGAAAAGCTCGTTGCAGCAAACGTGGGGAAGCGCTTGGCTTCTCGTCAGATGAGCCAACAAATTCTGGACCTCCTCGCTACCCATGTGCTTGGAGACTCGATGCTTATTGGCAGTGCGGATCTTGCTTCCTCGAACCTCACAAAGGTTAGCGCATTTACAGCGGTCGCTGATGGCTTCACTAAGGGCAGCAATTATGTCAATTATGGTGTTCGCGAGCACGCGATGGCAGCGATATCGAATGGTATTGGTGCGCACGGTGGGTTTGTCTCCTTCGATGCAACCTTCCTGATGTTCTTTAGCTACTGCTGTGCAGGAATTCGTAACGGAGCACTTAGCGAAGTCCCTGCCATTCATGTTTTTACCCACGACAGCTTCTTCCTTGGTGAAGACGGAGGTACGCACCACCCCATAGAAACTGTTGCTTGGATCCGCTCTATGCCACGAGTGATAGATTGGCGCCCTTGCAGCCTGGCTGAGGTTTATGGTGTGTACATGACAGCTCTGGCAGATGATGTGAAGATCACCATACACGGCAATGGAACGGGTCTCCAAGCAAAGGACCCCCACACGTACCCCATGTCCAAGCTTCAGCATATCGTATGCCTATCCCGTCAGGCTCTTGACGACGTACCTAATTCATCTGCTCGTGCAGTGTTGAAAGGTGCCTATTCGGTTCATGAAACTGGCGGTCTCGGTGCCTTTACAACAAACATAACAGATGGAAAGCATCTCATTCTTTTGTCATCCGGGTCTGAGGTGGGTTTGTGTCTTAAAGCGACTGATGCCCTTGTCAAGCAGATCCCAGAAGCTTCTGTGCGTGTCGTCTCCATGCCATCCTACACGATATTCAACTCCCAGCCCTTCTCTGAACAGAATGCCGTTCTCCCATGCCTTACAACCCCTGGTATTCCGTGTCTGAGTGTAGAGCCATATACCTCTTTCGGAATTGCGGGCAAATATGCACATAAGTCTGTCTCGATAGAGGACTTTTCATTCTCTGGAAAGCCAGATGATTTGGCCCGCCATTTCAACATGACTGTAACCAATGTCGTAGATATTGCACAAGCGATGCTGGCACAGAACAGCAGCTCACCTTCCCCGGCCCTCATGTGGATGCAGTAACTAATCTAGCGGTAAGACCCTATTGCTTTGTAGTTGGAGTGTCATGACTTGTGAATTGGAATGTTGTTCTTTTATTGTTAGTGTTGATCTGTCTTGCGGACACAGATGTCGGATACATATTTGGCTATGAACTCTGCCGAGCGATCAATGGTATCCTTGAATATATTGGTCGCTGCAGAACAGCAGTGGTAGAGACCCACAGACTCGCCTGCAGGAGGGTATAGATATTCTGCTTGCAGGCTGTCGGTTCTGTAGAAGGCTGTTCCGTTCCGTGGGGACCCCTCCCGCTTGACAGCTTCCTCTAGTGGCACATCATCACTGAGTGCTACCTTTGTGGAGCTGTCGAAGACATGGGGAATGTGGCCCATCGCGTTCTCCTGGCGAATAAACTGCTGCATGCTCAAGTGGTGAAGGATGCTCGATTGCTTGGTACATATCCGCTCTATGTCCAGCAAGCGAGAAAACCAAAACCGTGGATTGACAAAGACAAGCATGTCCGGGTAGATTCGTCGGGTGTAGTCATCCCCGTCTATAACAATGCTGATGCTTATGATAGAAGACGGCAGTTTAGAATCACGGTATGTTATGTGGATAAAGGCCTCGAAGCCCAGCTGTCCTATGACTGTTGTCTCGTAGGGCGGGTCATAAACAGAGCGAACGTATGAACTGAAGTCCTTGTGGATAACAAAGGTAACTTTTTCGACGAAAGGAGAGAGGTCCAGGCCACAGTTAGATGCGAGGAAGATGGTCCAGCAATGCCACGCCACGTCCTTAGTTGGGGGCCTAGCAAGCTTAAACCTCACAAACCCTGCACAGATGCCTTTAATATAAACGGCATTTACAGGGGCGTCCAGGTCCCCGGGGGCGGCGGGCTGAGGAGCAGGCGGCATACGGTAAAAAAGTTTTAGAAACGTTTACGGGCGGAGCAGAGTAGGGCCTCGGTCTGCTAATCACTGAGGCGCACCTCTATTCCGAAACTTCTGAATGTCTCAAAAACAGGACGGTAAGGAAGAGAGCCCTCACGGTCCACAGAAGATACCTCAATCGTCTTCAATCCAGGTATATCTTCATAATTAATTCTAGAAGCTATTTTAAAGCAATCGAGAGAGATGCTTTTCATATGAATCTCCGCAACGTTGATGGAGCAAGCTATCAGGGCAGAAAACAAAGTAGGCGAGAAGATCGCCCCATTCAAGTAAAGCTTCTCAATGGCGAGGGTTGACCTAATCGTGCAAAAGTTCACATCCCGTAAATCGGTGCCCGTGAGGTCCAGAAAGGTGAGCGTGGCACCCTCTGGGAGAGCATGAGCTGTCTGAATCTCGCCAGATAAAACCCCTTTACTGTCTGGCACACTTGTACACTGGGATATAGACACTTCAGTCCTTCTACACAGCGATCCAACTCCGGTTAGAAAGACGAAGAGAAGGGAGAGAGGGACCCTGGACTCTTTTATACATAGCTCCGTTCCCTCTGCAAATAGACCATGGCCCATGTTCTTACAGTGCGAGGGATTGAGGATCATCTGAGTGAGCGTTGCAAAGAGGGCACAGGGGACAGAGGAGTTAGCCAAATGAAGGCTCAACTTGCTCCCCCGGAGAAGTAGAAAGTTCAATAGTTCATGCATTTGGGCTTCGGATGCATCCACCTGACCCAGAGATAATCGTACAGTTTCACAGACTCGACCCCCTGAAAGTGCTGAGGCTGTGATGTCTTCTGCGGTTAAAAGCTGCTTGACAAGATAACAGATAAAGGCAAAATTGTCAGAGTCTGGGACATACTTCACAATACGTGAGCTGTCTAGAGCAACAAGGCGCTCGCCTGGCAGAACACTCATGGTAACTAGGTCTCGTGGCCGTAGCCCATAGTTAGAATATACGTTCAAAAGGATTGTTTGCATAGTCTGCTCTTCTCTGGGAGGTGCAAATAGCTCTGCTGCATCCATCTTGACGGGTATCGTCTTAATCTCCGGCTCTATTACCTTATCGTTGGAGTTATCACTGGAGTCAGCAGTACTAATGTCTTCTTTAAATGACCCTGAATGATCCTCTGTAGGATGGGAGGCGGGCTCCTGACTATCGGACGAATCGGGCGTCTTGCTTTCTTTTTCTTTTTCAGTGAATGGGCGTGCTTGTACTTTGCTTCTGAATATGCTGTTCCTGCCTCCGTAGGCAGAATTTGTGTCCAACATGCGGATTGTGGATTGAATGTATGGATGCTTATCTAGAAACAACTCACGTGTTCTATGGGGTCTTGGGTATTTTACGATTCGACGCTTTACCATCCATCTGTCTAGATCGAATTCCTGGCGATAGGAGAACAGTTCACGTGTTGCCAGCAGTGAGCAAGAGATGCCAAAGTCATTTGTCATTTTAATCAGTAAGGCCTGTATCTGTCCAAAGGAGACGTCGGCGGTGGAGGCCGACCCATTTTCTCTGGACAAAATCTGTTCGAATCGAATATCGAGACAATACATGGTTCCCATGTTATAAAGGCTCTGCAGTAGGTCCAATAACTCCTTCTGCCAGCTGCAGCTTTCCTTAGCCGCAGTTACAATGCTCGGTGTCGTGTAAAAAGAATGCAGTACGGTTCGAAGAAACCGCCCATAGTTGGAAATAGGCTCTTTATAAGATAGGACATCACAAATGAGCACGTATGTTGCAGAGGTGATGCCGAACACGTCCTCGGATCCACTTTGAAAATTATCGCTGTCCAACAAGTTCAGGAGCACCGACAGTAGCACCTTGTGAGTAGTTGTGGACAAGGACAATAAGTCAATATTGTTATCCATCGTAAACACAACCTTTTCACAAAGCGTCTGTAGGGTGTCTGTGACCGTCGAGCCTTCCAATTCTTGTAGAATAACAAAAACGTACTGCCCAGCCAACACGATCGTTTCTAGAAACAACAAGGCCAATTTTGGTGGCATTACCTTAACAACCCTTTCTTCAACGTTAGCGTCATAGTCTTTCAACAAAAACCATGCAAAGTGGAAGAGAGTCTTGTCAAAGAATGTACCGTCGATGGACGTAGAGAACAGGGACTTGAGGGAATCAGTGTAGGCCATGATACCACTGAGCTCCCTGGAGCTGGAGTGCACCTCACTGCCTTCGGGCTTGACAGAGAAATAGAGACCCTCTTTGAGCGCATGTATTGACTGCAAGAAGTTATAGATTATGGCCACAACACCTGGACTCGCAGTAGAAAACACTGTGAGCCCCGGGATAAGAGCGATACACTCTCTAGCGTTATCGGCCTCAGTAATTTCAACAAGGTCAGAAAAGTCTGCAACTATGCTCTGATCCATCCTTACAATGCTCTCACTAAAATAGCGGTATCTCTTAAGGGCAGAGCTGAAAGCCTCCTGGGCCTCATCGACTGCATCATGATCCAAGACCCTTAGCTTGTCCTCCACGAACGGAACAAATGAATGCGTGAGAAGAGGGTACTTTCCTAGTAGTTCTACAAACTCCAGGATTGCATTATCACGCACAATTGCGCTACAATTGCTAATCTGCAAACTCGATAGAAGATCGGCGAAAATAATGTCAAGTTTTCGAAAAATAGACGATTCTCCCTGTGTATCAGATGCCGAGTGGTTTAATTTTGAGAGAATGACACTTAGGGGAACCCTTTCCTTGGCCGCTGGGAAAGTAATGCTGCTTTGTAGGAGTCCCTTCCAAAATAGCCGTGAAGAATAGTGCATACAGGCGTGAGTGCACACAGCCATGTGGTAGCTTGGCCTCAGGTCTCTATCGAGCAGCTTTACAGATATCATCTTCGCATTCTTGATAAACTCCTCAGAATCGCGATAACGCATTATCAAGAGACGCACATGTGTCACTGCTGCATTCAGCAACACGTTGTTTGACTCTAGCAGGCCTGCAGTGCGCTTGCTTGCCTTGATAATAGCATCAAAGTACAGCAGGCTTGACTTAAGATTGTGGTAAACGTGCCGTATACACGTGTCATGTCCATCCAATACAAACCGTGCAAGGATTGCATGAATAGAAAACGAATAGTCAACGTTTTGAGAAATAGAATTAAGATTGATTTTTTTGTACAGTAGGAAGCGCTCAAGGGTGTCCTCCGAGACCACTGGGGGAACGGAGTCGTCCAGCGACAGGTAGTGTAGCCCCATTAAGTGTTTCATGGACATTACTGACGTATAATATGCAGGAAGAGTACACCTGTCAGTCGCGTCATCCTGGGCGTTGAGAAGGTTTGCAACCTGCGATAGAGATATTGCGCTGCTAGCATAGTCGGAGATAGTTGCCGAGAGGTGCGCATCGGCGAGTGCATAGTCCAGGGCGCGCGTGTACTTCTCCTCGAGTTCGAGCCTCTTAGCCAGATGATTGAAGCAAACAACGACCTCTTCGTCATTTCCATCCATGTAGTATGATCCAGCAAGTGCCACTAGCTCTGTGAGGGGCTTATTGGCAAAGGCTTTGATGTCCTCATTCGTTAAATTATTCATTAAAAAGTATGATAGAAGCAAAAGATGATGTCCGTGCAGAGGTCCTGATGTATGACGAGTTCGAAGAATTTGGCGTTCTTCAGGATCCTGAAAAGGCTTTGACTGAAGCTATCTTGAGCAAGGATACGTGGCAAGAGGCATGGAACAAGGAACCTACAGATGCATATATACAAATGCTACAGAGGCTGGAGTGACTTCCAGCACTGGTGATAATGCAGATTCGACGGCCTGCTGGCAAACTAGTAAATTATGGAGCCTTGATCAGTGTGTTGTCCGCTGTGGCTCTGGTCGCAGGTCCACGGTCCGCTGTGCACGTAGAAGAGACGACGGAGCGGTGATCACAGATACTACGGGAGAATCCTCTGAGACGGACTGTCCTGGAGCAATACCTGGGGAACTGAATGACACGTCCCGGTGCTCTGTAGCCGAGCAAGACAACGCCAGTAGCCCTGCTATCACAGAGGCCCCAGGTGTCCAGACAAATACGTTACGCAAGGTGTCTCCTACGGCTATGGACAGCATCAGTAGATTAGCGTCTACTATCTCTACACCCTTACGGCTAGAGGCGTCGAGAGAGTACACCCTCCCATTGCGATAGAAGATATACGGGTTCAAGTAGAACATCTGCAGTAGTGGATTGCATGAATCCAATACTGGTTTGTCCATGGCGTTTGACATTGCTGTGTGGGTGTCTCTTCGGAGGGCCTTTAGGGCGTTCTCTGCTCCATAGTTGTGTATGAATCGCCTGATGTGTACAGCCTCGCGTACATTAGATCCATTCAGCCTACGCCTATATATTGAGAGCCCAGTTGGCTTCAGTAGAACAATGGATAGCTCCTTAGTTTCATACGAAACGCTTATCTTGCAAGGGACTCCTGTCTGTCTTCCAGTCCTCCTTGAACACGTGCCATAGAAGTGTATGGAATCACGATGTACTGTGCCCTTCTTCACCATAACTAGGTAGTTAATTATGTAGATCTTGGTACTCGAGCGCGTAAGGTGCTGCAGCTGCAAATAGCGAAAGACGTCGATCAGGAACTCCTGCTCGCATCGTTTGATCCTTCGGGCTCGGGTCTTCGGGCCGACACCGAGTAGATTGTGGAAGTAGGTTTCTGGCAAGTAATCGTAGAGTACGTCCATGATGCGAGAAACGTCCTGGCGAAACGGTGCAGACTTATCCAGACCGTAGTCGATCAGGATGCTCTGCGCAATGAGCCGAGACACAACGCCAGACCCCAAAGAGAGGAGGCCCAGCTTTAGAGACAATCTCACGTTAGAGTACAGCGCGTGAAGAAAGTCTTCTGTTTCCTTCAGATAGCTCTGATACTCCGTCATGCGGGGCGGGACGGTCAAGGCAACAATGAAGGTGCTCGCCTTTCCATAATGTCTGATCAAGTAGTCATGTGGCTGGAGAAGGATAAAGTGGCAGCTTTCACGGTCATCCCCGTAGGCGGCAATAATACTAAAGCACTTTAGATTGTCATTGAAAAACTCTTCTTTGTCAAAAGCGTTGTACAGTGCCTCAGAGACGGTTGTAGTCGCTTGGATATAGAGGCTGCGCGGCTGCGCCAGGTAATACAAAAGTATCTCCGGCATTTAGATTTCAAGCATCAGTTTTTTAGAAAGCTCTCTGGGAGGATTTCCAGCCTTACCAAAACGTTTGGAGGTTATACAAAAATAACTACTATTTTACATACAGTTATCAATCTCTGTTAGACAATCTCTAATAGACAACGTTAGCTGACTAATGACCTAGAGGAGGGCAACGTACTGGATGTGCATATCCTCTGGCGTGAAAGAGACAGCCGTTACACGCTGGTTCGGCCAATTGTATCTGAAACCAGCTGCAGTGTATTCTTGAACAGGTCCGTCTCTGCCTAGTGACCAGAAGACACCAGGCGCCACTTTCATGACATCTGGGTTGATTGATTGAGGCACACAAAGGAAGCTAGATACATTATTAACAATCACCCCAAAGCGAAGAGACGCACCAGGGGATATCGAGGGAGATGCGCTAACACCATGCAGAGGGATCGTGCTGAAATTGAAGCCATAGTTGCACGGGCTCCACTGATCGTACCTGGAGGGTCTAAGGATTCCAGATACTAGCGTTGCCAGGCCGTTAATAGAAGATTCAGAGGAGACCCAAAGAAGGTTAGCACCACTCCAATCGACGTTGCTCTTACTCTCACTATTTTCTGGACACTCTCGTCTATTGATCCACGACTCTGGGCACTGGCTGCGGCCCTTAGAGAGCTCAGTTACAAACTCCCTTGTGCGATTTATCAAGTTTGTGATTGCGTTACTGTCGCTCCACCCACGGACACGGCAAATAACCGTTCTCTTTGGCAAATCACTGAGGGTCTGCAACAAGAAGCCTGTCTGCCTATCCAGAGCCTGTAATTTCACCCCCAACACACGATCCACCAGGGTGACAGCTGCCTTAACGGACATGTTGGACGGTGACTCTGCAAAGCTGCGTAAGCTAGCTAGAAGTAGCAGTGAGCCACGGTGTACCCCGTCAAGTGCAAGCTTGACGTTAGAAAAGTACATCTTTAGATAGTACAAAGATAGACGTGAACAGACAACAAACATGGGAAGTAGGTGCATGGGAAGGCCCGAAAGCTCATGCATATATAATCCCATGCCACAAGCCTTCAATATGGTTTCCCTGGAAGTCTCGGGTGCATCGCCAGAGCTTTCTATCGCCCTGACTGTCTTTAGAAACCCAGGCGCATCCAGAACGGGTAAGATCGCCTCCTCGTAAGCGCTCAAGGCTTGCTTGAGAGACAGTATTGTACAGTCGAAGCCAGGATCCTCATTATAATAAGCTTCATCTCGAACTAAACTAGTGGACAGAGCAGCCAATACTATGGAGGATATTATTTTCATGGCTCGCCAATCCTTACGATCGGATGCCGGCAGCTTAGGTATTATGGCGGAATCAATTTTAGCGGCAATCGTGGATGCAACTCCGTACAAGAACAGGTTGGGAAGGAGGCTCTTAATCGTCGGTGTAACCTCGAAGAACCTGGTCGTGATCCCAACAATGTCTTTTCCTACATAGCATACTATTCCCTTCATGGTTCCTGCGCTTTCATAGTATGCCTGGGAGAGCCCGTTTGTGCAGCAATCTACAAAATTAAGGCCCGACTTCTTCTTGAAATATGAGTGGAAGGACCTGATGGCCTGGTCAACTGTCGCGTACTTGAAGAGCTCCTTTTCTGGCCAATGACCAGATATACCCTGCCAGGAGTAACACCCGCCCTTCAGCTCTGCTACGCTTCTTCTGGACTTATAGAACAACGCGTATCTGTTGGCGCATTGATTAAATCGTAGGCTATAACTATGAAATGCTAACAGAAGACTGTTCCTTCGTGACAAAACATTGACTAGCATGAAATGGCATGGGCGGCCGTCTACCCGTAGAGAGGAGCCGTCTTGGTAAAACACCGAGGATGCCTGACTAGGGATGCTGTGGAACACCTGCTCTATCACCTTGACCGGCTCCTGAGAGCAGCCAAAGGCTATGCTTGGCACGCTAAGCTCCGTTGATAACAGCGTTTTATTCGTAGAAGCATTGAGTATTTTTTCGACATGTGTCGTGGTTTCCATGAATTCATGCTCCAAAGCCTCAACACCCAGATCTGGTACTAAGTCACAGAATGCCGACGCCTCGTTATTAGCAGACACTTTAATATCCTGGGCCTTACTCAAGATCTGCGTAAGCATCTCATCGTACAGTTGCTTCTGCTTGGCGGCCTCCAGAAGATCAGACAAATATCCAGCAACAACACTTTCTGCACATCCCCTGCTATAAAGAGAGGTCAAGCTTGTGGTAGCAGCGGAAAACAGCGTCTCCATTGTAGGCTTGGACACCTGATTTATGCTATTTAGTTGATCGAACACATGGGTTATCACCGGCTTGGGATTCCTGTGCATTTCGGAATGTAATCCGTAGATGGCAGAGAAGAACGACTGCCATACAACAGAGTTTGTCGCAACATAGCACTTAAGAATTTCCAAGCAACAGGGTGTATAGTCCTCCATAAAGCGGCCATCAGTATTCATTGATTGTCCTAGCATAATCAATTGGCAAGGGCCCGAATTCGCCTTCGTAGGAGGAGGTAGGGTCAGGACCGTAAATAGCCTGGTCAGAATCTCATCGGTCCCCAATAGCTTCACGATGAACTCTTTAGCGTGCGTCCTGAGGGTCTTCACCGCCAAGTTGGGAACCAAGCACTCGTCGACTACAAGCATGGCACTTAGAGACTTGAAGAACTGGCTGCAGAACTGCACGTTTGCTCTCGTGAGAGTCCCTGCCTGTGTAGCAGTGAGAAAGTCAAGGACAATCCGTGAAACGAGAGGAGAAATATGCAGGCTCTTACAGACGTATAATTGGAGCAGCATAAGAAATTCCTTCTCGGTAAAAACGCTTTGGCAGGGGGTGTGGTACAACTTGAGAAGCATGAGCTCAATGGGCGACGCCTTCTCAATAAGGACAGAATCGTTTTCAAAGTCGCTACTCGCTTTTGAAGAGCTTACCAAGTGGCGCACACGTAAACCGTTGCAAATCAGCTTAACGGGGATATTAGATGTAATTAGGCGAAGATTAAATGCCAAGCTGGTTTCCGCAAAGTTTGTTACAGCTGCCAGTTTGACGAACGAATTATATAGACTATCATCCCCACTAAACCAATAACTTGGTGACGAAAAAGCAAAGGAGCCTAGCCAGGTTGTCATGTGGAACTTCTTTCCTGTTCCAACGTAGATGCCCTGCAACAAGTCCATGATAGCCTTCACTATCTGCTTGTCTACAGATCTCCCTGAAATAGACAACGCCAAATACGCAACACATGCCTCAGTTGCTCCATCTGTAAGGGCTCGCAGAACGGGCTTGGAGTTTGTAGTGTTAGCATGAAGGGCCTCGCTCAGCAACAAGCTCTTCATTGATGCGTGCTGATAGATGACGGTATACGCTAGGTTGAGATAGCCGTTTTGAATGAGACGGGCAAAAACAGTAAGGGACTCCCCCAAAAACGACGTCACAGAGGTCCGCCGCAGCGGATTTGCACCCTTCTGAAGCAGCAGCTGAACCATTGGCTCCGATTTCCGCGCGAGCGCTAATTCCAGAGGTGTGACGTCCCTATCTAGGCCAGCCTTATCAAGCAGCTGTATGGAACTGTATTTGCCCAAGAGAGATTCCATGCATACAAAGGCTGAAGAAATGACAGCATAATGGAGGGGTGTCATTCCAAATCTGTCTAATTGGGAAATTGCATCACTAGATGTGCTTGCCTCGGTGAGTTGTTGGGCCACTGAGAGCTTGAAAACGGGATCTATCTTTGTGTCTGATAGCACGTGATAACCATACACATATTGCTCCTTGTCCTTATGCGGTGTTTGAGATACAAGGCGTCCATTAAAAAACAGACAGTGCAAAGGTGTGTGTCCATATTTGTTGACTAGAAGCTCTTTGGGGGACTTCATGGCCGCTTCAAAAAGCGCACCGGGTACCTCTAGGATATCAGGATTCTGGAGCGCAACGGTTATTGCACACCACCCGCCACAGTCGGGCATCACTGCTGCTTCATTTAAGCAACCGTACTGCTGGTAAACGCCTATGAGAAAATCTGCATCGCTTACCCCTCGCCGTAAAAGAGCTGTTAATAAGATGGCATTAGAAAGCGAGTAGCACGGAGCGAGTAGGAATTCACGCATGATAGCTTTAGGAACCAGCGGAAGCATCTGAGATAGAACATGCTCGCTAGAATTTGTGATCAGCTTGAACAAAAAGTAATGGACCAAGGATGGATAATCTGCCGAGGCGTCCACATGAGGAGCAAGCAGGGCCGGATCGACCTTTTTGACAACAGCCAGGACCAGCAACGCCTGATCAAGAGAGTTAATGTTAATCATTTGAAGCGGCGTCTTGTAAGAAGCATTAATTTGGGTAAATGGAGAACTATGATGCTCTGCGATAATGTTCGCTAGGGTATCGGAGAAGGTGCTCACGAGAGACTCTGAGATATTGTCAAAAGAACCGAAGTCGAAGAGAGAGAAGATGGTATGCAGAATGGTATCCCCACGAAAGACAGACTCTCTCTTTGGCGCTGACAGTAGGTCGCCGTCCACGAACTGGGCAGAAAACATAACGGGGGAAGAGTCATCCTTCTCCTTGTGGGCTTTATCGACCTTAGCAGCTAGATATGCATCCGTCAACGAGTCAATCTGTTCAGAAACGGATTGCTTAGGAGCAATCGGCAAAGAAGCAGTGGATCGTGACTCGTCCGAATTTAGCGCATTAAGAAATCTGTAATAGCTTTGGACTATTGGTAAATCCATAATATCCGTATTTTCTGGAGCATAAGCAACAGACTTGAAAGGTAGATGGCGCAGAGCATGTATGCCCTTTATCTGCAGAATTCGCTGCAGAATTTCTTTAGAAACTAAATGCACCGGATATGCTCCCAGACACGTCAGCTGTTCGCATTCAGATACGCAGAGATTTAGCGTGGAAAGTACGGTCATAGAAAATGGACAAATAAAGTGAGAACTAGAAAGGACAGTGGGGGCAGACATGAAGCTCAGAGTAAATATTGCCGAACCGTTTATAAAGGCATTCTTCACTGCACGCTGGAGAAGAAGAAATTCCAGGTGGCCTACCATGGCCCTCAGGCTAGAGCTGGTCATCTGTGTGCATGCAAGCTTTGCAAACCCCCGCGCCTGATCCAGCTTAGTGTTGTACTCCGATAGAGCGCTTGTCAAGATACTTTGCACAATACCTAGATAGGTAAGCCCGCTGCCTTTCACCTGATCCACATCCCCTCCGGCCAGCATGTTGGCGATCTTATCCCATGATAGTCCAGAAGATTGAAGCTGCTTTTCCAAGCGTTCGTGTATGAGAGCGACGCTGTCTTCTACGGCAAGAAGGTAAAGAACCATGATATTGGGATGGTTAAGGAAGTCAAGGAACGGGCGTGTAACCTCATCCTTGACCTCTTTGTCTGTCAGAGGAGAAAGCGCGTAATCAAGGAATCTGAGGAAAATAGTTAAAAGGCTTGGCAAGATAGACGTAACTCTGTTTATGATGTCCGCGAAGACACGTGATAGCTGATCCGATGGCATGGCAAGCTCTGAGCCCAACAATTCCTCAAGCAGTTCGTCCAGTCCAAATGAGCCCAGTTGGAAAAGCATATCAGCTGAGGCCAGGGACTGTGGCCCAAAAATATCCACCAGGGTTAGGATGTCGTCGACTGTTCTATCAGAAATCAGTATCTTTCCAGATGGTGCCATGGTTGCAAATAGATAGAGCTTAATAATGTCCTCATCAACAGACCGCGCTCGCTTATAACCGAGAAATGCGTCTGATGACATAAGGTCTTTTACATGGGCGTTAATAACACGCAAGCTGTCAAACCGTTTCTGCCGTATCAGTGCGCCATAGGTATTCTCGTAAATTGCAGTAATAGCGGAATCACACTCTGTCAGCGTAGTTCTGAGCAGCAATGAATCTATAAAGTGCAGGATGACATCGTCACTATAGCAGCCTAGCGACGCCAACCACGAGCCCATGTGCTTAATTGGATCAACGAACAGATCGTACAATAGGCAAGCAGCAACATGCAACTTACCTCTCTTGATAGCGTGCTCCAAAAGACATCGTGACTCGCTGCAGTGTAAGACAGACGCCCTAGAAGAAAGCGTTGTGAGCATCGTTACGATGAAGTCTTGATCTATTTGACTATCAATGATGGCCGATAATAAGTTGACTTGATCGCTGGTTGAAAAGAGGGGGTATATGTACGGACTAACAAGCTCCATAAGGACTGCATGCAGAGACACTGGGACAGAGAATCTACAAGCGCCGCCATCATCTAGCACAAGCAATCTATCTATAAATGCCTTCGTGATGTTGAAAAGTGGGAAGGGATTGCAGTTTTCCGTGGCAGGCTCAAACACACATGTACGCAGGGATTTCAACAGCGCTAGAAGCTGGTCTGCGTCCCCAAAAGCCATAGAGCCCATGATGAGAGCAATTGCATGAGGAAGAGTCAACGTTGGCATCAGCTGCTGCGGAACGTCTCGAAGGGTTCGAATGCCCCCATTCAAAGCAAATTCGTAGGTCTTGTAGACAAGATCAATAGAGGACTCGCTATTTCCTAGGCAAGTAGATAAGAATCCAGTAAGCATGTCTCTATTTCCACTAAGGATAACCCAGTCTATGGGGGCAGTGGTAACGTATTTGGATATCGCACTAGGTGTTTGCAAAATCATCTTCTGTGTAACCTCAAAGTCAATGCTTGAAAATACAAGCGTCTTGGACAAAGATATAAGGCCTAATGGTGCAAATAAATTAGAGTCGTTAGTTTTTCCTTTGGAGGCCATGAGGAAAGCGTATCCATAATTCCCTGCATGCACGGCATCATCAAATGACTGAAGCCAGATCTTAAAGACAGGATCTAGAAGTTGAGTAAATCCCTGCATGTGGTTCGCTGGATGAGGCGTGTAGTCTGGCTCAGAGCAGACAGACTGATTCTTGAAAAGTTCAACCTCAAGGTGATAAATAGCATCAAGTAGCTCTATGGATATGGATGGCTCTAATGCACAGGCGCGGGACCACGTTGGAACGGTCACACTCTGAGAATCAATGAGGTATGGGAACATTTGCTTCATGAATGTCCTCCCGATCCACTTCGTCAAGACTTTTGTAGACTCGATGTTCTTGAGCTTAAAAGAAAAGATAGCGCACCAATTAGACATAGTCTTCATCTGTTCCAGAACATCGCAGGTAGGAGTGTTGTGGTGAAGAAAGGCACGTAACAACGCAGAGAAGACGTCTATGGAAAGATCAGAGAGGACTGCTGGGAGGCTGTTGCAGTGCTCCCACAAGCTATCAAGTAATTGACACATAGCACCAGCACCCGCTAGCGATGCCGAAAGAACGCGTTGACTAATATCGAAACTGCTGTTAGGAAACGGAGGCAGAGATGCTAGCGACAAAAGGCGTGCACGGCTAGTGTCCATCCAGCCCCGCACCTCCTCCATGTTCTCTACTTTGTCAGAACAGGCCTTCTCCATGAGTTCTGAATTGAGCAAGAATAATGGTGCAAGTGGAAACTTGGATAAGCCAAGAGTGGCCTTCACTACAAAAAGCTTTGCACGCCGCCACATTTTGGCTGGAACAACTCTGGAGGGACAGGCCTCTGTGCAGGCTAGCTCCAAGCAAGCCTGAGAGCCTGGAATAATGCCATGAGCCA
The DNA here is from genome assembly GCF_000002435.2 of Giardia duodenalis. Taxonomy (NCBI): domain Eukaryota; phylum Fornicata; order Diplomonadida; family Hexamitidae; genus Giardia; species Giardia duodenalis. The sequence goes on along the minus strand of NC_051858.1, from coordinate 346,731 downwards.
CTAAGTCCGCACCTCTGGGCCTGAACACCTCTGCAAACCCAATAATATCGCTGAGATAGAAGGTTGTCTGCTCGGAACGAGGATAGAGCAGCGTACGTCCAAGGACAGTGTTGTCGCTGGAGTGCCGCCGCACGTCAAAGACCTCTAAGGTTACACAAGTGGAGGAAAGATATGCATCAATGTCAAAGCTTTCGTTTAGAATGGGGACGGAGAGCCTAGCTGGAACGCGAGCAATGGCATTAATGTGCTCCTTAGGTCCGCACAACCTTTGCATACGGACGACAACAAACATATCCTCGTGGAGTAGGTCAGTTCGGTAACGGGGACGGCGTCGTCTCTGGAGCACATACTCTACTCCATTCAAAACCATAGACGGATTGGGTGCGCGTCCATAGAGCTTAATCCTGGCGGCCTGCTTTGGACTGACGGGTAGCTTGGGAAATTGAAGCGGCACTGTCTGCTCTTTTGCACCAGGCTCTTCGGGAGAGCTCTCACAGTTTGGCGAATCAGAAGGCGAGCGCGATGGATCTTCCGCTGTTGCACCCTCACCAGTGCTCTCGCACTCCTCCTTATCTATTCCGGAGTAATCATCCTCAGTGCTCATTGGTTTTTTGCTTGCTTTGGACGGGTGACATAAATTAATTACAAATACGTAAACGTACATTTAAGCTGCCGGCGTAGTGGTTAGCATCCAAGGAATTTACAATCTGGTAGCCTCAAACCATTGGGCCAGTTATGCATCTGTATATGAAAAGTTAAGAGTGCAACTAAGAAAACCTACTAGCAACAGCCCAGATGACAGTGGGATTCCCCGTCAGCCTGGCAATCTCTTCTACGGTAGTTCCGTTGTACATGTCGATATCGCCTTCATAATTTATCAAGTCCTCTATAGCGTCAACGTTTTGGTGACGTATCGCAAGCATAAGAGCTGTTTCACCGGAGACCCGCTGCCTCTTCGCCTCGAACCGTGCCAAAAGTTGAATAATGCGCCTGTGCCCCTTCTGAGCAGCCAGCATTAGGGCAGTGGTTCCGTCCTTCATCGCTCTGTTGCACTCCTTTTTGAGTAACAGATCTACCATTTCCATGCGATCCATTTCTGCTGCACACATCATTGCTGTCTTGCCATCTTCGCGTGCCATTCCTGCCTCTGCCTCCAACAGGAGGGCTGCGGCATCCAAGGCGCCCGCCTTAGCTGCCTTCATCAGTGCCGTTTCATTGTAGATGTCTTTCATTTCGCTCTCCATCCGATAAAGCAGCCGAACAATCTCCACGAAGTTCTTTGAGGCTGCGATCATCAGAGCAGTTGTACCCTGCGCATTCGGTATTCTATTTTCTCTGTTTGCAAGAAGCTCAACTATCTGTACATAGTTCTGCTTCGCAGCAATAAGCATGGCTGTCTCTCCAGCGTTGTTTTGCATGGCAGCCTCGACATCAAAGAGGGTTTTACAGAGCGGGTAGCTATTCCGCTGGGCGGCGCGCATCAGAGCTGTCGTTCCAGACGATGTGCAAAGCCGTCCACCGTATTCTTTGAGAATGGACGCTATTGCTACCTGATTGTAATCGCACGCTATCATGAGCGGCGAGAGTCCGTTCTTGGCAATGATGCATGCTTCTATGGGCGCCAAGACCCTGCTAATCTCAGCATGGCCTCCTTTGACCGCATACGACAGAGCAGGAAGACCATCCATGTCGACGCCTTTTGCCTCATACGGGAGAAGGGTTTCCACGACACTCAGATGACCAGCAGCCGCAGCAAACATTAGTGCAGTCACGCCATGGCGCGTAGTTATATTGGCCTCGAGAGAGATAAGGAGCTTCACCTTATCGATATCACCCAGTGTAGCTGCTTTCATCAAATTTGTGTACTCAATTGGACGGCTAGTGTACTCGAGAGACTCTACCTCTGCAGAGCGTGGAACAACGTGTTGTGAATACGTCGTGTTAGACCAGGTTTCTCTCCAACCATCTGCATTTATAGCATTGCAAATACTCTTCTGCTCATTGTAGTCATCCAGCGTAGTCATCTTTGGCCGGCTGGACTCAGTCATTGAGGTATTCTGCAACGAGTTACCGTCCTCCATAGAGGCACTCGTATCCTTACGGAAAAGAGTTGAAACGGCGTGCGCTGTTCCCAGTGTAGACATGTTCTGCCTAATCCGCTCATGCGGGGCCAGATGACTGGAACTTCTGCCCTTTGGATGAGAGGATTTTAAAACCCGCCTGTCTGCTTGGAGTTCTTGAGGCAGCTGGCTCTCATTTTCCACCATATCACTAATGCTCCTGGCAGTTGAGCTAGCAGTTACTGGCTGCCCTGATGGATTCACTGACGGGAACAGGCTTCTATAAGGCTCGAGTCGACGCTCTACTTCTTCCGCAAGGATCTGTATGGCAATTAGGTCGGAGGGAGAATGGACACTCACACCTGGCTCCAACTGCATTCCAGGAACAATTTCAAAGAGCCGGTTTTTGATATCATCCATAGTATAGTATCCGTGTTTTTTCTGGAGCACGTTCACGACTATGTCATCAACCCAGAGATTAAGGTTAGAGTCCAGCTTTGCGGCCGGCTTATAACTTGAATTCGTTATCGTGGGGGGAAGCGGGAAGCTCTCATCTTTAGCATTTTCAGTTAAGCTCTGGGCTAGCACCGATGTCATTGTATTAGCAATAGTGCTGGAGTCTGTAGTAATAGACCGTGGTATCTCGGTCCGAGTGGATCTAACATACTGATCTATCATATTTTCAAGCTCAGCCGGAGGAGCCTGGTCTTTTGCAGACGATGCACTAGCCGCTTTGGCATTGGATTTGCGCAGCGAGCGAGACTCTGACTTCCGCGACTTAGATCGGCCTGATGCTCTAGAGCCTGACCTGGATTTAGATCTAGAAGTGCAACATTGAGGGGCGATTTCTTTAGTCCCATCCCTTGGTAGCGTGGTTTGAATAGATGAGTCAGAAAAAGGATTGTGTTCCATTCTTGTCTGTGAAGAATCATTGGTGTGCACTTTATTGTATTTATCCATAGTGTCTCCATGCTTAAGTTCGAAATTAATCTGTGAATATGGCTTTCCTGTGACTACTGAATCTGTTCCCCTGTAGGACAAATCGATATCATCCCCAGAGTCGGTTACACCATAATACAAACGTGTTGCCGCGTCAAACTTCTCGGGCTTGTATCTGCTATTTTGTAGCCTATTGATATGCGCCTTTTTCTTTTCCACACTGTCGGAGCTAGACTTGGGGGCATCCTCGGACAGTGAGTAAGCGGTGAGCCCAAGGGCAGATTTGTCCGGCTCTATAGTCTGATGTAGAGTCTGTGCGACTACAGGGCCACGTCTCAACAAAGCTGATTGAATCCGTTCATGATGGAGTAGCTCATATGTAGAAAAGCGGTGGAGGGGTTCTCTGGACAGCATCCCATTGATAACATCGCACATATCAAAGGAGTATCCGGGCACTGAAATATGCGTGCGAAGAATATTAATATTGTCAATAAGTTCATTGCCTTGAAGAAGTGGAAGTAGGGGAGTCAGAGTACAAAGCTCATAGAAGATCACGCCCATCGACCACACGTCGGACTTATCAGAGACAGTTTGTTCAGCAATAACCTCTGGCGCTAAATAGCGTTGTATACCAGGTGACAAATCAGATGCTTTAATGCAACCCAAGAGGAAGCTGAGTTCAGGAAATCCTACACGCACAGTGCCGCTCGCACTAACAAAGATATTGTTAGGATGAAGGCACCGATGGATGACACGCCGTAGATTTTGAGATCCGGGCTTATACGCCAAATGACAGTATTGCATAGCCTTGACGACCTGAGCAACAATGTCCCACACCTGCTCTTCTGGGAGAGACAGTTTGTGCCTTATAAAATCGTCCATTAAGTCTCGCAGAGTCATATCAGTGATCTGCTCCACTAGAATCCCCACGATCCCTGAAGAAGGATCATAGACTATCTCTAAAATCGGAACAATACTAGGATGCCTCAATCTTTGAAAATCCTCCAGTGCATCGAGAGTTGGTAGCACTGAGATTTGAAAGGCTTTAGCGTAACAAAGCTCTAAGTACGTAAAAGTCCCGGGTCCGTCTATTCTTACGGCGTCATATGTGCGTATATGTGGACTGACTTCGATGGGCTCTGATAGGCAGTATAGTTTGCGGAATTCAGCAGCAAGCATCGCTAATTTTGTCCGCTAAAAAATAAATGCCTCTGAGTCAACTTTCAAGCACCACAGCCTACTCCTTAGCGACTCTTGATCGCGACCATGAAGGCAACACACCGCTAATAGCTGCTGCACAGATGGGAAACGCAGCAGCTGTTCTACAACATCTTCAAGAGGCTGGCTGCGTCAATAGGCATGGCATGGCCGCAATCCACTATGCAGCGGAGCGGGGATACTCGGCGATAGTGGAGATGCTGATTCCTGCAGAAGCACGGAAGGTCGTTCCTGCATACCGCTTTTCCACTGCCACTTGGCGGAACGTATCTGCCTTGATGATCGCCGCTTCCCGTGGTCATGTTCCTGTCATCAAATTATTAGCGCCCAAAGAAGGAGGAATTCAGACCTTGTCCCTGCAAACAGCTCTCATGCGGGCAGCCATAGATGGACAGGCTGCGGCTGTGCGGGAGCTTCGAGACTTAGAAGGTGCCATATTTGACGTTAAAGGTGAAACGGCGCTCATGCAGGCTGCACGGTACGGGCGGACAGAGTGCGTTCGATTGCTGCTGTCGAAAGAACGCACTCTTAAAGACCTAAATGGGTGGTCTGCGCTTGTACATGCATCCTATGGTGGACATGCAGGATCTGTGGCGATGCTGGCTCCTTATGAAATGGAGAAGTACGGCCGCATGGCTCTCGCTCAGACAGCGCGGGGAACTGGTCGATTAACTGAAGAAATGCGGCAAGCGCTTCGTGCATAAGTAAACGGTGATATGTTGCACCTTACGATGTTGCCCATTGCACACAGGGGGCACGCGCTGCTGGAGATGGGCGGGCTCCGGGACGCGCTGCAGACGGTGCTCGCCGAGCTCCGGGCCGGGGTCTGGACCCGCCTCCCCCGGCTGGGTGCGCGCCTTCGGGATGGGGCCGCACTCCCTGACGAGGAGAGGAGGTCCCTTGCGGGCGCCCTGGAGGCCTTTGTCGCCGAGCTCGATGCGTGCTTGTCGGCGTACCGGCAGTGCCTTCCGCTTCTCCGGCTGACGGTGTCCCCCGTGTGTGCCCCGGCAGCGGGAGGAGCGGCGCCTCCGGAGCCATTCCCGGTTCCAGGGGTGGACCGGGACGGGTTTACCGCGGAGTATCGGGGCTTCAGCGGCGGAGAACGCGGAGACGCGCACCGGCGTTGCCTGGAAAGAATTCGCGGCATGACGTGCAACGCGGCCCGCTGGAACGCACTAGTGACCTTCTGGGCGGACCAGAGGGCAGCGTATCCGCAGACCAGCCGGGCCGCGCTCGGGCTCCTGACGGTACTCGCGACCGTCTGTGCCTCCGAAGTATCCTCCTCCGCGCTCAAGCGGGCCCTGAGCCGGGGAGCAGGCGCCGTGCTCCTTGCGCGCCTCGACGCGCGCGTGGGCGAGTAAAGCAGGGAAAGTACCGACGACGGGGCTCGAACCCGCGACCACAGGATTAAGAGTCCTGCGCTCTACCGACTGAGCTACATCGGCGCGACCGCACGCAGAATATCAGAATGACTTGTAATTTTGCTAGCAGTGTGTTGGTATTTGATCAATGGCCGTTCTGCCGTCCGGCTACACGTACCTCCAGACCCTCGAGGACGGCGTCCTTCGCAAGCTCTATACGGCCGCCCGGCACGATGGCGTCTCCTGCCTTTGTGAGGAGGTCTTTGTTGGACCTCCCCCTGCGCCTTCTGCCTCTTCGCTTCGCGCCTGTCCTGCCCTGATCGCTCGCCTCGATTCGCCCTTCCTTGGAAAATACATTCTTGTCCAGCCAGATAATCAGCGCAGGTCTGTCTTTCTTCTTTCCCAGCATGTCCAGGATTTCTCTCTCTTCACTCTCTTTACGGCCCACACAGGCTCGCGACCATACACTCCAGAGGATGATATATGGCAAATTTTATATGGCGCACTTCAAGGACTGGCCTATCTTCATAGCCCTTTGGCAAAGCCTGTTCTTGTTCACGGTGCAATTTCACCCACCTCGGTCTATGTGTCTAGAGATGGAGCTGGGCTTTTGCGGTCACTGTGGAGCGTTCGAGAAAGTGGATCCCCCTTTACGGGCGACGCATACTCACCCCTCACCCCATACGTAGCCCCCGAGGTCCTGAAATCTCAGGCCATAACTACCAAGGCAGACGTTTGGGCTCTTGGTTGTATAATTTATGAACTATGTGTGCAAAAGCAACTCTTTGCTGCGGCTAGCGAAGAAGAGATGGTCGCGCGTATCCTCACACCCGTGTCTGTCACCTTGCCGCCACAGTACTCGCGCGACTTAGTGACCGTTCTTCGCGCCATGCTTGAACAAGACCCGTTCCAACGGCCAGGAGCTGTTGTTCTTCTCGGACACCCTCGCTTCGAGCACTTCGATAATTCCCTCCCTGAGGATCACGAGGCTACCGCTGACTGCAAAGATCCTACCCTTTCTCGTGTCAACACAGTGCTAGCAGACAGCACAATGTCCTTTAGTTCCGTTGGCAGCTCTGTGGCCCCACTTCTTCCCGAATCTAATAGCCCCCTTTCCCAGGCAATTGCCGCCGGCAACAAGACTGCATTTACGAAGGCGCTAGGGGCATGGAAAGGGAAAGCAGACTCGAACGGCTACTCCAGCCTAATGTACGCCATAGTCTATCAGAATACACCGATGGCTAAGCTTCTATTGAAATCGGATGCAGGGCTCCAGGACCGCACTGGCCGAAGCGCACTTATGTACGCATCTTCCTATGACAAACTTGAACTCGTTCAAGAACTGATCCGGCGCGAGGGACGCCTTCGCGACAGGGCTGGGCGAACGGCGCTAATGCATGCAGCAGCGTCTGACTCCTTGCTGTCTATACGAGCCCTCATTCCCCTCGAAGCAGGGCTTGCCGATAATGAAGGCTCAACTGCCTTGATGATCGCCATTAAGAGCGGCGCATATCGTGCCGTGAGCATGCTTTATATTCAGGAAGCCAGATATCAATCTATGCTGGGAAAGACCGCCCTTATGCTTGCTGCACAACTTGATTGCGGCGTAGCCATCAATCTGCTTGCAGAGGAGGAGACATACCTTGAGGACTCGTATGGGATGACTGCATCCCAATATGCCGAGCTGGCTGGTAACCAAGTTGGCGAGCTAGCACTTCGAGAACATGATCAAACCATAGTAACCGGGAAAACAGTTGCGGGGAGGCTGAGCTCTCTTCCTAAGCTGGGAATCAAAGGCGGGGCCCTGACCCTCGAGGAACGAGAACGCGTCAATATGCTGTCGGGATCACTTCCCAGAGATGAGCAAGGCAATACGTCGTTAATGCTGGCTATTCTGGAAGGCGATCGAATCTCTGCCGAAAGCTATCTTCCGAGCCAGATGGGCTTTAGAAATGCTGATTCAGAAACAGCCCTTATGCTTTGCGCAAAGAAGAATCTATCTGGTATCGCTGCTCTTCTCCTTGCTGCAGAGTCGGGACTGCGCGTTGGGCTTAGCTCTTCTGTGCCCAAGGAGCGAGTTGGCATGACTGCGCTCATGCATGCAGCAGAAGCAAATGCAGTAGAGGTGTGCAAGGTCCTTTTGACAGCAGAGGCCGGGTCAGTGCGAAAGGACGGCAAGACGGCCCTTATTCTTGCCGCTATGGCTGACGCAAAAGACGCTGCCCTTGTCTTGGGAGCTTGTGATAAAGAGGCAGGCCAGCATGACACAAACGGCTTCACAGCTCTGATGGGGGCTGTGCAGCATAGAAATGTAGATCTTGCCAAGCTTCTATTGAAGAAAGAAGCCGGCTTTCAGAAAAACGACGGCACTGCTGCGATACACATTGCAGTGTTTCTCGAAGATGTCGCCTTGGTAAAGCTGCTCTTTTCTTATGAAAAGGACTTGCAGCTAGCAGACGGCAGAACTGCCCAGACGATTGCAATTGCTCTTAACAATCCTGCATTGCAGGCTGTCTTCGATGAACCCACAAAGAAGCGCTCCAAAAGCCGGGCACAAGGGAGCGCCAAGCGATAGCCGAATTGCAGCCTCACAGAATGTGACACACTGGCCTGTGGTTACTAGCTTTGGGAGGCCTGGCCTATGGGCTTCAATTGCCATACTTATCCACCAAGAATGAACACTGCGAAGGTGCCTACTCATTATTTGACAATTCAGGTTTTACACATGTTTCCTTGTGCATTATTGGGAGGAAGCATGAAAAATCCACATTCTTCGAAGGTAAAGCTCCTGTCCCCTACATCTATTTTCTAATAAAGCATTCAACTGCACAGACTAAGTGCTGCAGCTATCTCATGGTATTGAAAACCGTATATACAGGCTTTATCCTCAGACCTGCTAGAGTTGATTGGGGGGCCATTAGCCTACTAATTTGACATGAACAGAAGGAGTAATGTGCCTATTCGGTCGACATTGAGGGTTAAACCACACCAATGACTGACTATGTGCCACACGGATCACTCCCAGTAAGCATTTGTTACAAACTAGAGAGTCCTGCACGGTCAATTTACAGCACATCTTTCCATCATAACCTTCAAAGTAGGCGTCCATTCTGTTATCACATAGCCTGTTGAGCCATGAGTGACACCTGCAACGTTTCTGCTTAACAGATTAAATGTTCTAAGCTTGTTCTTTGAATAATAAGTATAGCTGTCCCGTATTATTTACACAGAGGTGAAGACACGATACACTTATGCGCCAGGATCGCATTAAATTAGACCTTGATTGATAGCTATATATTCTACTGATTGCTCGCGCTCTTGGATTGCAGAATGAATAAAAGGTAGCTAGATTGCATGCATTACTATTGTAGAGTAAGTTATTTTAGGACGGATCCTGCAATCCTACTGGTGTCCATCTCCCTAGATATCTGCATCTGGAGAGGACTGTTTCCTGGCTGCCTGTGACAAGCATAAAGGAAACGTGTCTTGAAGAAAAGCACATTCACAGGGTCGTATATTAATGCGGCTCAGCATGTCCATCAAGATTGGCATCGGATGGACTTCTGACAGCTGAGTACAGGAGTGCCTAGTTGCGCAAACTGTGGACCCGCAGTTCCTAAGCATACTAAGTAGCATCTCTTCAGTTCTGTGGCCTAAGTCAAGCGTTCTGCAGATAGACTCCTAAGTTAATGTGCTTCTGGCTATGATTTTCAGCTCTGGAGGTTCTGTCCCGTCCGCAGACTACTACTTCTAGATACAGTCTTTCTGCATCGGGAGTGAGGGGCTCTGTGGCCTCTTACTCTCCCTTCATACAAATACAGACAGGTCCTTGCAGAAGAGACCCAGAGCTCTTGTAGCATTTACGCTGTGGCTACGCACCGTACCTCCCCACGCTTCTCTCGGATACTCACGGCGGCTGTATCCCTGGTTGTCCACGCTACGTTGCCCCACATGAGAAGTCCATTAGCGAAGCGCTTGTGGTCACCGAAGCTGCCTGCTCAATATCGGTTAGCGGCCTTCACCGGTATTTCACGTCCACATATGCAAGGGGCACCTGCGTCTCAGCGCCGTCCCTCAGGCACTGTAGCAGGCGAGGTCTGACTTCGCTGCATTGGCGGTTTCGTGATATGCATCCAGCTACCCGATGTTTGGCAATGGTCTGTGCCAATTCCTGAGCAACTGGTAACAAATCCTTACCTGTTTAGAGTCATACCTGTGAAGGGTGTCCCTTACATCACGGAAGACCCTAGCCGCCGGTCGACGCTCGGCGCCAGATGCCTCCTGCGGGCCACGAGGAGCGAATCTGCATGGGTCTTCCCACATGCTGCTAGCGCCGGGCCGCCCGCCCATTGCGCGCATGACCAACGCCTCGGCGCCAGACCCGCACAAGGGCCACAGACTCTCCCGTTGATCACGGAGATCGACTGCAATGGGCCCGCGAGGTCTGTCTCATGGATGTATACGCCACTAAAAGAAAGCAATTAGCTTGCCTTTTCGTTTTGTACTCTGCTCCACTGTCTGTCCCTTCACGCCTCTTATTCTTCATTTGTAAGAGCAATTCTTTACTCTACCGAGAATATCTGAGTCGTGGCCTTTTCGTGACATAACGTCTCCTTGCATGACGGCAATAGCTATCGACGTTACAATGACCTGGTACTCGTGTCAATCTACTTCATCAGTCTGAGCAATCCTCGAAATTCAGCGCTTTTAGCCTTCAGTATCAAGAGTGCAACCATATAGTGCTCTATGTCTACGAAGACTGAAGCAACGCCTCGTTGAAATGAAGCAATATTTAAAAGACGTGTAAATAACTACAACCTTGTGACGTATCGATTTAATCCTGCTATACGCAGCATCTGAGGACAGCTCAGAAACAGTATACTTTCGTTTGTAAATGACAAACTTACAAGTTTCCTTCTTATATTCATGGTATGCTAGCACATAATAACCCGGAGCCATCTTTAAAATCACTGTATGCTGATTCTCCTGTATGCTATTGCATTCCTCGCCAGTGCATGCGGAACAGGCCCCGAGTGCGTCCACGGAAATTGCACCTACGGGGACGGAGCATACTTCTGCCAGTGCAGGCGGGGCTGGGCGGGGGCTGCGTGCGATGCTCCCCGTGCAGGGTTCCGCAGGGTAACTACCAGTGGGCAGACACCCGCAGACAGGGCCGTCAACTACGCTTGCCTCGTGAACGGGACGGAGTGCACAGAGTCGAACAAGTGCACCTACTACGCGGGGGCGTACTCGTGCGACCCCTGCCCCGATGGCTTCGTGTCCTACGAGGGCGAGTGCCTGCCGAAGAGCTGCTTCAACACCGGTGACCTCTCAGGACAGGAGGCAACGAAGCCTCCCTGCAACGGCCGCGGCCGCTGCCTCCTGAAGGACCCCGGGCTGGCCGGGCTGAGTGCTGACGACTACGCGTGCGACTGCTACCCGATCTACCGCGGGAGTCTCTGCCAGTCGTGCGACGACGCCAACGCAATTGATGCTAAGACTCCCTCACAGGACAATCTCCCCACTTGTAACCCACGGGCTTGCCAGGATCCTGACGGCACTGTGTGCTCAGGACATGGTAACTGTGTCCTCGACGTAGGCCTCAATCGCGAATCATACCACTACCGTTGTGCCTGTGAGACGGGATATACACGCGTTGGACACAAGTGCGTCAGGACAGAGTGCGTGGCCACGATCGACGGGTCCCCGGTCGTCTGCGGGGGCTTTGGGAACTGCACAGATGAGGGAAATACCGGCACCTTCAGGTGTGTTTGCGATTCTAATGCAGTCCAGGTTGGTGAGTTCTGCACGCATCCGACCTGCACCGATAGCTCCAACTCGAAGATCTGTGGCGGAGTGGGCGCCTGTGTGCGTGACGGCGCTGGCTATAAGTGCGATTGCCGGGGACTTGCCACGGGCGACCTCTGCGATACTTGCACTGACAAGTCTGCTAAGATAAATGGCAAGTGCGTTCCAGTGGGATGCCTCACCTCAGACAAGCGAGAATCATGCAAGAACGGAGGAACATGTGTCAAGTTCGATGGCGAGTACCACTGCCGCTGCCCGGACATGCTCATTGCCGTTGACGGAGAGTGCACGTCCCCCGCGTGCATGGACGAGGAACTTGGGAAGGTCTGCTCGGGGCACGGCACGTGCAAGACGGACGATCTACGAAATATACAATGCACTTGTGATCAGGACTATACCTACATCGCTCCAGGGCGCTGCATCTTGAGCAGTCTGGTGGATATCCCTGCCACGGTTTGCAGTGATCATGGACGCATTGTCGTTAGTGCTGAGGCTCCTTATACGATGACGTGCCAGTGTTCGCCTATCTACACAGGAGCTAAGTGCGCAGAATGTAATCAACAAAATGCGCAAGTGATTGACAAGAAATGCATTGCAAAGAAGTGCATTGTGCAACAACAACCACCGGATCCACAGCCCAGTCTGCGCACGGCTACTGCTCAGGATATCTGCGGGAACACAGGCACGTACACCACTTATGGAGATCCTAGCAATCCGTTCATCACATGCGTCCCTAAAGGCTCCAGTGATGGGAACGTTTCAGCCTACAACGGCACCTTCTCTGCTAAACCTGGATGTGTATTTATCAGTAAGATAGATAAGACAAGAAGGTTCTTTTGTGGGTTCCTAGAGGGGCTGACAGATAGTCTTCAGGACGATCGAATGCCAACCTGTGCTAAGCCTTCTGAAGGCTCCAATCTACCTGAAACGTGCACTGTGTGCCCAACTGGCTTTCATCTTGTACACTTTGGGGAAAACAATGCAACCTGCATGCATACCGACTGTCACGACGGTAGATCTATTTATCATATGTGGTACAATTACTGTGGTGGTGTGGGAGACTGTGTCAAAAAGAAGGATGGTAACGAAGGATATGAATGCGATTGCGGTCCAGATGCTACGTGGGACCAAAGTTTAAAGGCGTGCGTCACCAATGCGTGCAAGCTTGATAAAAAGCTCGCCGGCCCAGGAGCACCTAAGTACTGCGCTGCGCTGGGCAGTCACGAACTCCACTGCACCGTCGGCCGGGACACGACGTGGCAGTGTAATTGCACTGGGGACTATGTTACATACAACAAGACGTGCATTTTAAAAAGCAAGAATGCGAATCCACAGACTAAGCTAGCAAGAGGTCTATGCGGCGGCCCCGGAGCTGGCTACATAAACGAAAATGAGTCCTGCACCTGCAACCCGGGCTTCCTGAGGATCGGTGACATGTGCTACAGCTACGACTGCCTGCCTGTGGGCGTGACGGCAGCCGATGCAAGGAAGCTAACGTTAGATCGCCACGTCTGCTCTGGGAAGGGAGTCTGCGCGTACAACCAGCTGACCGGCCGATATGGATGTGAGTGTAAGGATGGTTTTGAGGCCTTTGGTGGTTACTGCACTCACCCCGGGTGCGCCGGAAAGGTGATCCACAATGGAGAACTTAAGTACGTCGAATGCAAGGTCTACGACGGCACCGTTGGGAGTTGCACACAAGATTCTAATGGAAACACGTACTCGTGCAAGTGTGCTTTTTCATACAAGTCTTTTAATGGGCTTTGCGTTCACCAAAGCTGCATGTCTGGGGATAAGTATTGCGGAGGTGACTCTTTGGCTTCGTGCGTGAAGGGAGATGATAACCGCTACGGCTGCGTCTGCTCCGAGGGCTACGAACTGAGTGATAAAAGAAATCAAGATGGAAATAGAGACACGTGTGTCCCGAGCAAGTGCATGTATAGGGCGTCTGCGAACGACGCCGCCATAGAGTGTAACGGGCTGGGAACATGCAGTGCCAACGGTTTATTGAAGGACAAGCAATGCACGTGTACTAATGGTGCGAATGCGTATACACTTAGAGACGCAAGCGGCGAGCTGAGGAAGACATGCGTGCTAGAAAAGTGTATTTCTAGTAAAGACAAGGACGTACCGGTGATCTGTGGAGGCGCGGGTAGGTGTGGACCTGATGGATGCATATGCAATCTAGGGACCAAGTTGGTGGATAAGGTCTGTGTTGGTCTCAATTGCTTCATCAATGCTACAGACAGTAACGGAAGGCTCACTGAATCCGTATGTGGCGGTGACACGATTGGTGTGTGCACAAAGATAGCGTCGCACGGCGATCGTCGAGACTACGCTTGTAAGTGCAAGGACCCGAGGCCTGACGGGTACGAAGAACTTGATGGGTTCTGTCTGCCAAAGGCTTGCATATTTGAGATTACAAAACTAGATAACACCAAAATGAATACTACATGCGGCGGAAGACAGTTTGGAATGTGCATTCTGAATACCACTCAGTCATCCGAACCCTACTGCAAGTGTATAGAGCGATCTGACATTGTCCAGCTGGAGAATAAAAAGTGCATCAAGAGAGTGTGTCTCAGTGACGTCCTGCCTGGAAACACCTTCAGGAATGTCGAGTGTTCTGGTCACGGAACATGCAAGGGGGATCATACCGTAGAATATTCTTGCAGCTGTGAGTCTGGCTACAAAACAGTCAAAGGCATATTAGGAAATTATGTGTGTATCCCGGAGGTATGTGCTGTCTCGGAGACAGACACAACCATGATATGCAGCGGAAGGGGAACTTGCTCTATAGAAGAAAAGACATGTAAGTGCTACCCTGGGTACGAAGGTCCTCAATGCAAGGCTTGCAATGATGGGTACCTGGAACACACAGATAAGCGATGTTATCTTAGCAACTGTCCAAAAGATAGCTGTAGTATGGAAGAAAATACTGATGCAGGAACTTGTCAGTTTGGTGGCAGTAGCTTCAACTGCGTCTGCGTCAACTCGAGCTTCGTCGTTGACAGTGCTAGCAAGAAGTGCCGGAAGTCCAGGTGCGTCTGGACGGATCCATACGATCAGACAGAAAAAACGTGCTATGGTATGGGTACGTGCAATGACAACGGCGAGGCCACTGGGGAATGTAGTTGCAATTCTGGAACAATTCTCATTGGATCAAGTGTCTGCGTATATAGAGAATGCATGCCGAGAGATCACGCTGATGACATTACTAAGATATGTAATAACCGTGGAACATGCGTTGAAGCCACCACTGGTACAGGAATGTGCAGGTGCGACAACAGCAGGTACCGTACAGACAAGAAGACCGGCCAGTGCTTCGTCAAGGAGTGCTTCGGGGCGCACGAGAGCATTCTTTCAGAAGTTTGTGATGGTGGTGGGACGTGCACGGAGACCGGTGACACAGGAACATGCAACTGCCAGGCCCCCAATTTTAAGAACCTCCCTGGTCAAAATGGTTGTGTGCATAGCAGCTGCGTCTCGTCAGACAACAAGCTTTGTAGCGGCTTCGGCGCCTGCGAGAAGACCGGCGACACCTACGGCTGCCTGTGTGCAAAAGACTATACTCTGGTCAAGACTGATTGCATCCCCACAAGGTGTCTCAAGGACGGGAAAGTCTGCAACGGCGGAGGAGAGTGTACTGGTGAAGGGTCCTCTGCGATCTGCAGCTGCAGACAAGGCTGGACCCTCCACGGGACCCTCTGCTACCCATCGGCCTGCGTTTCCAGTGGAACGCTGTGCGGGGGGAACGGCGACTGCCAGCTCTCCGACGGGGGCTTGTGCAGCTGCAGAAGCGGCTACGAGACCGTCTCCGAGGGGCTCTGCATCAGCAGCCAGTGCATCCAGCGCGGCACCGACGGCACCGTGACGATCTGCGGGGGCAACGGCAGGTGCGTGTCTGAGAACGGCGTAAAGCCCACTTGCATATGCGATGAAGGCTTCTCTCTCACAAGCGACTTCGTCTGCGGAGTCCCTGCTCCATCTAACAAATCGTCTGCCGGCACAACAGCTGCGATCGTGGTCGTCGTTCTCCTCGTCCTCGCTGCGGTGGCCGGCTTCCTCGTCTGGTGGTTCGTGATACGGCCCAGGAAGAGCGGTGTACTGAGGGAGCGTGCCCCGCGGAAGCCTGGTCGCGGGCTTCCTAAGCCGCAACTCACTCGCAATTCTAGTCTTACTGCGTCTATGTACTCTACTGCACCTCTACTAAATGGTTCCAGACAACCATCCATGGTTCAGCTCTAATTTTCTGTAAATCATTGAATACGGCTGTAGCTTAGACGTCGCAGCTCATTACTTAAGAATTGTTGGGGCTGGATCTGAATATCTTGCTCGTTTGCAAAGAGTGAATGAACACACACTCCTCCTGCGTTGCGGGTCTGGCGCCGAGGCGTTGGTCATGCGCGCAATGGGCGGGCGGCCCGGCGCTAGCAGCATGTGGGAAGACCCATGCAGATTCGCTCCTCGTGGCCCGCAGGAGGCATCTGGCGCCGAGCGTCGACCGGCGGCTAGGGTCTTCCGTGATGTAAGGGACACCCTTCACAGGTATGACTCTAAACAGGTAAGGATTTGTTACCAGTTGCTCAGGAATTGGCACAGACCATTGCCAAACATCGGGTAGCTGGATGCATATCACGAAACCGCCAATGCAGCGAAGTCAGACCTCGCCTGCTACAGTGCCTGAGGGACGGCGCTGAGACGCAGGTGCCCCTTGCATATGTGGACGTGAAATACCGGTGAAGGCCGCTAACCGATATTGAGCAGGCAGCTTCGGTGACCACAAGCGCTTCGCTAATGGACTTCTCATGTGGGGCAACGTAGCGTGGACAACCAGGGATACAGCCGCCGTGAGTATCCGAGAGAAGCGTGGGGAGGTACGGTGCGTAGCCACAGCGTAAATGCTACAAGAGCTCTGGGTCTCTTCTGCAAGGACCTGTCTGTATTTGTATGAAGGGAGAGTAAGAGGCCACAGAGCCCCTCACTCCCGATGCAGAAAGACTGTATCTAGAAGTAGTAGTCTGCGGACGGGACAGAACCTCCAGAGCTGAAAATCATAGCCAGAAGCACATTAACTTAGGAGTCTATCTGCAGAACGCTTGACTTAGGCCACAGAACTGAAGAGATGCTACTTAGTATGCTTAGGAACTGCGGGTCCACAGTTTGCGCAACTAGGCACTCCTGTACTCAGCTGTCAGAAGTCCATCCGATGCCAATCTTGATGGACATGCTGAGCCGCATTAATATACGACCCTGTGAATGTGCTTTTCTTCAAGACACGTTTCCTTTATGCTTGTCACAGGCAGCCAGGAAACAGTCCTCTCCAGATGCAGATATCTAGGGAGATGGACACCAGTAGGATTGCAGGATCCGTCCTAAAATAACTTACTCTACAATAGTAATGCATGCAATCTAGCTACCTTTTATTCATTCTGCAATCCAAGAGCGCGAGCAATCAGTAGAATATATAGCTATCAATCAAGGTCTAATTTAATGCGATCCTGGCGCATAAGTGTATCGTGTCTTCACCTCTGTGTAAATAATACGGGACAGCTATACTTATTATTCAAAGAACAAGCTTAGAACATTTAATCTGTTAAGCAGAAACGTTGCAGGTGTCACTCATGGCTCAACAGGCTATGTGATAACAGAATGGACGCCTACTTTGAAGGTTATGATGGAAAGATGTGCTGTAAATTGACCGTGCAGGACTCTCTAGTTTGTAACAAATGCTTACTGGGAGTGATCCGTGTGGCACATAGTCAGTCATTGGTGTGGTTTAACCCTCAATGTCGACCGAATAGGCACATTACTCCTTCTGTTCATGTCAAATTAGTAGGCTAATGGCCCCCCAATCAACTCTAGCAGGTCTGAGGATAAAGCCTGTATATACGGTTTTCAATACCATGAGATAGCTGCAGCACTTAGTCTGTGCAGTTGAATGCTTTATTAGAAAATAGATGTAGGGGACAGGAGCTTTACCTTCGAAGAATGTGGATTTTTCATGCTTCCTCCCAATAATGCACAAGGAAACATGTGTAAAACCTGAATTGTCAAATAATGAGTAGGCACCTTCGCAGTGTTCATTCTTGGTGGATAAGTATGGCAATTGAAGCCCATAGGCCAGGCCTCCCAAAGCTAGTAACCACAGGCCAGTGTGTCACATTCTGTGAGGCTGCAATTCGGCTATCGCTTGGCGCTCCCTTGTGCCCGGCTTTTGGAGCGCTTCTTTGTGGGTTCATCGAAGACAGCCTGCAATGCAGGATTGTTAAGAGCAATTGCAATCGTCTGGGCAGTTCTGCCGTCTGCTAGCTGCAAGTCCTTTTCATAAGAAAAGAGCAGCTTTACCAAGGCGACATCTTCGAGAAACACTGCAATGTGTATCGCAGCAGTGCCGTCGTTTTTCTGAAAGCCGGCTTCTTTCTTCAATAGAAGCTTGGCAAGATCTACATTTCTATGCTGCACAGCCCCCATCAGAGCTGTGAAGCCGTTTGTGTCATGCTGGCCTGCCTCTTTATCACAAGCTCCCAAGACAAGGGCAGCGTCTTTTGCGTCAGCCATAGCGGCAAGAATAAGGGCCGTCTTGCCGTCCTTTCGCACTGACCCGGCCTCTGCTGTCAAAAGGACCTTGCACACCTCTACTGCATTTGCTTCTGCTGCATGCATGAGCGCAGTCATGCCAACTCGCTCCTTGGGCACAGAAGAGCTAAGCCCAACGCGCAGTCCCGACTCTGCAGCAAGGAGAAGAGCAGCGATACCAGATAGATTCTTCTTTGCGCAAAGCATAAGGGCTGTTTCTGAATCAGCATTTCTAAAGCCCATCTGGCTCGGAAGATAGCTTTCGGCAGAGATTCGATCGCCTTCCAGAATAGCCAGCATTAACGACGTATTGCCTTGCTCATCTCTGGGAAGTGATCCCGACAGCATATTGACGCGTTCTCGTTCCTCGAGGGTCAGGGCCCCGCCTTTGATTCCCAGCTTAGGAAGAGAGCTCAGCCTCCCCGCAACTGTTTTCCCGGTTACTATGGTTTGATCATGTTCTCGAAGTGCTAGCTCGCCAACTTGGTTACCAGCCAGCTCGGCATATTGGGATGCAGTCATCCCATACGAGTCCTCAAGGTATGTCTCCTCCTCTGCAAGCAGATTGATGGCTACGCCGCAATCAAGTTGTGCAGCAAGCATAAGGGCGGTCTTTCCCAGCATAGATTGATATCTGGCTTCCTGAATATAAAGCATGCTCACGGCACGATATGCGCCGCTCTTAATGGCGATCATCAAGGCAGTTGAGCCTTCATTATCGGCAAGCCCTGCTTCGAGGGGAATGAGGGCTCGTATAGACAGCAAGGAGTCAGACGCTGCTGCATGCATTAGCGCCGTTCGCCCAGCCCTGTCGCGAAGGCGTCCCTCGCGCCGGATCAGTTCTTGAACGAGTTCAAGTTTGTCATAGGAAGATGCGTACATAAGTGCGCTTCGGCCAGTGCGGTCCTGGAGCCCTGCATCCGATTTCAATAGAAGCTTAGCCATCGGTGTATTCTGATAGACTATGGCGTACATTAGGCTGGAGTAGCCGTTCGAGTCTGCTTTCCCTTTCCATGCCCCTAGCGCCTTCGTAAATGCAGTCTTGTTGCCGGCGGCAATTGCCTGGGAAAGGGGGCTATTAGATTCGGGAAGAAGTGGGGCCACAGAGCTGCCAACGGAACTAAAGGACATTGTGCTGTCTGCTAGCACTGTGTTGACACGAGAAAGGGTAGGATCTTTGCAGTCAGCGGTAGCCTCGTGATCCTCAGGGAGGGAATTATCGAAGTGCTCGAAGCGAGGGTGTCCGAGAAGAACAACAGCTCCTGGCCGTTGGAACGGGTCTTGTTCAAGCATGGCGCGAAGAACGGTCACTAAGTCGCGCGAGTACTGTGGCGGCAAGGTGACAGACACGGGTGTGAGGATACGCGCGACCATCTCTTCTTCGCTAGCCGCAGCAAAGAGTTGCTTTTGCACACATAGTTCATAAATTATACAACCAAGAGCCCAAACGTCTGCCTTGGTAGTTATGGCCTGAGATTTCAGGACCTCGGGGGCTACGTATGGGGTGAGGGGTGAGTATGCGTCGCCCGTAAAGGGGGATCCACTTTCTCGAACGCTCCACAGTGACCGCAAAAGCCCAGCTCCATCTCTAGACACATAGACCGAGGTGGGTGAAATTGCACCGTGAACAAGAACAGGCTTTGCCAAAGGGCTATGAAGATAGGCCAGTCCTTGAAGTGCGCCATATAAAATTTGCCATATATCATCCTCTGGAGTGTATGGTCGCGAGCCTGTGTGGGCCGTAAAGAGAGTGAAGAGAGAGAAATCCTGGACATGCTGGGAAAGAAGAAAGACAGACCTGCGCTGATTATCTGGCTGGACAAGAATGTATTTTCCAAGGAAGGGCGAATCGAGGCGAGCGATCAGGGCAGGACAGGCGCGAAGCGAAGAGGCAGAAGGCGCAGGGGGAGGTCCAACAAAGACCTCCTCACAAAGGCAGGAGACGCCATCGTGCCGGGCGGCCGTATAGAGCTTGCGAAGGACGCCGTCCTCGAGGGTCTGGAGGTACGTGTAGCCGGACGGCAGAACGGCCATTGATCAAATACCAACACACTGCTAGCAAAATTACAAGTCATTCTGATATTCTGCGTGCGGTCGCGCCGATGTAGCTCAGTCGGTAGAGCGCAGGACTCTTAATCCTGTGGTCGCGGGTTCGAGCCCCGTCGTCGGTACTTTCCCTGCTTTACTCGCCCACGCGCGCGTCGAGGCGCGCAAGGAGCACGGCGCCTGCTCCCCGGCTCAGGGCCCGCTTGAGCGCGGAGGAGGATACTTCGGAGGCACAGACGGTCGCGAGTACCGTCAGGAGCCCGAGCGCGGCCCGGCTGGTCTGCGGATACGCTGCCCTCTGGTCCGCCCAGAAGGTCACTAGTGCGTTCCAGCGGGCCGCGTTGCACGTCATGCCGCGAATTCTTTCCAGGCAACGCCGGTGCGCGTCTCCGCGTTCTCCGCCGCTGAAGCCCCGATACTCCGCGGTAAACCCGTCCCGGTCCACCCCTGGAACCGGGAATGGCTCCGGAGGCGCCGCTCCTCCCGCTGCCGGGGCACACACGGGGGACACCGTCAGCCGGAGAAGCGGAAGGCACTGCCGGTACGCCGACAAGCACGCATCGAGCTCGGCGACAAAGGCCTCCAGGGCGCCCGCAAGGGACCTCCTCTCCTCGTCAGGGAGTGCGGCCCCATCCCGAAGGCGCGCACCCAGCCGGGGGAGGCGGGTCCAGACCCCGGCCCGGAGCTCGGCGAGCACCGTCTGCAGCGCGTCCCGGAGCCCGCCCATCTCCAGCAGCGCGTGCCCCGGTACAATACGTGGCCCTTCCATTAGGAGTCGGAGGCCCCTACAGAGCTGGAAGATATCTGCAAGGAACGCCAATCGCCGAATCCAGGTAAGGTTAATAAGCTGTGTAGCAAGATGCTTTGAAAGAACAGAGGTTGTATTCGGGCACCGACTTATGAACGCTATGAGCCGCTCTAGATTTTCATAAAAGTTGAGAATACATATGTATAAGTACGTCCAACGTACAGTACTATACACTCGCAACGCGGGGCGAAGCCCTGCTTCAGTATCCACTTTTGATAAAGTCTTCCTGGAAGCCGGTTCAGCGCCTGAAGCATCAGACCCGATAGATTCATCAGTAACAGAAGGGCCCTTAACACTAAGTTCATACTGGGCCAAGAAAGACCGAAACTGCTCTTTCATTGAAACAGACATATTCAGAATCTTCATGGTCAACTTGTGGACTACTTCTATGACATCAGAGAAATG
This sequence comes from Giardia duodenalis, assembly GCF_000002435.2. NCBI lineage: Eukaryota > Fornicata > Diplomonadida > Hexamitidae > Giardia > Giardia duodenalis. Next base: position 325,507 of record NC_051858.1, on the reverse strand, counting down.
CTGTTCATAGAGGATGGTAAATGCCTTGTTCTGCCATTGCATTAAGCAGCCCATGTACAAGATTTCTCGGTTGCTCGATAAATCACGCAAGGCGCGAGCAATCTCATCACAGAACTTACTGGGTTTCATTGTAGCGCTTACTGTAAGGTTTGTTGTAATACTGACAAGCTTATTGGATAATATCCTACATAGCTCATTGTTGGCATCAACTCCTAGAGACGAAAAAAGGCGGATTTAAGCATAGACCCAGGTGCGTTTTCATCAAATTTGGAGATCCCACAGACTATGGTCTTTATCTCTCCAGTGGGTAGAAGCGCGTTCATGTAGGTTACCATGTGTGAAAGCACAGCTGGATCAGTCGTTAAGTTATATGAGACACTGCAGGCCACGGCGCTATGAAGAAGACCTTTCAATATGTTCTGATGCTCCCTACCGTAGGTAATGTAACGCCTCCTAATCACCTGACTGGAGACACTAGCATCACTGATGTGCTTGACAAGACTTTGCCTAATGGATGCGGGATAATCGTCCGCTGAAACGATAGCAGAAACACAGCTCAATAGGATCTGTTTTAGCATTCTTCCTGATGCAAGTGGCATACCCCTGACAAGCACAGTATCTGCAATTAGCTCTCCTATTGTATCCTGAGAGGTAGAAAAAGCATGGTTGGAGTTCTTTGTGTAGCAGGGTTGGCTGGGCTCCTCCCCGCTAACCGTGTACTCAAATGTTACAAAGACATCGCTGCTTAAGCAAAGCGGAGACGGTTTTTGATCTTTAGTGGCTTTTTCCTCGCCATCGGGTGTCATGGACAGTTTCAGATAAAACTGTAACCAAATATCTATACATTACTTTTTGGCTTATTACTTTGGCTTGATTTTTCAATTTGACGCTTTGAAGCTGTCGATCAGCCACTGTATGCTTTCCTTGCTGTTCCTATTAACCGCCACCAATGCTCTGTACTTTGACTTTACAAACTCTAACGTAATCTGCTTCCGGCACAAGGCCGTTGTCGATCAAGACATTCGGCTTTTGTATTCCGTCAATACCCCGGAGCTCTATGCCAAAGGGAGCACATCGCTCAATCAGCGAACTAGCAGTGTCTTACTGCAAATATACGACGTTTATGACGCGGTTGTCTTTGACACTCAGCTCTCGGACAGGGGGGAGCTTCTCTTCAGCCCCCGGCAAGTAGGCGACTACAAGGTCTGCCTTGGTGGCGGCTCTGCAAAGATGGACAAGTCGGTCGGTCGCATGAGTCTCTCAATAGAGAGCCACGCCCCAGCCAATGACTCGGTGGATGCAAAGCGCAGACAGGAGGAGCAAACTGTAACTAGGCTCTTAGCGAAGGCGAAGGCAATTGACCAGCAGGCAGAAGTAATACACACCAACTTTGACCGGTTTGAATCTCAGATCTCCTCCACGAGGCGTAGTGTTGTTGTTACAAACCTTTTATGCATAGTAACGTACATTGGCGTCACTGTTTGGCAACTTAAGACTATTAAGCGTTACCTTATACAGCGAAAGATATAGTTACTCCCATGAAGGGTCCGAGAGGATCCGAACCGGCTCACACCAGTGTAAATCAGTAAAGGCAAAAAACAATTTATGGACCTTGATGCAGCACTCGAACGCCTCAAGCGCTGTGAATTGCCCACTGAGTTAGAAGTTGAGGAGCTGACGCATCGCGCGCGTGAGATTCTTGTTCAGGAACCCAACGTGCTTACCCTCGTTAGTCCGATAACCCTTGTCGGAGATATCCACGGTCAGTTTTATGACCTCAGAGAAATGTTCAGCATCGGGGGAAGCATTCCAGATGTACAGTACCTCTTCCTTGGGGATTACGTCGACAGGGGCTACTTCTCTGTCGAGACATTCCTTCTTCTCATTGCATTTAAGGTAAAATTCCCCACCCGTATATCTCTGCTTCGCGGTAATCACGAATCTAGACAGATATCCCAAGTATATGGCTATAACGACGAGTGTCTACGCAAGTACGGCTCTAACCGCATTTGGAGACTCTGTTGCGATGTCTTCGACGCACTTCCACTCGCAGCGACTGTAGACGACACGCTCTACTGTATTCACGGCGGCCTCAGCCCCGATGTAAAGTATATTTCGACTATGAAGACACTCCACCGAAATGAAGAGGTCCCTTTCTCTGGGCCAATTTGTGACACTCTATGGTCAGACCCCATGGAACTACCAACAGACAGAGGATACCAGCAGTCTCAGAGAGGCGCAGGCTTCATGTTCGGCAGTGATGTGGTCCAGGAGTTCTGTGCAGCCAATAGCATTGAACTGATTGTCAGGTCACATCAGCTTGTCATGGAGGGCATGAAGTTCCAGTTCAATAATAAGTTGCTGACACTGTGGTCTTGTCCGAACTACTGCTATCGAGCTGGGAATGTGGCTGCGATTCTCGAGATAAGAGAGACCAAGGAGAGGAGCTTTAAGGTCTTTGAAGCAGCTCCCAAGTCATGCAGGGCCCTCCCAGATAGGAGGTGCATCCCCGATTACTTCCTATAGAGCGGCCTTCATCAAAAGTCTCTTTTCTGTGTACCCTTTCTGCTTCAGTAAATATACAGCCGGCATTTCCACGTCTGGACGACTCGGGTTACCTACTCATCTTCTCTGGCTATGGAGTCACCAATCATTTTCTGTCGATGGCTAGAACCCCTGTGAGAAAAAAGAAATTGATGCAACTATCGCCTACACCGTACATAAGTGTGCAGCTTAAATACGGCTGTGGAGATCCTAACTGTACCAATAATCACTGCAGATCCTCAAAGTCTTTCTCCCATATGCTCCCTGACGACTCTGGAGATAGTAAATGGGCATCGCAGCTAGCCAAGCAGATCACAGCCCAACACGGAGACGCGGCTGTTTGTCCATTAACTATCTCGAGAATTCTGTCTCTCTGGCTAAAGGGTGTCGATTTGCTCCCAAATGCAACACGTCTCCCGTTGGGTCACTTTCTTTGGAAGTACGGCAATCCATCACAGTTCAGCCCAGATCAGGGTCTCCAGGACTTTATAAATAAGTTAGACAGGCTTAAGCTCGTACAGCTCGAGTCTTGCATTCCCTTTGAATTTCTGACCATTATGCTTAGGAATCAGCTTGTTAGCTTTGACGGGCTTTCTAGCTTTTTATTCCATAACTTTACGCTTCCTCAGGCTATCCTAGCTATTCATGCGTTTTTCGAGACAATCTTTTCCGTCGAGGAACAGCGCGCCCTGGCTGCTGGCGGCCAGTCTAAGTTCCAGGACAGCTCCATAACAGGCACTGCAGTGATGGAAGTGTGTGGTCCCGGGATGGACCTGATTCAAACGTTTTGTGAGTGCGTTGAATCCTTTACCAGTATCCTTGAGGCAAGCCCTGATTGTATTACTTCGAACGATAAAGCCATAGACGCTATAATTCTTTTGATGACACTCCCAGAGAAACTATTGTGCGGCCGGCAGCATCTCTTTTTATCTCTCTGTGATCTAGTTGTACACCTTCCGCCGGACACTCTCCAGGTTCTACGTTTAGGACTGGAGAGTTTTTGTACCGTGTTCCAGGCAGAGCTTAGTCACTACGTTAGCACAGCAGAGCAGCTAGCAGTCCTGCAGAACAGTAGCATTTTCAGCCCTAAGCTCTTACTAGAGCGTCTGGTTAAGATCTCCAAGAATTACTTATCGCGTCTTCTCCTCGTGAAGGAGGTCCCGAACAAGAGGGTCACCATTTTAGACCTAAAGGACAACGGCGATAGTATATACCAGGTTCTGCACATGATCTCTATCCTACACGCACTCAATCTTCCCTTCTCGTATGACACCACTGTACTCTCCGCTGATACGGTAAAGTCCGAAGAGCAGCTGAACCTTCTTGCAGAAACAGCGGGTGACCGAGTGGACGATCGCCCAGAGGTAAAGACACGCTTTATTCCAGAGAGCCTTTTCATGCTAGAGTACATTAACTCCCGGAGCTACCTCTTTGCCATGGATGCAAAGTACTGGCTAATGCATTACAAAGAGATAAACAACTTGGACAATGCTTCTACCACCTTTCTTTACTCTAGAGAGCAGGTGCAGCATCTCTCCTCCTTAGCCTTTCTGATCTATGATGATGAACTTAGTCGTACAAAGGTAAGCAGTCTTTTGGCTCTAGATAACTCCTTATGCAAGCTTTCACTAACTCCTGACGATCTGAGCACTGAAGAGATCAAGTATCAGGGCCCCATCACGCAGCTGAACTTCATGGAGTTGGCAGCAAACATGCCTCCCTCCTTCAGGACCCAGATGTCAACCATCAAAGACATTCCTTTTTCTGCTGTCAACTTCACCTTCTTAAGTTATCCATTTCTCCTCGACCCCATGATCAAGGTCCAGATCCTTTGTGCAGAGTGCTGCTATGAAAACTTATTCAATATGGGAACCGTCATATATCCAAACAGATTTAACATTTTCTATGATACACTAGATCACATCATAGGCCACTCGCCCGAAGATGAGCACGGCTGGCGGAGTATCTCCAACAGAAGCTTTCTGCGTAAGCCTCTGCGCATCACCTTTGACTGGGAGGACGGCATCGATCAGGGTGGCCCACGGACAGAATTCTTCAACCTCATCTGCGATGAGATGTTTTCAAAAGCCCTGGACTTGTTTGAAGAGAACCAGGAGACGCACAGCTTCTACTTTAATCGTAAGAACGGAACGGTTGCAGAAGGGAGCGAGCAGTGGATCAAGTTATCGAAGAACTACTGCTTTGCCGGCATGATACTGGGGATGTGCTTGCTCAATAGGGTTAACATAACCAACCACTTCCCGCGCGTGCTCTACAGAAAGTTATTGGGCTACAAAGGGGTGTTTGAGGACCTAGAGAACTATGATCTTACAATATACAAAGGCTTGTGCAATCTTTACAATTATGCAGCACAATTGAGAGAGGGAAGCAATCTTCCGTCGATAAAGGATACGTTTTGTTTGACTTTCACGGCTTTAGGACCGAACGGAGAAGACGTTCCCTTGATAGAGGGTGGCCAGGAGATATATGTAGACGAGCACAATGTTGAAGGGTATATCAAGGCATATGCAAATTACATTCTCAACGACTCTGTGTCTAGGCAGTTTGAAGACTTTGCAGATGGCTTCCATCTTCTTGTTCGCTCCAGGTCCCTCACGCTCTTCACGCCTGCAGACCTTGAGATTGCTCTGTGTGGAGAGCCCAACCTGGACTTCATCGCGTTGAAGAACAACACAAAGTATGATGAGCCTCTCTCGCCAACACACCCGCTTATTATATGGTTCTGGGATATTGTTCTCAATGTCATGACTCAGGATCAGCGCAAAGCGTTGCTTAAGTTTGTCTGTGGAAGCGCGCGTGCTCCCGTCGGTGGGCTCAGTAGGCTGCGCTTTAAAATTACCCTTAATGGAGATAACGATCAGTTCCTTCCTACATCACATACCTGCTTTGGCATTTTGATGCTTCCGAATTACAGTCTGAAAGAAATACTACAAGAACGATTGTTCAAGGCAATTCAGTATGACGAGGGCTTTGGCTTAAAGTAAACGTGTACATCATTGTTACTGTTCTTGCTACACTCTACTGAACGTGCAGAGCCACGTTCTCTCCACAGAAGCCACAAGAATTCATAAAAAATGGGTCAAAACCAATCTGGAGTCGCAGGGAATGCCGGATTTAAAGACGCAGACGCATATATTGATCCGCCTCCTACTAGTCCTGATGAATTTACCTTCATGAAAGTCCTTGGTAAGGGAAGCTTTGGCACTGTATGCTTGGCTAAGCATAAGGCCAATAACAAGATTTACGCCTTGAAGGTGTTAACAAAGCAGCATGTCATTGAGTCGCGCGAGGTTGAGCATGCTATATCGGAGAGATCCATTCTAGCATCCTTGAATCATCCCTTCCTAATGAGGCTCTATGGGGCTTTTCAGACGCCAACGCGCCTCATCATGGTGTTGGAATACGTTCCAGGTGGCGAGCTCTTCTTCCATCTCAAGAAAAAAGTGACATTCGATGAGTCCTATGTTAAGTTGGTTGCTGCACAGCTCGTTCTAGCCATAGAGTACCTCCACGACATGAATATAGTTATTAGGGATCTCAAGCCTGAGAACATTTTACTGCAAGCCAATGGATACATCAAAGTAACGGACTTTGGGCTGTCCAAGCAGAATCTTTCTATGACACTGGGTGCCAAGACCATGGCAGGTACAAGCGAGTACTTCAGCCCAGAGCAGGTGCAGAACTGTGGGCATGGCAAGGGTGTTGATATGTGGGCCCTGGGAACCATAATATATGAGCTGCTGACGGGGTCTCCACCCTTCTACTCTGATGACAAGCGTGCTATGTTCAGGAAGATTATCGGAGAGCAGCCCAAGATGCCAAGCTACTTCAAGGACGATCTAAAGGACCTGCTAAAGGGGCTCTTGGAGAAGAAGCCCAGAAGCAGACTGGGATGCAGAAAAGAAAATGGTGGTATCAAGGAGCTCAAGGGACACCCATGGTTCAATGGGATAAACTGGGATAAGCTCTATAGGAAGGAATACACCATTCCGTATAAGCCCACGATAACTGATAACTTAGACTTGAGCAATTTTGACAAAAGCTTCACAGAGCTTGATTTTGATTTTTCAAGTGAGCCCCTCTATAAACGCGAGCACAATGCCGATGACGATCAGATCTTCCAGGACTTTTGTAAGGCATATGCCACAAACGCGGAGGACGAGCAAAAGACGAACTGCCCCACTGACAACGATGAAAGCAACACGTTCACACAGTCAGGACAAATTAATTATGACTCAGCAGATGCACAAGACTCTACAAAGGGCCTCCCCGCGTGCTTGGTCGATGATGATGACACGGATATGCCTCCTCCGCCCTAGTTCGGTTAGTTCCTAGATTGATCAGCAGTAGGTAAGTAAACAGGGCAATCGTCCGGGTAGTGTATTGATTATGTTATAAAGTAATCGAACAATCCCTCGTACAGCTTTGTGATAACATCGCGTGCATCGAAGATGTTCCGTGCGCCAACGATCGTGACCTGGCCATCGGCGAAAACAGAGCAGCATATATTGCGCTCGGCAATCTTGAAGACGACCTGTAGTGATGGCATGATCTCGGGCTGGTACATGGCTGATGAGAATACGCTAATTGTGGCAGCTGCAGCTGCGTCGAGACGAATTCCATGGCCAAGGTCTGTGAGACAGGTAATAGAGACAACGGTTAAAGGCGACGGCCGTGCAAGACCAACAAACTCTTCAATCTCATTCAGAAGCTTAAGGAAGACGGCGGCAGCAGTTGCTGCTTGGGCCACGCTTTCGCAACCGAAGATGGTACAGTGCCCGTGGTAGCTTACAGAGATACAGCATTGTGGACTTGTGAGGCGGACACGAACAGTGGGATACCGAGGGTTATAATCAGCGGTTAAGAGACTTGCAGCCAAAAGCCGCATATCTACATTAAATCCTAGGCTGAACCGGCAGTTATAGCCCACGACTTTAACGCTAAGCCCCTGTACTGCCAATTCAATATTGCTGGGACCTGGCGACGACATTTACTTTTTCAAGCCAAGGGCTCCATCTCCAGTCTTCCAAAAGCACTAGCTGTTTACAAGAACAAACATATATTAGAAGCCACTGGCAATATTAATAAAAAGAGAAAAAATAATACTGCCAATCAATCCGAATACAATCCCCATTCGCATTGGGGCAGGGACTCCCGAATGATAGACATAGACCAGAACGAGAACATTAAATATCAAACCAACAAGCAATCCAAAGATAAGCAGCATGAACTTATGGAAGTCACTCATGACCCTGTTTGTGGGGGGCTGCACTGGGGTCCCAGGCCCCAAGAGGTTGTTCACCGTCGCCACAGTGGTGATAGTGGCGGTCGGAGACTCGTTTTCCATCCACAGGTTCTCGCATTGAATGACGCGCAATGGCATAGTAGGAAAAGGGATGGTTTCGTCAATCCAGCTGAGGTCCGTTATGCCGAGAAACTGGCGTGCAATGTGAGGAGGAAAGCCGCCTTCAAGCATCATCAGGGCAAAGGACGAATTGGAGATGAATTCTGGTGGGTAGTATCCATTGCGGTCTGGCTCTTCCTGCTCCACATACAGATGGCGTACATCGAGGGGGAGGTTGGCCTCACCACGAGTTGCGCCATTGGGGGTCTCATTGACACTCTCACTAGCATGGTCGCTGGCGTCTGCAGGTGCAGATGCAGATGCCTGCAGGGCGTTAATCAGAAAGAGACGGATTCGTGAAATGGACGGCTGCGTGTAACCCCGGGGCTGCTCTATAAGGTCTGTGTTTGTGTAAAGGATTTGTAGATGCTCAGAGGTCAAAAAGCCTGCCCGTGCCAAGAAAATCAGGCGTAGACCTATTACATCCTGGCGCTCTACCCCAGCTTGGAGGTGCTTCTCAAGACCACCTCTGTAGACTCCTATCCGGGGCTGCCGGGAGCCTGCTTCCTGTGATGCAGCAGACTCGTCTATCACGGCTGCTACGAGGTGTAATGCCGATCCATCGAGAACGTTGGACTCTTGGAAGGTGGCGCTAAGCTGCAACGTTCGGCCATTATAAACGACACGTACCCGAGCACCCTCTGGAATGTGATCGGCAGCATGGACCAAAAGAATCCCGATTGTGTCATCTAACTTCACTCTCAACACGATGACATCATTATTGTCATATGTGTAAAGCTTAATGTCGATGCTCTCCTGTGACTCGGTATCAGTCATAAATTAAGTTTTTTGACAAGAAAGAAACTGCCAGGGCCAATTTGTTTACCTATCTTCATTGCCCGATGCTAATAGAGTTTCAGGTGGCCTGTTATTTTGTCGAGCTCAGCTTCGTCCCATGGCCCCACAAAACCGACGGTTACAGTGCCAGGGTCTACCTGCGTGTGACCAGCATCTTGGATTCTGCCGCATATAATGTCAGTTTGGTGCAACTTGTCCAGCAAGCTTGACAGCTCTTGCTCGGTTACCTTTAAGGTTATTTTCTTTTGCCCTTGGCTCAGCCACGCACGGAGCTTTTGTGGGGCGTAGCGGTGAGCCACCTGGCACGCGCGTACAGCGGCATGGCTACACTGTGCACACGCCTTTCCTCTGGTCATCTTAATATCTGTGCGCACTAATATCACCAATTTCATGCTTTGCTGTTCGTCGCCTTCTGGATCGCAAGAGTCGTGGTCGCCAGAGGGCCAAGAACAATCGTCAACCGGGTACTTGTCAAAATCTTTGGGACAGCTCCCCCGGCCTATAACCAGGCCAGCCACAAGAGCTATTCCAATGGATATAGCCCCAATTAGCCAGCATCCCAGATGCTCCATGTGGAACAGCCAAAATCCTATTAAAATTTTATGCCCTGAAATAATTATAACGAGCGCCATTGGGCCCGCTTCGCCACCAACTTCACATCGCCAGGAGGCGATGTGTCTATCCATGCGGCTCAGGCCGACTACTATCGACGAGATTATTGGCAACCATCACATCCTGTCTTTAACGGACGGGGTCATCAGTCGCATATATGAGCAATCACGGACAACCCACGTCCTTCAGTCCATTATTATAACCGGCCCACCGGGAACTGGCAAGACAAGCTTTGCGCGATTATACGCTAAGTCCTTCGACCCATCCTATAGACTGATAGAGTTTAAACCTGGGCAGGCCACCGTTGCAGAGCTAAATAAGGTCACGGAAAGAATATACACCGATCGGGCCAACAGCTTAACAAGTGCGCGTGTTTGCCTTTTTGTCGACGAGGCTCATAGGTGTACAAAGGCACAGCAAGACAGACTTTTGTCAGCCGTTGAAGAGGGCGTGCTGACGCTTATCCTAGCAACAACATCGTCTCCGTATACGGCAATAATCGAGGGGCTACGCTCCCGTTGCTTTCTTCTATCATTTAACGCGCTTACCTCAAAGGATATCCTTCAGATCTGCGTTCGAGGCCTGAATAGCATGCTTGACAAACTTGACACTTCTGTTCCCCTTGACATTTGCGTGGAGCCCTCGGCGATAGCCAAGATTGTTGTTGCTGCCCGCGGAGATGGGAGAAAGGCTCTTTCTCTGCTGGAGCTGTCTGTCACAGGTGGACGAATCACTGAACAAGGTGTAGCTCTACTCCTATCAGGAGGTGCCCACGGAGATGCAATCATGCACTGTACACTTAACCAAGAACAAGTCAAGTATGAGGGAGTGTCGGGAATGATTAAAGCTATTCGTGCATCGGATCCTCAGGGAGCAATCTTCTATCTGGCATTCCTGTTGCGCACTGCTGTTGACCCTCTCTACATAGCTCGGCGGTTAATTATCTCGGCGTCAGAAGATATAGGCCTCGCTGATTCACAGGCTCTATCTGTAGCTGTGTCGTGCTATCGAGCAACTGAAGTCATCGGTCTTCCAGAAGCTCACTATGCTCTGGCCCAGACAGCTCTCTACCTTTCTCTAGCTCCAAAAAGCAACTCTGCCGGTACAGCTCTTAACAACGCATTTGCAGCTATCGATAGCGCTACTCCAACAGATTGCTTGCCCCCAGAAGGCTACAAAAGTGCCTCTGCAGGCGCCAATTACGTTTATCCGCACAATTATGGTGGCTATGTTTTGGAGAGCACCCTCCCTGAAAGTCTCCGGGGGCAAATTTTCTATTCAGAGGCATCAGTTCACAAGCCGCCGTAAGCTGGGGACTTAAAATGTTGATTGATGTCGGTGGCCTCTCCATTGTCTATCCATATCCCACCGTCAGTAAACAACAGCTACAGATCATGGAGCATGTGTGCGATGTCTTGCGGACAGGGATAGGGGGGAAGCGGGCTCTTTCTCTTCTTGAAGCAAAGACAGGGTCTGGCAAGACACTAGCTGTGTTGTCGGCAGCTGCGTCCTTTTGGGACGCATATCCCACGGCCATATCTCGCATAGTCTTTCTCTGTCGCACTATCCCTGTTGTAGACCATGTGCTCGGGGAAATCTTTCACCTTAACAAAGCCCGCAGTGATGCCTTCAAGTCTGTAGCCGGAGCTACTGCTTCTTCTGCTGTTACTGTGGGTGCAGAGCCTTCACTAAAGAAAGAACCCCCGAATTCAAGTGTTAGAGCCCCGCCATTCAGAAAGCTACGAGCATTGCCTATTACATCGCGCAGGCGGTTGTGCGTTAATGAATCTGTTTCTAGAGCTGCATACCTAGACACAGAGTGCATTAAAATCACTAGGGGCGTTGACTTGGAGGATACCGTCATGTGCCCAGCGTTCAAGAAAACACTCGAAGAGGAAGGTGAGCTATCCATAGGCAGAGAATCGTACACCATTCCAGAGTTTATTAATCAGTGTAGAACGTACAATGGCGGAGTAGTGTGCCCTTATTTTGCTAATCGTCGTTTACTCCATACAGCCGATATAATCGTAGGAAGCTACAATTACGTGTTAGATCCCAAGTGTGCAGGACCGCTGGGTGCAATACTGGATCAGAACACGCTCCTTATCATAGACGAGGCGCATAATTTAGAGTACGCTGCTTGTGATGCAATGTCCATGCACCTGAGCTACAAATTGGTAGTGGACTGCGAACAATCTATTCACGCGATGTCGGCCTCAATTGCACACAGCGCACGTCCACCGCCGCCTCCATTCTCACCTGATAGGTCCTTTTTGCGCAAAGAGCGGGCAATCAAGACAGTCCAGCAGGACAGCAGGCTCCTCTTCTCTGGCTCAGCTCCGGCAGATGTGCTCTTACTCTCATCAGAATCTTATGCAGCTGTCAAAACACCTCAGCAGTTTTTGTCCGGACTGCTAAGGATAGTCAGGTTATTAAAGGAGCAGCTCTCGGACCGCTTGACTAAGGACGTTGTGTCTCTTCCTCACGTGGATGTGCTGAACCTTGTGCGCTTGCAGTTTATTACCGAGTCCTTTCTTCAGTTGTCACCTGAGTATCTACACTATTATCAATCATATTATTGTATATTTGATAAGAACCTTCCACAATTAGTTCAGTTCTTGTCCCTGTTGGGGTACTTTGGGAGTGTTGAGACACTAAAGCACTTCCGAACATACTCATCCTCTCTTAGCTACGAAAAGTTCTTCACTGTCATACAAAAACCTCAGACCTCAATGGGTGACGACGACACTCTGCTGGCTCATACACAACAGATATTTGAGCACAGCAAGCATCAGACGCTGTATAGACTTGTGTGCCAAGACCCGTTTATCGCTTTACGGCCGGTATACCAGTACTTTCCTCTGATCATGATGATGAGTGCAACTCTGTTTGCCTCCTATGAGTGTACAGATACCTCAATTAACTCATCCGGAGTGGCAGAGGCGACTAAGCCCTCATTGATCGAACGCATATTAGGAATAACCATGTACGCTGAGCAATGCGAGCGCTCAGTGGAGCCTGTTGTTAAGAAGTGTATTATTGAAAGCGGAGCACAGTCCAACATATGTATTAAGATAATTGGTAAGGGGGCAGACCAGGCGAAGCTTACAACACAGTTCTTCTTCAGAACCACCCCATCGGCAGTGCAGAACTATGGTCGGATACTTGCTCAGATATCATCATCCACAGCCGACGGCCTTATCGTCTTCTTCCCGTCGTATCGCTTCATGGAAGACCTCATAACCCTGTGGAACATAACGTCCTCAAATATGTTTAGAGTCATAACAAACAATAAGCTTGTATTCTTCGAGACGCCAGACCCCATTGAAACAATGCATGCAGTAGCTTGTTATCGAAAGTGCTGTGACAGTGGAAGGGGAGCAGTTTTGTTTGCTATTGCGCGCGGAAAGCTATCAGAGGGAATAGACTTTAAGTACCACCATGCTCGCAGCATAATACTCATTGGTGTGCCGTACCTATACTCCGGCAGCACCCTTATCCATATGAAGCTAAACTACCTTAACGCAAAATTCGGCATAAAACCCAGCGAATACATCCACTTTGATGCAGGGCGTGTTTTGACCCAATGTATCGGCAGAGTGACAAGAAAAGATAACGATTATGCCGCTGTCATCTTGGCTGACGAGAGATTCGGAGAGTGCATCAAGTGGACTACCCGGTGGATGCAAGAAATGGTCCGTGGGAAGAACAGCCAAATAACCACACAGGACGAAGCCATCCGGACTATACGTGCCTTTTTCATCCAGCAGGCTAGAGATACAAACAGACGCATCAATGCTGATTTCTTCAATGAAAATGATGGGCCAGGTGATTTTAGCCAGTAAAGGCGGGCATGGCTCCATCGCAGAAAACTTACTCTGTGGCCCCAATTACTTTAAAAATAGAGGGGGTCTCAAAGGAGTAATCTAGCTGAATCATATCCTTGATTTCTTCTCTACAATAAGGACACTTGGCCTTGATTGCCTCTGTACAATTATGGCATGTAACGCAGTGCTTGCAGGGCAAGAAAACCATTTCACAGATAAAGTCCAAACACACCGCGCATGGCTGTATATCTATGTTGTTATTTAGGTCTTCTATCGCTTTAAGTCCGGCATCCATCAGTGGCTCTATAAAGGCTGCTTGAGGGCGCTGGGTGCTCCACTCCATTGTGATGTCTGTATCATCAGTGGTGCCACTCTTATCAGTACGATTGAGATTGGTGCTAAATCCATCAGCATTGATCGGTGAGGTGGCTGTCAAGTCCAGATCATCAAAGAGGAGCGAGAGAAAAGACTCTGTTAAGTCATTTATGGCGACAATTGTCTGGGAATCGCCAAAGAGCAGCTTGAGACTAGTCGTACTAATGTAAAAGAGAATAATCATCAACCAAAGATTTCTGCGTTGATCATCGAGATATCTCCGCGTTAACAGCAGATTTAGTAGATGATATGAATCCAGTTCTTCCTTTCGAGCCAACTCAAAGGGCGTAGTATTCTCTGAATCGACTATGCTTGCCTCTGGACCTAACACGTCAAATAGCCATGTGTTTCTCTTCATTATTGCGTGCATGAGCGCTGTTTTCCCCTTAGAATCTTGCATTCCAAGTTCGTAAGGAGCCAATCTTCTGACCACATCTTGATTGCCCAACATGGAGGCCTTCATCAATGCAGTAAGACCGTTCTTCATTGCCATTCTGGCCTCGTGGCCAAGAAGAAGGGCCGAAATGTCGTAGTGGCCTTTTTCTATGCTGAGCATAAGAGCTGTCTGCCCGTCTTTATCCTGCTTACACGCCTCTCTTGCCACCAGTAAATTTGCTGTGTCAGCCCCGCCCATGACTGATAACCACATGAGCGCCGTCCAGCCAAGCTTGTCCTGTCTGCCGGCCTCGTACTTCACAAGGATATTGGCTGCGTGGTAGTTGCGGAAGCGGCAGGCGATCATAAGAGCAGTCTCCATATTATCGTTTATCAAAGAATGCTCATGCTCAGCAAGGAGCTCGACCATTTTCACATCCCCAAATTTTGCTGCCCACATTAGTGCCGTCCACTCCATAGAGCATCGCTTGCCCTTGAACTCATGGATGTACTTTGTGACAAGAGGGTACTTAGAACAACGGATGGCCTTAAACCAATCGTCCGTCGTGATGACTGATACGGCCATTTTCCCCTAGTTAAAATTCTGCTAAGACACATCATTCACACTGCCGCTCGCCATCCTGATTGAGTAAAGGAGAAATTAGTATGGAGGCAGACTGGGCAAGGAAAATGCATGCCCAGTTATGCCCGGCGAAACACTCGTTTCCTCGTGTTGCTAGCCATTTTGTTTTCAGGTTAAAGAATTTTGCATTTATTTATGCCATGGAGTCTGCTTCCCTTCACCTCAGTCAGCTGAAGGTTCCAGCAAAAGTTCCCCCGAACAAGCGGTTGGCCAGCTCCTCAAAGATGGCCTCTGCGCATCCAGGCTCTGGCAGCAAGGATGTGGTAAAGGGGCCTGATCAACTGGAGACTACTAGAGCCATACAGCGCGAAGCATTGAAGCTGGCTATGCATAAGCAGACCCTTCTAAGGCAGATAGATCTAGCAGAGAGCATACTACAATCCGTAGACGTTTTACAGATCAAAATTGAAGGTCTCGGGAAACACGTGCTTCAGGAAGACGAGCTTTTTTCGGATTTGGAGACATTAAAGTCTGAGGCAAGTATACAGAAGGAGTCCGCGAGCATAGAGGAGCAAGTACTGAACGTACTGGAACGGCGGGTTAGCGAATATGAGACCTTAGTCCTGAAGCTGGGTGATCGCTCCAACCGTCTGGTGTCTCTCTATTACGAGGCTAAAGACCTTATCACACAATTGAGTGATAGCAATACTAATCTCATAAAAAGGCACATTGCTGAAAGCACGCAGGGCCCCGAATCGGGAATGGAGCATTGTAAGTTGGGAGACAAGCGGCCACGTCCTGATGGTAGACGGGCGATAAAGAGATCCATTAAACAGTAATAGCAGCTGCGGTGTGTTACAGTGTAAATCAGTTTAAGCATTTTCTTTAAAAAAAAATATCGAGACATGAAGAGTGCCGGCCTAGACCCCGTCGTTGCACTCAAGGACTGTCTCTGTGAAGGAGCTCATAATTATGGGAAGACGGACCTTACAGCGTTCCAGAAAGAAGCCCTTGAGCTTATCGAGCAACATTGTCTCCCGGGTTGTTATGACTTCTGCACCCTCATCGGATTTTTAGATCTTAATCCGCAGATAATGAGCGCGCTTCGGAAGCAGGTTGATGATGAAGTTCTAGATATCGACAGACGACTCAATGACAAAACTCTCACTGACATAGATATGGCACAGCTTAAACTGGCAAAGATGAAGCGATACCTTACAGCAGGATTGTGTGCAGAAGCACAGGCTGCTCTGAATGAAATCCACATCCCTTTGGTCTCCAGTGATGCCGTGTTTTCATGTTACTTGTCGTTTTTACGGCTCGCCTATTTCTACCACGATAAGGACCTCTATAGCGTTTACTTACAGAAGTGCAAAGAGATTTTAGACAACGTCAGCTATGAGAATAGGTCTATCTATGGGTTTTATTTAAGCTTTGGGTTGATCATGGGGTTCTTAGACATGAACATAGAAGATAATGATCAATATAACGCATTCACCTATAAGCAGTCCTCTGGCACAGCTCTAGATAAGTATGGGATAATGACACGCGTTGCCTCCCTTCTGCACGCAGTTGTACCAACCTACTCTGCAGAGGCCTTACTCCCCTATGAGGACTTCATTGTTGTTGCTCTGCTGATGAATCTGGTGGTGCTTCCACGGAAAGATTTTTTGGCTCTGTTGCAGACGTCCTCTGATACGCTAACTATTATCTCTAACACGCCATACCTCACAGACGCCATAGAGTGTGTGCAGCAATGCAGATACAGCGCACTAAATGAGACCCTACTGAAAATATACTCACTTTGTCGCCGCAGCTCCTTTCTCAGGATGTGTAGTGCAGCCATCACAAAGGAGTACAGAGCCCTGATGATAAAGCAGCTTCTACGGTCCTATATCAACGCTAGCATACCTCAGCTAGCAACTGCCCTAAAGATGCCCGTGGACATCCTGCAGCAGGAGATAGAGAGGCTGATTGTTACCAAGCGCCTCACTTACCGCATTGATCAGCCCACGGGCATCATGGAGGAAGTTGCTGTGGATGATTATGACAAAGCATATCTGGCATTTCTTCACTCGTCCACGCGGCTGACCAAGAGGTTGGACCATCTTAGAAAGCTGCTGTGTGAATAGTACCTTTGCTGTGAACGCCTTTGCTTTTTGGTGGCTAGTTACGCTACGCCCATCCTTTGGGGAACAGCGGGATGTGTGCCTCACACAAAGCATCAAACTCCTTGTCTACATAACGCATGAGATGGTTCTGGAGAGATTGTAGCACCTCAAGACCCTTCTTCTCCTGACTATTCTGAAGATCCGAAATGCAGGGCGTGTTTAAAAGCATGCTAGTGGCTGCAGCTTTATCTTTTAAGACAAGAAGCCGATTCTTATTTTCGTTAGGCTCATAGACATCATCTGAAGCGTCCTGGGGGAGAAACGGCTCATCAAGAATAAAAAGGCTGGGTATAGATACATCGGTATTGTTTGCGTTGCCAGTACAGTTGCTGTCTAGTAGTGTAAGGACCTGATAATGAAGATCCGCCAAAAGCCAAAGACGGAACTGCTTACGGAGCTGTACAAACTGCTCGAGGATAGCAGTAAGGTCTGCATGCTTCCTGCAAGTTTGGTCTGCAAACAATGGCACGTTGGAAAGGAGGACCTGCGTTGGCTCATTGGGATACCCCTTAGCTGAACCAATACTGGGGGTGTCTATTTCGTGGGTCAACGGAAAACGAGCTCTGAAGAGATGCTTGGCATAGGACTCGCCCCTGCGGAGCAAAAGATAGTATAGGTCTACCACTTCAACTACACAGAGATCGTCATCTAAGCACTCGGCAGACAGAAAGCCAACAAGCTCCATCGTCTGACCAGGAAGAGAGATGTACGAAGAGGATGTCACATCTCGCCGCCAGGCGCGGTATGCTGCAATAACTTGTGAATCTAAGACACTGTGTGTTTGCCCAGCTGGCATGTCTTCCTCCGCAGTAAAGGGGTAGTAAGCAACATATGCAGATATCAGCGTGGAGAGCGTGGGTTGGTCAGTGAGACAGGAGGATAACGTTGACGTACCAGGAGCACAAAGGGCCTGGGTGTCAATCTGTGGATCGTTAATGAGGAGCCTATTGGGCCCAACTCCCTTTGCGCGCACAGATGCTGCCTTGAGGGCCCTCCGTGTTGTGAGGGGCAAGGCGGTGAAGAAGTCTAATTGTAGGGTAGGGTCAGTTATTTCACCATATTCTGGATATATACGCAAAAGTTCCTTATGAATAAAGCTGTCAGAATTCATGGGACTTTAAGCCCACTTTAAGATCTGGAATTTTAAATTTGTTTGTCATGACCACCCCGGACGATGGATCCACCGCAAGAGAGAACACAAGCTCAGGGGTTTCGTGTAGTCTGACAGACTATATACAAAAGCATAATGTGTATACCACTCTGCAGCTCGCAATGCAGTCGCTCATTAAGTATCAACCTAAAAGCCCGCTAAAATATCTGAGTAGCTACTTCGGTGATCGCAAGAAGAACCTGTTTAAGCTGGTACTTTTGGGGGCCCCCGGAGCCGGCAAGGGTACACAAGCAAAACATCTTGTTTCCAAATATTCCTTGAAGCACATCTCTCCGGGGAATTTGCTTCGAGAGGAGATGAACCGTAATTCTCCCATCACTGCTCAAATAAAGGATTACGTATCCAAGGGCCAACTAGTGCCTGACAGCATAGTTATTAAACTCATCGAAAATCACATAGCAACCATCGGTGACTCCAATTGGCTTTTGGATGGATTTCCCCGGTCTGAGTCTCAAGCTGCGGCGCTCAGGGCATCTCCTGATCTCTTCCCTACCCATATTGTAGAGCTTAAGGTTGATCAGGAGGCAGTGGTCCAGCGTTTAGGTGGCAGGCGCTTTGACCCCATCACAGGGAACACCTATCACATTATATATGACCCCCCACCACCGGATATTGCTGATCGTGTGGTGGTGAGGACCGACGACAGAGAAGATGTCATTCGTGAGCGATTTAGGGTTTATGCTGAGAATAAAGACTTGGTTGATAAGGTCTTCAATCACTCAGTAGTCAGTATAAACTGTGAGGGGCAGACGATTGATGAAGTGTCTCTTCAACTGGATAGGGTACTTTCAATGCCGAGCACGATACACCCATCCATTATTATGCCTGAAAGAAATAAGAAGTAAATGGTTGCTCTTTGAGATCTAGAATTTGTAGTCCCTGTAGACCTAATCAGTCTCTGCGCTCTGCTTGCCAAAAGGACAAAGTAGATATCATCAATAAAAAGTAATTTAAATTCATTTTTAGCATTTTTTTGGAATAACAGTGATGTTCCAAGGTGAACTTGAGACTAAACTGCCCGGAACTGGGGGCGCAGGTGGGGCGTTAGCATTTGCTAACGAAGCAACGAAGCCAATACTACAAGATGCCCCCCAACAAATATCCATTACTAAGGAGCGCTCCCAGAAGCCTCGGGATAACGTCAAGTCTACTCAATTCACTCTTTCTCCTCAGAATAAAAGTGACTGCACTTGGAGCTTTACCACCGAGGCTGCACAAGACCCAACACAGGATCCGCCCCCAGGGAGTCAGAAAGTGCGGGAGTCCTTTCAAGGAGCCCGGCATATGCAAGGCATGCCTCAGGGAAGCCAGCAGAATGTGTCGCTCTTTAGCAGTGCACCGCAGGACAACCTTTCTTTTCCAAACTCCGCTCTTCCGATGATTTCGATGGAAATAGGCGGCAATTCAGAACTTATTAATGAGTCTACTCCCAATCAAGATGTTACTGCGCCCCAGGCGGCGATGGAGCCTGACCAGCAACAGGCGATAAAAGACATGGACGCACAGCTTCCAGATGCAGCTGAACAAGAGACACAGCCCGGTATTAATTCCTCTCAGAGCGACAATGTTGCTAGTCAGTCGGCACATCAGCCTATTGACGCTCCGCTGAAGACTAATGTTATTGAAAACGTAGCCCCCCTACCAGAGAAGGGTCCTGAGCTGCCTGACCCCCCTGCTACTCCATCAGAGAATAAACCCAGCGACAACAAGCCCGGGAAAGAGGGTCACAAGTCAAAGGAGACCAGTGGCGGCTGGGTGGACAATAAGCCCAACAGGAAAAATAGGTATCACAAGAAGGAGACTGAGGCTGTCCGCCCCTCGGTACCGGCTCCTCCCCAACAATCATCGTTAGTTCAAAGTCAGAAACCCTTACCAGAGACTGCTGCTCCAAAAGACGAGGAAGCTCCAGCGGCTTTGCCAGAGCGTACAGCAGAGATCTTTCCTGCTGTTTCTGTGGAGACTTTGGCCCCGCAGGCCGAACCCGAGCCTGAACCTGAGTCTAGCACAGCAGCACATGATTCCAAGCCTCCAGTGTACAATGCCCGAAAGCACCATGAAGAGAAGGCGAAAATAGTGGATTACAAGAAGCTGACAAGCCCAGGAGAACGTCGGGCTCCTCAGTCAGACTTCATGACGCATTTGCTTTCTCTTCTGGAGAGTCGCAAAGAGCTTTCTTCCTTCCAGTGCAGGGCGAGTGGCATAGAGCTGAACTACAAGGATGTTCTCGTTCGCCTGGACTCAGCGGTTGCAGATCCTGTCGTGCACAACACAAGAAAGCAACTTTCAACCGCTATGTTGCACTATTTCGACGTGGCCAGGGCCGCTGACATTGAGAAGTACCTCACCAACGAACGGGCAGGAGATATGCCCCAGATTGTGAAGCTTATGATCAAGGGCGACGAAACCAACTTTGAACGCACGACTCTCCTTTCTATCCGTGATAAGCTGAACAAGATCACCAAGGAAACTGTCAAGCAGGTGCATGCAGATGTTGTCAAAATGATACAAGAGATACCGAACTTGGAAAATCAATACCAAAAGATATTCCTCTTTAAGGCGATCTTCGACGAGATCATAGACAAGGCCTGTATGGAGCCTAATTTCGTCGATGTGTACACTGACCTTCTCTTTGCCCTTCTCGATAACCCGCGTGGCCGCACTGTTCAAGGAGACAAGGACACACCAGCTGGAAAGGATGGCGAGCTCAGCATAGCGACTGGTTTCTTGGAGGTTCTCCGTATCTTCGCAGACCTTAAAGACGACACCATGTTTCCCGACATGAGGGGCTTTAGAGAGATGGTTCAAAAGAACAAGGACAAGCTTGGAGACGACAAGCCACTCCGCGGGTTCACGGTGGGTTTCTTCCGGGATTATATGTTGCGAGGAAACATGGCTGAGGAGATTAAAACAGGCCAGACACACAACCCAGTGTTTAATGTTGAAGACACTGATACTGACGAGGTCAGGAGCATTAAGGAGCAGAACAAGCTCGTGCATCTTTCCAATAATGTTAAGTTCCTCGCGTCCATCTTTACCAAA
The DNA here is from genome assembly GCF_000002435.2 of Giardia duodenalis. NCBI lineage: Eukaryota > Fornicata > Diplomonadida > Hexamitidae > Giardia > Giardia duodenalis. The sequence continues at coordinate 304,587 of NC_051858.1, read as the reverse complement.
GACTTACTTGATTTTTACCGCAAAGAGCGGCGACAGCAGAAGCGCATGAGTGAGAAGACAGGAAGCTCCTCAGCCTCCATTACAAAGAAGACACCAACAAACATGCTTCTTCCTATAGCGCAGTTTGTGACACTGATATCCTTCCTGTTGCGGAGACAGTTTGACAAGACTATCGACAATTACTATACACAGACTAAGAATAAAGGATCCAGCGACGATATTTCTCGTGCAAAAGAGGAAATGAGGCGCGGGTTTCCAGATAGAGGGTCTATCACTATTGACGACGTTGACCGTAAAACTTCTGCATATAAGAGCACTATTGCTCGGCTTCAGGCGCTGACAGAGCCGCAGTATAAGACTGCCTGGAGCTCAGAATACATGGATCTTGTTATCATAATTCTCCGGACAGGCGGGCTGGCAATGGATAACTATGACCACTCGACATACGAGTACACTCTTTACGTGTACTGTATGGATGTCCTGCAACTCCTTCTAGAAAAACAAGTAGTTGAGGTGCGCATTCAGGTTCTTCTCACAGAGATTCTTGAGGACAGGAGTGGTGGATGGAAGAGCATGCAAAAGACGCTCAACTATGAAGCTGGTCCGGTGAAGCCCTCTAGACCAGAGCGGGAACCCGATGATGATACGCCTGCTGCGGTCCGTGAGAACGGGCTTCGATATACAATAGCCTTCAACCTCGGTTTTCTCAATGCAAACATTAGCAACAAGGAGGTCGACCTTTTCTCTGACGGGATGATGGAGAAGTGGTGTAGACAGGTCAAGCTTACGGCGCGCCGCATGGTCTTTGACGGCTCCATTAAGATCATGTATGACGAGCTGCCCAATCTCTTCCCTTCTCGTAGCGAAGGCGAGATAGTAGATCTTTACAGGGCATTTGCCAGCGGTCTTGTCAGTGCGTACTCCACTACGACGAAGGATAACCAACAGACAAACAAGGACGTGGTCTCGACGTTGGCAAGTCTATTCATAAGCGATAAGATACGGTTCCCCTGTCTGTTTCCATCTGCAACGCGGGTGGATCCAAGCGATCCTAGAAGGGGGTATGAGGGCAGCATAGAGCCAAAGGAGTACCAGCTAGCCGTCGAGGTCATGCAGCACTGCATCGAGAGAGCCATTCAAGGGACAATAGCGGACAACGAGTTTGACTTTTCCGAGAGTGAAATGGCTCTCCTCAGAGCAGAGTACACAGTAGAAAATAACTATAAACCAGAAAAGGCTTCAAATAGGCGGGAGAAGGTTAATGTCATGTTGACCTCGACTAGAAAGACACCATCTAAAGCTGTGCTGGATCTATTAAAGCAGAGGAAGTGCGGTCTTTTCGGCGAGCCCGACATTGAAGGCCACGAGGAAGAGGCTGTAGACTTCCTCGAACAGAGTGCCCTGGACACCGTCGCAGAGATCATCTTCCGTACAAAATATCCAATGATTAAATACGAAAACATTGCCACTGGATGTATGCTTTATGACAAGCTGCTTGGGCTGGCAAAAGGGGGCAAGCCTGTTGTCAGAGAGTTTCACACACAAACAAGCATGCCGCACCTCGAGAAGTTCCTGGTCCACGATCTGCAGCTTCCCACAAGCATATGCTTCCTGGTCTGTGATGAAATCAGCAGGGACCCGAGCTTTATGCAGAAGTCCATGAGTAAGCCATCAAACGAGAACCCCCTCCTGATAGGTAAGATGGGCCATATACTTCTTGACCGTCTGTTCGCGGATTTCTGTGAAAGGCTGGATAAGGCCAATAAGACTTCCCCACTTACACTTGCAGAGTCCCTTGCGGCCCAGCCCGTTCTGCGTGTCAGGCGGGTGATTATAGAGTCCATGAAGAACGCACTTAAAAAGGCAGCGGATCAGAACAAGGCGATGAAGCTGATGATCGCTGCCGTCGTTTCTAAGGATCTCATGAAGTTGGAGGACTTTAAGGAGATGGTGAAAGCAGATAAGGCTAAGCGTTACGGAAAGACATTTGCAGGGCTTGAAGAAGCCTCCCAGTGGGTTGAGACTGCAGATGAAAGTGCCGTCACGAAGGTTCTTCAGCCAAATATAGAACTTAAATCTACTACAAAGGAAATGAACTCGGACAAAGTTCCTAAGGAGGGTACCAGTGGATTTGAGAGACCTCAGCACCATCGGGGCTCGGATTATCACAACAAGAGGGATAGACAGGCTACCGGCGACCGATTCAATAGATCGAGCTTTGACCGTGGCAGCGGTCACGGCAACGGACGCCATCATAACAACAACAATAACAATAGTAACAACAATAGTAAGTATGGAGGGCCGAAGTGACCATATGGATTTACCGATACCCGAACTCTTAGTAAATTCACTGGAAAGAGCTTACAGCGCGTCAAATGCTGCAGTGATCTGGGCGTGGAGTTTGTCTAACTCGGTGACGCCGTACTCGATACCGTTAGTATTAGTGTCTATAAACTTCATCCTATAAAGAGCTGTAATGAGCTTTTCCAGGCTGTTCTTAAGCTCTTGATAGCTGTGTCCCTGCCCCAGAGCCGTCTTACAGGACTCGTAGTAATGAACAATGTTACGAAGCATCAGATCAGTCTTTATAAACGGGCAGAACTTATCGTACACCGTGTAGGAGTTCTGCTGCAAAAAGCCCTCTTGAATTAGGTTACAGACGTCGAGAATAAGCTTTTCGCTATCATCCAAGCTATCATAGCCAACGAGCTGCGCGGTTTCCTGGATGGCCACCTCGTTTTGCAGAAGAGTCTTCGCCTTTTCCTTATTGGTCAAGAAGCTGATGTCTCTAGCGTTGTACCACGGCGCAAGAGTCTCAGTACATCTGGAATAGCTAATGAGCCAATCGACGGATGGAAAGTGCTTGCGCTTCGCCAGGTTCTTGCTGAGTCCCCAGAAAACTTGGACTATAGCCAGTGTACTGACGGCGACTGCATCAGAAAGATCTCCTGCAGCCGGGGAAACAGCACCTATCACCGACACAGAGCCGATACGCTGGCCGGGTTGCAGGAGACCTTGTTCGGTTGACGAGATAGCTCCAGACGTAGGATCAAGGATATTCTCTGGGCTCCACGCACCATTGGAATTCCCCAGACAAATGACTCGTCCAGCACGCTCATAGAAGTGGCTAAGCTTAGAGGTGAGATCAGCAGGATAGCCGCCTTCTCCCGGAATACCTCCCAAGCGCCCGCTGATCTCTCGCAGTGCCTCAGCCCAGCGGGAAGTAGAGTCGGCCAGAAGAGTGACGTTGTACCCTTGGTCACGGAAGAACTCAGAAATCGTGATTCCTGTGTAGATGCTAGCCTCACGGGCTGCAACGGGCATATTAGACGTATTCGCGACAAGCACAGTGCGGCTGAAAATGTCGGATACAACCGTTTTAATCTCTTGCTGTCCAGATGGCCCGATAACGCGCTTCTTAGCCTCGAATGTCATTTCGGGGAAATCTGTGAGGATCTCAGCCATTTCATTACCGCGCTCTCCACAGCCAATGTAGACAATGACATCTGTGTTACCATACTTGCTGATGGATTGACTCACGACAGTCTTCCCACACCCAAAACCTCCTGGGATCGCTGCGGTGGCTCCTATTGCAAGGGGAAAGAGTCCATCCAACGTTCTCTGGCCTGTTATCAAGGGATTTATGCACGGCAGCTTCTTAAAGACCTTCTTAGGCGAACGAACAGGATGGTAGTGGGCCAGGCCGTAGTAATACCTTTGTCCGGCGTATTCCAGGACCAAGATCTTTTCTTCGTCTTTGACTGTGTATGCGTCGGTAGCCGCAGGCGCTATTTTAACAACCTTTCCGCCTGGAATGTTCGCTTTCTCATTTGTAGCCTCGTTGAATCCATACTCTGGTAGCATTATCTTGCACTCCAGAAGATCGTTCTCTGGAACAATGCCAAAGATGTCACCCACAGATAGGAGATCCCCCAACTTGACAAGCGGTCTGAACGTCCATCTCCTCTCTAGATCCAAGGCTGGCGCAGAAATTCCTCGCGGGATGAAGTGGGAGTTAGTAATCTGTGCGATCTTCTCTAAGGGGCGCTGGATTCCATCGTAAATAGACGAAAGTAAACCGGGACCAAGATGGACAGAAAGTAGGCGTCCGGATTTGTAGACGACGTCGTTAACTTCTAGCCCAGAGGTATCTTCATAGACCTGGATAACAGCCGAATCCCCCTTGAGTTGGATGATTTCCCCAATCAAACGGGCTTTTCCCACATAGCAAACCTCGAACATGAAGCACCCGGTCATATTAGTTGCTGTGACGACCGGACCTGCAATGGACTGGATCAGTCCATTAGATGTCGTCTCGCTTGTAACCATTTCAAATTTTAAAAGAAAACGGCGTTTTTTGAAATAGATTTATTTAGAGACATAACATCCACGGCGTTGGGCGTAGCACAGAGGAGTAGGTACGGCATTCTATGAACTCACGGAGTTTCGGAGACTGTGCAGAGACTAACCTAGATGATGAGCTTAACAGCCTAGAGGAGGCCCATTGTATAGCGGAGACCGTCGTCGTCCCAGGCCTCCTGGGATACATCTCCATCGGAAAGGACAATCCCCTTTGTATAAAGAAATCCCCACGTGACCCGGATCTCCTTGCAGTGGGAGGTCTTGATGACTCAATTTACTTTGTTGAAGCAAAGGGCTCGGTAGGAGACTTTGAGGTGCCCATGGCTCTTCGGGCGACATTCGAGGGGGTGCACTCGGACTCTGTCACATCCTTAGTGTTCTCCCACGACGGTAGGTATCTGTTTTCTGCAGGTATGGACGGAATAGTTAACTGCTTTGACGTGAAAGAAGAGCGACTTATCAGCTATGTAGAGGGTCCTGCCTCGATAGAGTGGATGGAGCTGCACCGAAAGGGCAACGTATTGCTTGTGGGGGCGGAGGACGGCAACTCGTGGATATTCGATTTCTCTAAGGACCCAAGGAAGCCAGAAACATTTGCTGTCTTCACAGGTCACACGGGTGCAGTCACGTGCGGTGGATTCAGCATAAACGCAAAGCGAGTCATCACAGGCTCCCAAGACGGTACCATACGGATGTACGATCCTCTCACAAGAGACTGCCTTTCAAAGGTACAGTTACCTTCGCCTGTGACATGTCTCAAGGTCAGCAAGACCCTTACACAGGGCATGACAGCTCAGCAAGCTAGCGCTAGCAAGACCACAGTGATTTTTGCTGGCTGCGACGATGGATCGTTTCATGTAGTGTCTTCTACTGACAAGGTGCTCATGCTAGTGTCTTCTAGTTCAACCCATAAGGGGTCCATCGAGTTCATACACGTATGCGCAGACAGATATGTAATCATTGGAGGAACGGATGGCCTGATTTCGTTGCTAGATGGTGCCATGAATTTCTCATCCAGATTTACCTACCAAGCAGAGGCAGCGTGCACCCAGGCCCTCATTACCACAAGTGCAGGTGAGACAGGGAAAGACATGATAGCGTACATAGGCTTCTCCAATGGAACGTGGGGTTCGTTCAATCTTCTATCTGGGGAGCACCTCCTCATGGTAGATTGCTTTCCAGCAGACCTTTGCGTCCAAAGCGATGAGAATAGACCTATTCTAGCGATGGAGCTTTTGCGGAATGATAAATTAGTTGTTTCGGGGGACAAGTCGTTGAGTGTCTGGAGCGGTAAGAGGTCATCATATCTTGAGCAAGAGAATGACGTGAGTACCCACGACACTGATGCCGACTCCGAAAGCTCTGGAGAACTGGGTGACCGTGCGCTTGGTCAATTGGGTAAACTATAGCTGTCCACTTAACTTCTGTTTTCGGCCTCGAGACGCGAGTTAAGATCGCAAGCTGTGCTATCCATGCAGCTTTAGTAGTGCCTCACGCTTTGCCACACGTGAGAGGTCTCCATAACCACCCTTGACAATCTCCTGGCTCAGACGCCGACTTTCGCGGACCTCTGAGAGACTGTAAGGGTCAATCGCTCCTTCACCCACAACGACGATAGGGTTTGGCTTGAAGGATGACTTCTCCTCCCTCTTGTCGGACCGTTTGATGAGTTCCTTGGTTATAGAGCGATCACGGTCCTTCTTAGATCCCAGCTTGGAGGAAGAGCCAGTGATCACGCAGTGACAAGTGCGACAGACCCCTGCACTGTTCAAAATCAACCATGGGCGGTGACAGATCGCGCATTGGTGCATACAATTCTTAACATATTTTCCTTGCCGGACACGCCCCAAACAGATGGAGCAGAAGTCCATATTTTGTGACTTCTGCTTCCGTACCTCAGACGAGTAACAGAAGGGCGTGCAGTAGTTGCCGGTGGTTGCCAAGTAAGCCTTTACCTCTCCGCAGGTGGTGCATATCTCATTGCAGCAACCAAAGGGAGCCAGTGGCTGGCAATAGGGCTTGCACCTATCTGGATTATGGTGTTTGTACTGATGTTCCTTTGGTTGCATTGCGTCCAGCTGTCCGATGTGGGGGAGGGTCAAAAGCTGAATTGCTAAGCGCGTTGGGCTGCATGTTACGACTGACCGTATTGGGAAAATAGCACTGTTATCTGTAATGACGTGGGATAGAGTTGCGGTGACGGGTAGATCAGCGTGATCGGCGTCCTGAATACCAAAGATTGAAACATGTTCTGTAAACAAAAGGGAATATTCGAATTCCAGCTGACGACAATACTCATCTACAGTGATGCCGGACCTTGCTCTAGATATGAAGAAGTAGTTGTCGTCGAAATAGACGTGTAACTCAAAAACGTCTGCCATGAAAAAGAGTGTTGACCGAATTTTTTGATTTATAATTATTACATTCACTTTTCTGGATGGAGGATTAACAATTATTGATTTTATGGAAATCGAATTCGCTAGTCTCCTTGACATCTAACTTTGGCTTGTCAGGCAAGAGAACGCCTGTGTCTACAAGTTTAGTGAGAAGAGCGTTTTTGGCATAGACATTAATATTTATATCATCACCGTAGAACAAAACTTGCAGAGAATCGCTGAGAGCAGTGACTACTTCCTTCGTGTTTAAAATCTTCTCAGACTGAATAGGTACAAATGTGCATAGCTCGCTGCAACGCTGATCCTTCGGCTTTTCTTTTAGAATGTTAAGCTGGACAATACAATATTCTGTTGTGAGCGCTCTTCCGGGCAGGTCATCAAGAGCCTTCAGGGCGTAGTTCTTTATCTCCTCGTCCACCAAGCTCATTTCGCAGCTTTCTAACAAAAATGTCAGGACTGTAAAATCGGGGGCCAGGAGGCCTCTAGATGCTACGGTTGCAGTAGAGGGGACGTAGTCTGCGCAGAGAGACACGTTTATTGTGAAATTATCTGCACTAAAGAATGAGTTGAGCAAAGGATAATTCTCCTCGAAGTCTAAGGATGCGACGTATCCTCCCACAACTGTGTCTTGCAGCTCCTCCTCAGCGTACTTCTTTATCAAAGCCATAAAATTCTCAATGAGTCGTTTCTTTTTGGTTATGGTACAGTATATACCAAATAGATATGCAATACCGTGAAGCAAGTAATCTTCATCAATATCGTCACCTCTGAGAGCTCGTAGAATTCCAACCGTAACATCTCTCTCCGCATACGCAGAATGCTCGTCTATTGCAGAATTGTGAATAGATAGAAGAGTAAGCGCAGCCTGTGGAAGACCGGTGGCTAGCCCATCCATTAATACCAGGTCGCCTTCGTCGTCAGTGCTCTCCTCCATAGCATTCCTCGTCCTTCCTTCACTGTCCTCTGTGTTATCCAGACCAAAGAGGATGGCATGAAGCTTTTGGCGAGAAAGATCATTAACGTTCTCCTTTGAGATCATCCTAAGAGAAGCATCATCTTCGGCCCCCTCACTGCCTGTATCTTCCTCCTCAATCCTTTCTTTTGTGTGATCACAAAACGATGTTTCTGGCATTAGGAATCCAGAAACGTTCTTGATGATCATCTCGGATACCTCTATCTCATCTGTAGCTCCAGCTGCTGTGGCGATGGTGCCGGCCAAGCAGAGAATGGCGTCCTTAAGTATAACAACTGGTACCACTAAGATTTTAAGAAAACCAATGACCGCTGGAACAGCCGCTCTGGCTGATTCTGCAAGGTCCTCGTCATATATGTTAAAGCTGTACACTAATACGTATAGTGCCATTAGCACGAAGTTATAAAGAGGGGCAATACGCTCTCTGATGGCGTGAACGTTCTCAGAATAATCCCCAGAGTCATCAGAAAGAATAGCATAAAGAACACTATAGAGCTTTCCCACAATACGTGCAGACCTAGAAGCTAACGATTGAACCGTGATGGTGTAGGTAAGCAGCAAGAATACACCCCTTAGCAAGGTGTAGATCTCCACGGGCACGTCGACGACAACTGCAGTAGCCGCGACTGGTGCACGCTTTACAATGAGAGGTGACTTTCGTGGACTGGCTCGATATTGTGAGATGATCGGAAGGATGATATCGAGGAGTGGCTCTAACATGTTAACAGCCGAGATTCTAGGATAGTCGTTCATAGGAGACGAAGTGTCTCGTACCGTATGCTCAATTACACAGAAGACAATCTTGAGAAACGCTAAAAGATCGGGAACGTCTAACCTCTTTGATGCCAGACTAATGAAGTCATACCCTGGATTTGAAGATCCACTACCACTACCTACCAGGCTAGCCTGTGGACTTGTCTGATAGGTAAGACCATTGAGTAGCACTTGTGACGGGCAATAATTAACCAGCTTTGAGTCCTTTATAGTATTTAGCTTCGCTATATAATCCTTATGCTCGCTGAAAAGGGTGTACATGGCCTTAAACCCTGCTTCCTTGATGTCTGCATTATCTACCGCTATCCGAGACATTATACACCACAGATACCCCAGTATAAACGTTGGCTCATGGGCAGCGGGGATTCCAAGGAGTGCCTTTTTGGCTGAAACAGCAATGGGAAGAGAGGAGTGGTTTGAAAGTAAGTACAGCTGCGCCTCAACTATTTGACCCATGACATATTCAGGCACGTGACGGAAAATCTCCAAGGCGCATAGTATACCTCCATCTATACAGTGCATCGCAGTGCTGCCGAGAAGACGCTTCATAAGAGAGAAAGAGTAGACAAGCTTCGTGCTATGCCCATGATATTCCATCATGACAAGTCCCTTGATGAGAGCCCCTTGATAAATCCCGGAGAGGTGCTTTTCCGTGGGGAAGTCCACGGACATGGAACGATACAGCTCAATGAAATAGCGGTAATAGTCTGCATAGTCATGCTTCCTGATGGAATCAGCCATGGATACCCGAAGCTCTGCGGCATGGGTGAGCATACAGCAATACGCATGAGTATAGAGATCAAACGCATCACAGACCAAATTACCGCCCATGAAAAGACGTGCATCCTTTAGTAAATCTAAATATTGTCTCTGTAAAATCACTGAATTCAAGTACAGATATAATGACAGGGCTTCTGCCGCCGATTTCCGGCAGCGCACATCAGTGTATGCGACAACCTTCTCCAAAAGCCAAGAAATTGCTACAGAAGCAGTAACTGTACCACCAAGATATTTCTTATCCTTCTCTTCGCGATTTGGAAGAGATCTTACAGGTATGTTCAATATTGCAGCTGCAAGGGGATTGGAAATGAGGGCTTTTAAATACTTAGTCAGAGCTTTGGCCACGTGCCAGTAAAGGTAGTCCTTGCTAGCATTTGTGATCTTGTGCTGGGGATCGAAGGACAAGATAAGGATGTTGAGTCCAACCTTAGTAGCATCGCGAGGGGCGTGTGCAAGAAAGTAGCCAGCATACGTAACACTTCCTTCAATGAGGTGAGCAGACACAGAGCCATCCTTCTGCTCCAGTTCAGCAACAAGATGATTGGCAACACTAACTTGCTGCTCATAGCGAAGACTCATAAGCGCAAGAGAGCCAATGTCACGAAGCTCTCGCTTTTCATCATGCAAAAAGGTCAAAAGCAGATCAGCAAAACGGCGGAGCGCCTCGTGGTCAAGTTCGTTTTCATTAGCAACATGAATAAGAGTACTGGCCGCCGTCAGTCTACGTATCCAGTTGGGGATAGTCAGGAGCTCCTCAAGAAGAGAGCAAATAGGTACCAAACAAGGGCCCAAAGGAAAGCCGGACTTCACAACCTGAAACACAGCCTCTATCAGCGAGGTCGTGTCCTCGCTTAAAACCAACGTTTCCTTCGAAGACTGTGTAGAAAGGTGTGACCTAAGTGCCTCGACACGCTCCAATAAAACCTCGGCAGCTTGCGCTCTTGTTCCTGTCATGCTCAAATCTTAAAAATGTTTGAAAGCGAGAGAACCGGACTCTTCTATAGGACAGCGCATCAAGAGCGTTAAAAAGAACTCCAGCCATAAACATAGGCCACCATTGGCTAGGTTTTCCGGAGTCGTTATCTCTTCCTGCGGCCTGTACAATGTCTTTAATTTAAAAAACAATTTGCGAGATGACCGATCTCCGTATAGCAGGGAAATATCAACTTCACTATCGCATCGGTCGAGGAGCATTCGGTGAGCTCTACCGCGGTGTTAATCTGGCAACAGGAGAAGATGTTGCCATCAAACTAGAGCCAATTGATGCCAAGCCGCCGCAGTTGCTCTATGAATCGAAGCTTTATAAGATCCTCGTGGGTGGAGTTGGAATACCGTATATTTACCATTATGCTCCAGAGGGAGAATACAATGTACTGGTCATGGATTTGCTGGGTCCCTCCTTGGAGGATCTCTTCACAGCTTGCAATAGGCACTTTTCACTCAAAACTGTGCTCATGCTAGCAGACCAGATGATCACCAGAGTCGAATTTCTCCACCTCAAGAATTTCCTGCACAGAGATATTAAGCCTGATAACTTCCTCATAGGTCTTGGGAGGCGCAAGACAACGGTCTACATTATAGACTTTGGTTTAGCAAAGCGCTACATGGTAGGAAACACGCATATTCCGTATCGAGAGCATAAGAGCCTCACGGGAACCGCCAGATACTGTTCTATAAACACCCACCTTGGCCTGGAGCAATCGCGCAGAGACGATTTGGAGGCGTTGGCGTATGTCTTCCTTTACTTCCTACGCGGTTTCTTACCTTGGCAAGGCCTCAAGGCCAACACAAAGCGCCAAAAGTATGAGAAAATTCTAGAGAAAAAGCTCTCTAGCCCCATCGAGTCCCTCACCCGAGGTCAGCCAACAGAGTTTGCCGCGTACCTGCACTACACGCGCGCTCTCAGGTTTGATGATAGGCCTGACTATGCGTATTTGAGGAAGATCTTCCGCGAGCTATTTGTACGCGAAGGATTTTCTTACGATTACGTATTTGATTGGACACTTCTAGGAATAGACGTCGATAAGTACCACGAAAACAAATTGCGTGGAAAGGAGCTCAATCCCAACGCTGACGGGAAGAAGAAGGGGTCTGATTCTGGAGCCGAAAATGGCGACGATGATGCCGACGACAAGGATGACAAGGACGACAAGGGAGAAAAGAAAAAGAAGGACAAAGACAAGGATGATGATGATTCAGAGGATGGCGCAAAGAGGTCAGAGCGACGCAGTCGTCGTGGCAGCATGCGCGGAGAAGACCATAGTACTAAGGATGAAAAGCGAAAGAAGACGGACTCCCATCGTAACTCTAAGAGATTTGGCGGAGACTTTCATTTCTAAAGCACTTTTACGCCCCTTTGCTGGCCCTAGGTGAGTAAATTCTGGGTAAAAATTTCAGTGTGATTGTTTCCATCAAGTTAAGTGCAGGCAAATACAAGAAATGAGTGAAAGTTTACGGCCACCGTTGACGTACTATCCCATGCGACAGGTTTTATCTGTCAAAACACCCCATATGAAGATGTTTACTCATGGACTTCAGGACGGGCTTAAGTTGGAATACTTCCAGGTTGGGCTGGGCAAAGAAACATATGCAGACCGAGATGTGGAGCGTAAGGCAGTTGGGCTTAGCAAGCTTCCCATTATCTTTACCAGCCCGTGTGGATCTAATAGGCTCCGATTTGTTACAGAACAAAAACGAGCAGCCTTACTATCAGCTTGTCAGCGCACTCGGATACGAGCTGTGCACCATCCATAAATTTACATCTGTGCTTGAATTATGAGGGATTGCATTACTTTGATCATTTTGTTTTCCAGCTAATTTATGCAGATTGCGGTATGTTGCAGTGTACGTATGCATAGACTAGTTAATAGTCTAGTCTAATGACGCAAATTGTATATGTAAATATATGAATCGTCTACAAGTAAAACTCTAATTGAAGCGTGAATAGCTAAGACGAAATCTCGTCCAGAATTAGACCTAGCACTGCAGATGAAATATTTAATGTAGCCTTTCAACCTATGTGAGCAGGCGCGTTGCGATAAGCCATCCCGTGGGCCGAAGTCTACGATGCAGCTCGGACCGCCCGCGGAGAGGCTGTCCCCCTGCCCAAAAGCATGTCCGCGGCGTCTGGGCTGGGACTGGAGCCTTGGGGAGGCACGCAGCAGCCAGGGTCGGCAGCATGCTCAGCAAGGATGCCTTCAGTGTTATCTACTCTCTCAGGAGAGGCCCCCACCTCACCGTGGAGGAGATTCAGCTCGGTGGCCTGGACAAGAACAGTGCAGATGCCATCAGACTAGAGCTGACCGCCCTTCTCGACCTCTCCCATCCAGGGGTCCTCAAGTATCATCAAGTGATTGAAGACGAGGGCCTCATCTACGTCGTCACGGACCGCCACAGCAGGACTCTTGACAACCTCCTCGCCGAGCACAAGCGAAGGAAGAACCTCGTCCCTATCGCTATGATCCTCTCCGCCATGAAGCAGGTCGCTGCCGCCCTCGCCTACCTCCACGGCGTCAATGGGGCAAACAATAGGGGGCTTGTCCACTGTGACCTCAGGCCTGCCAACATATTTATCAGCGCAGACGGAGAGCGCTTCATCATCGCTGGCCTCGGCCTCTGCAAGGACGCCCTGTGGAGTGAGAGCACTCTCATGGGAGTGGCAGTATACATGGCCCCCGAGGTGCTCCTCCGTAATGAGTCCAGCCCCGCCTCCGACGTGTGGAGCCTCGGGGTCATCCTCTACGAGCTTACTACTCTGAGGAGGCTGGACTTCCTGGGGGGCAAGGAGCCAGCAGAGGTCTTCGTGACGGGTGGAGGCCGGACCTGAGCGATGTCACTGATGGCTTCATGCAGAATGTTCTGGAGAGGATATTCGTGCTGGAGCCAGAGAGGAGGCCGACGGCCAGGGAGCTGCACGAGACGCTCGCTACATTCGACATCCCAGTTAGTGAGCTGGGGGGTCAGTGCGTGATGCTGAGGTACAAGTGCGGCGCCTTGGAGACTACTCTGAACAGTGCTAACGCCAGGATTACACTTCTGGAGGAGGATGCCAAGACCAAGCTGGACAGGATTACTACTCTTGAGGCGGCCCTCGACGCCAGGTCTGCTGAGACTGCCTCTCTTAAGGGCACTCTCGAGGATCAGGGTAAAGGGCATCTGGCCACGTGAAGGCTAGAGGCCAAGGTCATGCAGCTTAGTGACAGGATGGAGCGGCCGACCCCTGCAGTCTTCCTCAGGCTGATGCGCGCTGCACACAAACAACACAGAGACCGTCCGGACACTACTTGAAGAGGGATTGGCATCAGCAAACGTGACGAGTAGGGGGTGACGGCCTCATGCACGCGCCCACGGGAACCGCCCCAGGGTGGCCCGGATCCCCGCCCCGCAGAGCACGAGAGGGAGGGCGCCGACGGCCGCAGGGCCCTGCTGCTCGCTGCGCAGGCGGGGAACAGGGACGTCGCAGAGCTCCTCGCGGAGGGGCGGCCCCAGCCGGTGAGCCAGAGGCCGACAGCTGCCGCCGCGACAGGTGGGAGCATTGCTGAAAAGGGCTGCGGAGGCCCGCGCCCACCAGGATGCCCAGGACTTGAGTGAGACGCCCGCAGCCAGGGCTGGGCATGGCCGGCGGGTGGAGTGAATCATCACGCTTGATTAAATCTCCGTGCATTGGGGGCGGGGAGCAGCAAAGGGCACTCTGCAGTGAATTGGGTTGCTAAGGCAGGCCAGGCCTTCAAAGGTGTCTAACTGCATACGTTCTTCTTCAGTAAGCAGGCTGTCCGTTTGGGCCCGGTACCAGCAGAAGACAAACATGGCCGCATCGTGCCTCAGGAGGACTAGATGTTCTTCTGGGGCTGGATGCTGTGTTTGTCGGCAAGGTACTTGGTTGTATTCCTGGCGTCTCTGAACAAACCATGTTGAAGTATTCTCCGATTGTCAGTAATAAAGTAAAGTGGCCTGTACGTCAGCACCTGTAGAGCAGATGCTTGCCGCAGTACGACCTCAGGGCTCTAGGGCTTCGGGTAATAAGGGCCCTCGTGGATGACAAACACCGACGAAAGCAGCAGGCTACGATTGCATACGGAGAAGGACTCGGATGGCCTGCATCCTTCAGTGCACAGGTCAGCGAGATCTTAGTGCTTATGCGATGGCATACCGTGTCTCGTCGTTGTTCTGCTGCACCTCCGAACGCTCGTTAGGCCCTGCAGAGTCCCCTCCACAGTGCCCTTGCTCAACGAAGATATGACTGATGTTGGCTCCCAGAACATCGGGGTAAGGGGATGGACAGGCGCCTGAAAATGGCCATTCTTCAAGGAGCTCGCTTACAGTCACCCCACTCATAGACCTCGAGAGGATCTCCTTGACAACAGAGAGTCCTTTGCGAGGTGGTTGTTTATCGAACGTGTTTGCTCGGAACATGTTCCCAATGAGTTTTCTGTACTGTAAGTCCTGCAAAACTTTGAAGCGTATGTTAGTAATTTTGAATTAGGCAATTCCGCTTGAGAGCGGAGACAAACAGATCGCCTAACTGTTTCATTGCAGAGCCAGATTACAGGTTACTCAGGTCGCCGTGTGAGTCGATGATTAGTGTAAGTAGAGTGAGCCCTTCCATGGGTCTGCCGTCTGTAGTCTGTCTGTAAGAAGTACAAGGGGTATTACTCTGACAGTTGTAATTCTAAGCCAAGGCTTTCAGTGACTGACTCGGATTAGTGTGCAACTTTCATAGGTATCCAATAAAGAATAATAGCTTCATGACTTTGGCTTCGCTGTTCATGATTCTGACTTGTTTTCTGGCAGGGTCTTTCTCTGAGGAGACGTTTGTATACTACAATGGCTTTGGGTATTCTTGTGAAGGCAGGATCCCACAGTGTCTTCAGGATAGATGCCTAATGGACTTAACTACTTTCTTTTGCACAGAGTGTAGCCAGGATTATGTTCCCATCAATGGCACATGTGTTGCTACTACGGATGAAAAAGTTAATAAAGCCGGTTGTATTAAATCGCCGAAAGGTGGATGGTGCACAGGATGTAGCAATGGTTACTTCTTATTTTACGGTGGCTGCTATGAATTGTCTGGCAGATGGAAAGCAAGTATCTGCGATCGTGCAGAAAATGGGATTTGTCAAGAGTGCGGAAAGGGAAGTATATATTATACTCCAATAACTTTTACCAACCCTAATACCACCTCTCCTGAACGCTGTATCTACTGCGGAGATATAGTAGGCTTTGGCGGGAGTAGTGGTGTATATAGGTGTCAGTACTGTAACCAACATAGGTTGCCAGGGAACACTATACCCAGCTGTAGCGAATGCTCAGAACGATTTATGTGCCCTTTTGATTTTCGATGTAGGTCTGTTAAGGGACTCGAGCTCGGCTATTGTTACTTTTGTCCTAGGGGTTACGTCTGGAGTCGGTTTGGGTGTTATACCGCAGATAGTATAATTGGTAACAGTATCTGTTTATCAAGAAATACTATAGATATACAGGGACAATCGTTGTGCACACAATGCGCCAATTCATCAGAAGCGCCTCTGAATGGCCTCTGTAGGTCAATCAGCAAACTTGATAATATTTGTACAAAAGATCCTGAAACAGGAAAATGTACATCTTGTAAGAATGATAGCAACAGGCAATATTTCTTGTTTTATGGTGGATGCTACTTATTTAAAGATGCTCCGGATCAAGCAGGGTCTCGGGTTTGTCAGACAGTGCAAGAAAACGTTTGCACCACATGTAACAGTTCAATCAAGGAGGTGTTCACCAAGAATAGCAGATGCTGGCGCTGCGGGGACTCAGCCAACGGGGGAATAGAGGGATGCCAAAGGTGTGAGATGAAGGACAGTAGTCTTCAGTGTCTGGAGTGCCGCGACCTCTACCTGAGCCTGGATAAGAGGAGCTGCCTGGCCAGCTGTCCCAAGGGGCAGAAGGGCATACAGGGGTCCTCATCCTCGATCCACAGCTGCGCGTGCGATGACGGGTCCTATCTGAAGGACGGGAAGTGTGTCGGGTGCGCGGTGGAGAACTGCGCTGAGTGCGACGAGTCGAGCTGTAAGAGGTGCAAGTATGGCTACACACTCTCCGGCAGTCAGTGCGTGGCAACCAAGTGCAAGGACCCCAACTGCGACACGTGCGAGGACAGAGACGTGTGCACAAAGTGTGCCGATGACCACAGCCTCGATCCCCACGGTCTGTGCGTGAAGGATTGCCTGGCCTCCGCCGGGTACTACAAGGCCACCGTGGGCGGCGTCTCGAGGTGCGTGGCGTGCACGCTCGGCAACTGCGCAGTCTGCGAGTCGGAATCCAAGTGCAAGGCATGCAGGGACGGGTTCTACGTCGAGGGCTCGGGAGGATGCAAGCCGTGCAGCTCTGAGTGTGCCACGTGCAGCGGACCGGCATCCGATGACTGCACCTCCTGCCCTGCCAAGAGGCGATTGGAGTACAGCGACGGTGCCAAGGGATCGTGCGTCCCGCAGTGCGTGCAGGACAGCAGCTGTGCAGAGTGCGGGCTCACGGTGGGCGGGACCAGCTACTGCTCGCGCTGCGCCAAGAGCACGGAGTACCCCAACAACGGGGCGTGCACCTTCTCCAGCTTGCGGGCGGCTGGCATCGCGTGTGCGAATGTCGCGCCGGTAGATGTGTCTCTGCAGCTCGAACTCCTTCAGCCTCAACGGGGGGTGCTACACCTCCACGCTCCTCCCCGGGAAGACTGTCTGCACGAAGGCGAGCGACGGCTGGTGTGATAGCACCGTGGCCGGGTACGGGATAACGTACAACGGAACGCTCCTTACATGCCCGACGAACTGTGCAATGTGTAGTAGTGGGGTCTGCAACGCCTGCAACAGCGGGTTCTACCTGGAGAAGGGGGCGTGCAAGGCGTGCTCCAAGGGCTGCGCCACCTGCCCCATGGGGAGGCATGCTTCGACTGCCTGGCCGGGTACTACTTCTCCGAGAGCACGTGCAAGGCGTGCCACAAGGCGATCTCCAAGTGCAGCCTCTGCATGGTTCCAGAAGGTGCAGCCACACCCATATGTCTGGAGTACGACAACACCTCCAAAAAGTCCGCCCTCTCGTCTAGTGCCATCTCTGGCATCGCCATCAGCGTGGTCCTCGTCGTCGGCGGTGTGGCGGGTGTGCTGGTTTGGTTTTTCGTCTTCCGAAAGAAAAACTGAGTGGCCTCACTTTATGGTCCATCCATTCTTGCACGCACATAGTAGAGTATGCCAAGGAGAGCGGCTCTCCCTTATTCCGGCCAATCGCTGCCTGGTGGTCTGGTCAGTATCCTGGACAGTGGGTGTCTCAGTAAGACTTTCGCCGGTACGGACCGGGGACAGGGCACGTGATTAGAGAGGGAACGACCCCTTCAAGACAACCCGGTGCATGGGTGTACAGCCCAATAGACGCCTCTCTGGCTGTTGGGCCAGCCTCTAGTTGTGAATTCCTTGTTGGATGCCTCTGCCAAATCTAGAGACGCCAGAATATTATAATGGCACGCAGAACAGTGGTGGGAGACACAGGTGCATCTACCGACACATGGCAGTTTTAGGCTAAAGGCGATCCTGTCTGCTGCGGTCGAGTAAATTACCTGCCGCGAGCCACCTTTCAAGTCATACCCATCATTTGACGGCCAATAGCCCAATGCCTGCCGGCGCCTCCCATATGTGTGTCTCGGCCCTGCTGCTCCACAGGCCCCAGCTGCATCATCGGTGAGCAGGCGCAGAGGACTGCACACTCGTGCCTGCTGTGCGTCGCCTGGCGCCACACAGGAACCGTGTCATAGTCCGCGGCGAGGTGCGGCTGGGGCTTCTTACTCGTGCCCAGGGCAGGGTCTCAGGCGCTTTACCACCGAGGTCCGTGGTATCTGCAAGCCCCTCTGCTGAATGCCAGCACACTTCTTGGGCGGCAGACAGCGCTCGGCTCGGACACCTGCGAAGGAGCGGGTCTTTCAGGGCTGGGCACAATAGATGGAATGCTTGTTTGGAACAAGGAGCACAGGTCGGTGCTCCTACTAGGGCTGGAGGCCGTCCAAGGCACCTGGCCCAGACCACGGGGGTCGCAGATCTGAGCGATGGCTCGAGCAAGTAGTATATTAGCGCACCGTGTCGGGAATCCCCAAGTGCCACCGGGAGGTTTATCTGCGCCAGTATGGAATATTATGACGACAGCACACGACTCAGCCCTTCCGTGGATGGATGCGGAGTACCGTCTGCCGACACTCCCCAGCGATGATGGCAGGTGCGGTGCTCTCGTTATCGCTGACGGATCCACAAGGGTGAGCAGCCTCCCGCCTGGCCCCCGTCAGGAAGTGACACCGGCGTACTGTCCCTGAGATGTCCTTGAGAGCCGAGACCCCCGCTGACAATGGGTAAGACTTGCGCCACTGGGCGACTCTGTAGGGATGCTTCAGGAGTTCTTAAAAGCAGCACCCATATAGTGAGGCTTCGGGAGCCCTCTGGGTGGCACTATCCAAGGACCACTTCCCCGAGAGAACAGAAGGTGGGGGACCGACTCCTGAAGGGCACTCTTGCAGTCTACTGAACAGCAGAGGGGGGCCAGAAAGCAACAATCACCTCCGGATCCACAGCTCTCCATCATAGAAACACTAAGATGGTCAGAATACGCCCCTCAAGAGGGACAGGAAGTAACATAGCGACACAGCGCTGATGCTCACGGGATATGGTTGACGAACACCTGGCCTCTGATAGATACGAGGTGTGTGCTGAGAGCAAGGTGTCTGGATTGGGACGGTTATGCCTCTCCAGAGAAGAAACAGAAGGCACCGTCATAGACGAAACTGTGTCTGAAGGAGACACGCAGGGTGGTGGCTGCTCTGTTGCCAGCAGAGGGCAATCCGAAGCATGCAAGTCTTAAACAAAGAAACGTTCATTCTGAAGAACTATCGACGCTAAGAAACGAGCCAGTTCTCTGCATCACCCAGCAGAGGAGTACAAGAGCTGCTACTTCCTCTTCAAGCTTTCCCACTCAACTTAGACTTCCCTGACTTCCGATTACCACATGGACCACTGAGAGTGCTAACTG
The DNA here is from genome assembly GCF_000002435.2 of Giardia duodenalis. Taxonomy (NCBI): domain Eukaryota; phylum Fornicata; order Diplomonadida; family Hexamitidae; genus Giardia; species Giardia duodenalis. Next base: position 285,273 of record NC_051858.1, on the reverse strand, counting down.
TTCTTCCAATCCACAATGGCTGCGGAACGATAGCAAGCTTCGTTTGAGCGCAGTACTAAGCAGCGTAATATATGCAAAGACAGCTCTTAGCAGTCAATGTAAGGTATCATCTTGGTAACGGCAATCGCCCTCGAATCAGCCATTCAGTGGAGACAGGGGTCTAATACGGCACAGTTGGGCCATATACAGGCAGTGGGTGTAGAGCTATTGTAGACAGACACCGCCCCTAAGAACGCCAGAGGGGAGCTCCCATCAGCCAAGGTGTTTCCAGAGCCACGTCTCTAGTGGAGCATGGCCTCCCGCAGTAAGACTTTGCAAGTGTCACCTGTAGTAATTCTGGATGCTTTATGGGGTGAAGCAGCTTATCCGCAGACCTCACAAGACCGGGGCTGCCCACATAGCCACTAAAGTGAGAGAGTGTGATTGCACGGAGCAGCGCTGTGTCTGCTCCTCCATCACTTAGCGGCCAGATGACTGCTCTCAGGCTGCGCCTCTGCTCATAAGTGTGCGAGGGTTCCTCTAGCGATTGTCTCGTTGGCTAGTTAACTACGGCTGCCATAGCGACATAGATCAATAGTGCATACGTTGCGTTACTTTTTGCTAGAGCAGAGGGAGGCATGAAAGATCAACCCAGGAGCCTCTTCTCGCTTCGCATGAAAACGCGGATCTACACACTAGGAGTGCATTTTCATAAAAAACTTCCTCTGCCATGATCCAGAGTTACCAGGCGAGCAGTGACGCTTCAGAGCCATCTGCCTCCTCTATGCGAGAGTTACCCGATAGACCAGAGTCGCTGCCAGAAGGTGTGCTTTGCAGCAGACAGAGTATCTCATGTCTCAAGCCTGTCTGGCCATACTAGGAACTGAAGCCATGCTGCTGAGCCTCAGGGGATCGGAAAGCACTCCGCGGCCAGTGTGACTCTTGTGATGTTAGCTTCTAAGGCTATGGAGGAGCCCTTGGCCTCGTGGTCTTTGCATTATGGGTTCACTCAGTTGGCTGTCTTACTCAGATGAGTAGAACGCGGTGCCTTCTGCAAGTCCCTATACTGCGAGTTCACGCTAGGATCCATTAGTATCTAGTTAGTTTGATAGGAGTCTGCTCTTATCTCCACAGATTTGTTACTACAGACAACTCACTGTATTGACTCTATGGTGACGCAAGTATTCCAAAGCTGGGGAACTGTCTGTTAGAGCTACCGGTCCCGGCCTTCATTAAACTTAGGATTGCCTCATCAAAGCCTCCACACATTAAAAAGCAGGCTTCTGCCCGTCTGCTGTGTACCCATGGTCGCCCTTAGACTTCGTGTGCCAGACCCTGCTGTTAGAGGATGCGCCTCTACATAGACTAGCCAACGGCTTGCCAATTAGGTGTCCGCCCTCATCCATCCGGATTGGTGGGTCTGTTTGTGGCTATGCCTGAGTCTGTTCTCTGCTGCCAGGTCCTCTCGAGCTGTGAATATCCCCTGTCCTCGAAGTGGTGCTACTTCAAGCTGTCACATGTGGGTGGCAGCTCCTGCAGCCAGTGGAGTCAGCGTCTTCTAGGCCCGGTATGCACCAGGGCCTCCAGAAGCGGCGACCTCCATCTGCCATGGCTAGTAAATGCCCTCCATAGAGCTTATGCGGTGACATGGACTTCCAAGCCGTAACGCCTAGGGTTGCGGATGGATGCAAGCGATTGCTCCAGAGAGTATTGCGACTATCAATAGCAGGGGAAGTGAGAACAACAAGTAGCGGCAGCAAACCGTAGAGCAGCAGGTAGGAACGGGGCTGGGTCGCGTTCGCTCTTCTACGCTAAACTGGATCGTCTCTATAAAAGGCTTAGAGAGACGCCGCAGTGTCTCCACGACTGTAAAGCAACCCTGGTCAATTACCAGGCTTGTAGGAGAAACATACAACTGTACGTCGTAGCTGCTCTCCGAATAAATCCCTCACGCAGGCGTCACGCTAAGAACTTCCTCGCTTGTTCACCATCCGAAGTCTGGGAATCGAGGCTTGGACGCCATCCCATTTTGGCGGCAAGGAGGATGCTTCTTCCCTCAAGGCGATAGAGAAGGCGACTGAAGGCATGTAGCTGGTGATGGCGCCAACCTCTCATCATGCTAAGCTGACGCTGGCCAAGATCCCACCCCGATGGCCAACTACGCACCGCTTGTCGGAGTGGACTCACCATGTGACCCATGTAAATCCCTCGACAAGAGATGGGGCCCCTTGGGTGCTTGGCTGACAGAGGCGGACGAGTCCTGACTGCCCACAACCAGCCGGCGGAAGGGGAGGTCCTAGAAGGCGCTGCGAGGAACACAGCAGCTCCCAAGAGGATAGGGCAAACTTTCTTCTTCTCCCACCAGAATCAGAGGACATCCGACTTTTAGATCCTTGATATTGGATTTCGGATTCTGGATCTTGCCAAGAGCAAGCGGAAGGTCCACCTGCCCAAAACGGCGGTGGCTCGCATGGAGAGATTACTCAGGCAGCAGTTAGCAAACCAACCTCGGTGAAACAGAGTAAATGACCTTTAGCCTTGTGCCTCGGGCTTCCTGTCCATCAGCAGAGATGTTGAGAATCCGAAGTAGACGGACGAGCTTCCTGGCCGTCGGCCTCCTTCCAGGATCCAGCACGAGTATCCTCTCCAGAACATTCTGCATGAAGCCATCAGCGACACCGCTCAGGTCCGGCCTCCACCCGTCGACGAAGACCTCTGCTGGCTCCTTGCCCCCCAGGAAGTCCGGTCTCCTCAGAGTTACTAATTCATAAATGATGGCCCCGAGGCTCCACACGTCGGAGGCGGGGCTGGACTCATTACGGAGGAGCACCTCGGGGGCCATGTATACTGCCACTCCCATGAGAGTGCTCTCACTCCACAGGGCGTCCTTGCAGAGGCCGAGGCCAGCGATGATGAAGCGCTCTCCGTCTGCGCTGATAAATATGTTGGCAGGCCTGAGGTCACAGTGGACAAGCCCCCTATTGTTTGCCCCATTGACGCCGTGGAGGTAGGCGAGGGCGGCAGCGACCTGCTTCATGGCGGAGAGGATCATAGCGATAGGGACGAGGTTCTTCCTTCGCTTGTGCTCGGCGAGGAGGTTGTCAAGAGTCCTGCTGTGGCGGTCCGTGACGACGTAGATGAGGCCCTCGTCTTCAATCACTTGATGATACTTGAGGACCCCTGGATGGGAGAGGTCGAGAAGGGCGGTCAGCTCTAGTCTGATGGCATCTGCACTGTTCTTGTCCAGGCCACCGAGCTGAATCTCCTCCACGGTGAGGTGGGGGCCTCTCCTGAGAGAGTAGATAACACTGAAGGCATCCTTGCTGAGCATGCTGCCGACCCTGGCTGCTGCGTGCCTCCCCAAGGCTCCAGTCCCAGCCCAGACGCCGCGGACACGCCCAAAAAGAAGCTTGACATTTGTTCAAGCAGAATCAGCAGAATAATACTACGCTGTTGAACTTTGCTCAGATGTGGGTAGGCCCTTTTACAAAGTACATCAGACACTCAGGTGTTCTTACAGACTCATGGTACATCAGCTAGGAGTTTACGCGCATCACTGACGACGGTATCTAAATTGTTAATGTGTTGAATGACATTACTTAGAAGGATATTTGCAGAAGACATCCCATCTCGTGGATACTGTTCTTTCATAATGGTCTCGACTATTCCCAGTAGAAGTTTTAAGAGAGCATTCTTGTGGGCAACCGCATGCCTTTGTTTAGCGCTACGGTGAACGTGCTTCATAAGAAGGGTAGCCTGATCCAGAGAGCTTGCAGCCTTAAGGATTTCTAGCTCATTGCGCAGCTTTTCTACCAATGACTCCCCAGACAAGATCAGAGTCTCTAGCTGCTCTGGGGTAACGTGTAATTCTTGACTAATAGTTTCTATCTCCAAAAAGTGTTGTAATAGAGACAGCGATCGAGCACATCTAGAGACAAACTCTTTCATTGCAGCCGAAAAGAACTCTTCAGGATACCGAAATTTGATCGTCTTTGAACATTCTAAGATGCCCGGCCTAAAGCGATTAAACGCAACACATATCTTCTTGAGTATTGAGTTGATGAGATCCTTGGAACTAAGATGGAGGGCACTGGAGACACTGATAGAAGCTTTAGAAACAGGGGTGTTCATCAGCATAAAATTCCAGGTTTATAAAATCAAAAATGCAAGCAACAGTCTCCAAGAAGGTTCGACCCGGTGCCATAGAAATAGATTTGTTAAAAAAGGCCATTGTTATTCACTACGAAGCAATCATAGTTAATAGGGACGAGGCCACTGGGGCTCTTCACAAGACCATCCGACCTAACAAGAAGACCTTCCCCGTGGGGGTATTTAGCCGAGAGAACATCCCGGAAATCGTTGATGAGCTCATTCTCGGGTGCAGTCTTTTTACAGAAAGCAACAGGGATCTGCTTAAGTGCCTGCTTGGCGCTCTTCTAGAAAACCGTGAACTCGCTATCTGTGGCGAGCCATCTATTAATAAGATTAATCAATATATTGAGTGCTTCTATGACGAACTTCCGATCAAAATAGAAGCAACAAGCCGTATTTTCAAGCTTTGCGAAAAGGCAGAGAACCTTAATGTCTTGGCCTTCAACGATGTCCTTCTTGCAGCATTAACGCGCAGCTTGCGTGAGGACGGAGCAAAGTCCATGTTATTTGCGACAAACATATGCTTTATTTTCTTTTCGCTGTCGCACCACTGCACCTATGGACGCCAGCTTCTCAGACAAAACATCCCCGATGCCCTTATAAGGCTAATTGAGCAGGAGGAAAAGCGCCACAAGGTTTGGTACACTAAAATAGCCAAGATTAAAAAGGATGTCCAGGCGGCCAAAGATATGGAGAAGGAGTCGAAGAAGAAATACTATTTGGAAGAGTATGAGCGATACAAGCGTATGATTGAAATCCAGGATAAGCTTCTCTTTGCAGCTATTCATACAGTTATCAACCTGTCGGAGGCTGCGTCAGAGCTGCAGAACGAGCTTATTTTATTTTGTGAGATTGAGAAGTTTGTGTCCTACATTGGCACAATCATTAAGAGAAGGCCGATCAATCAGCCCCTTATCGCTCTTGCAGTTACTTTCTTGCGCAGACTTGCCATCACTCCCGAAGGCGCACGGCTCACAATGAGTACGGATATTTTGGCTAATGTAATTAAGCTCTTGGGAGAAGACACTGCAGGATCCTCGGTCGATTCTATCTTACGGTTTCTGTACAACTTATGTTTCGATGATACAGCTAGACACACAATTGTCAGGGCTGGCGTTCTTTTGTCTCTTCAGCCACATTTTTCAAAACTGCTACAAGAGCTAGTGGCTGTTTTAGGCGAAAAGCTCTCGATTACATCTACCTCTGGGGGCACATCTTGGCCCGAAGTAAGTCAGCTTCTACCGATTGTTTCCAGACATGACTGCCGCGCGGAGACAGCTGAGCTGGACCACATAACGAACGTAGTTGTAGCTTACGCACGCTTTCTTTACATTCTCTCCACAGATGACTTAGGATTAGAGTCGTTTGAGCGAACGGACATCTTGATGTTCTCCATTCTAGCTGCATGCCTTCTCCCTAGGCCACCAATGGAACTAATTGCCTTGCTCGTTAATCTGTTTATTTCAGGGCGGACAACTCTGCCAGTGATCGCCTCTGGAATCCTTGTTCCACTCAGTAGGCAGGCTGTGCGGCTGGACACTCCAGAATTCTATCTTATGTTCAGCAATATAGCTACGCATTACCCTATGATCCCGAAGCGTCAAATTACTGACAAGTCCTTTGCTCATATCCCAGAACTTATGGACGTCATGTTAAAGCGTGACAGTGACAAGTACACGACAGTCTTACTGGGAGCGGTGGCATCGGCACCTCTCCAGTTTATAGCCAAGAATCCAGGCGTCTTAAAATTCACAGTTAGTTTAATCCTCCGGAACTCTTCACCTGAACTCCTCAAGCTGGAAGCAATATCAATGCTAAGCAATCTTCTGAACTCCGGCAAGGTTCTCTTAAACCCAGACCACGTGAAGAAGCTTCCGGAGACCCTCTTGTCCTTTTTGGTCAAGTTGGAGGATGAGCCAGATTATGTCGGGACCATCCTACTTTGTATACTGAAAGCCTGTGTTCATGAAAACTTTAGGAGCGTGTTTCTTGCCACCAAAAACTTCTTTCCATGCATCCTTAAATTTCTTTATGAAACGGACGAAACGATGTTGACCGTACCACCTCCCAGGAGTTCTTCTCGCGTGCGCTCACGGTCAACAACTACCGCTAGGGGAAGTGGCCATCGAAAAGAGGGCGCCTTTGTTATCAAAAGCGCCAGTGACAGCTTCCATGGACGCTCTGCATACATCTGCTCTGTCCTGGCTTCAATGATTTTGGATGTCATAGCAGCCGAGGAACCTAGTCAGTTGGATACTATCACAAGTCTGAAGTTTAGGAAGTACAATACTGAACTGTTAGCGGCACTAGAGTCATGAAAGATAGGAGCATTGGTAAGCAGCAGAATACGTCAGCGGCCAGGCTTCTCATCGTATGACTGCAAACTCGACAATGTCTTCTTGTTTATATGGCTTCTGGCATATGGGGCACTTGCGTGTGCGCGTCTCGTACATGTGGTATAAGCACGCAGAACACGCAATGTGTCCGCAGCCCACAAGGAATGCATTACTGAGGTCATCACGACAAATAGGACAGATATATGTGGTTTTTAAATTGTCTATGAGCTTCTCCAGCTGAGTCTCTGTCTCAAGATTGCTATAGCTTTCTTGTTCTCTGCGAAGTTCGTCCGCCTCGTCTTTCTTAACACACTGGTCTGAAAGTTTTCTTTTAGACTTTTCTAGTTGTGCAAGCAGTTGCTTAAAGAGTTGACTGGTAGCCACATACTTTTTTGAAAACGAGCGTAAGACAGAAGATGTTATTGGCTGGGATACAATTGGCCTGTTAACGGTTTCAGCGGCAGTAGGAGTTTGCAAGAGGGGAGACAGTGGCGGAAGGATTGACGTAGATAGCTTGTCCAAGGAATCTATCGCTACCTTTAAAACCCCTTGAATATCCAGGGAACATGAGGACAGCATATTCAATTGTTTTGAAAAGCTAGATGGTAGCAGGGACGCCACAAACCCGGAAAGTGGTAAAAGACCCGTAACAAGAGCCTTTAGGTCCTGCTTTTTATCTTCGCTATAGTTGAAGAACTCCCTCACCATGGTTGCCACTGTCTTGAGCGGCGTGGTAAGCGAAGGAGGCCCTGAATGGTGGATTAGTGGAACGGGTGGAATCTCCTTCTTAGCTTCAAGGAAGTAAAGGGCCCCTTCGGCTGCATCTGCCAGAGAGTCAACATTATACTGAGCCTGCGCCCCTGGGTTGCTGAATATGTAGGATTGCTTTAGATTTTCAGCCACGGGAGATGCATCGGCGATGATTCTGTCACATGCCGCGATCAGCTCATCAACTGCTACTAGAGTCTTAGAATCCACCGTGCTACTGGTGGTCAGGTCAGAGTCTGATAGTTTCTTCAAGAGCGTATGGACAAACAATTGTATTGGTGTTTCTTTAAGTAATATGTCCTTTTCTTCAATGAATTTGTCGTGCTGCTTTTTAAGGAAATCGCAAAAGTTTGACAAAATTGTTTGCGCGCTAACAATTCTGGGATGTAACTCGACTTGCGTGGTTACGGGCTTACGGATTGGAGAGGATAAATCCAGAAGAATATCGTCTAAGGGTGATTCTAGGCCACCGGCGACAGCTGCGTGTAAACAAGCATCCAGTTCCTTCTTGGCCCCTTCCATCTGACGAATCAGTTCATGGAGCTCATGCTCGGGCCTGTCTGTTGCTTTTCTGACGCTATCACCTCCTAACTCCCGCTCTAGAGATTCAATTGCCACGTCTAATTCCTGGATAAGATATTGGCGCTGCTTATCTATCATGGAAGGGGGGATAAATAAGGGTTTGTCTGAAAGTGGATCTAGAACCTTTTCAGATACCACTGGGAGTCTGACGTTGACCTTCTCCAGTTCTTTAAGAACTGCATCTTGCACTGCTGCAGCGAAGGTACGACGGCGGTCCCAGTCCTGACGGAACAGCTCGTACGTCGCCTCTTTGAAGCGCAGAGTAAACGCCTCAACGCTGAGGGGCTTTTCAGTCTCTTCATGGCCCTCCTTAAACTTAGAGTCTGCTGTACTGCTATCACTATTCTCTTGCTTGGCCTCAAATTGAGAGACCAGTTGTGTCAGAGCCTTGATCAAAGGAGACTCATCAATGGGAGTAGAGTAGCACCCAACAATAAGATCAACTGCGTTGTCCCTAACATACTGAAGGTAGGAGGAGTGACAATTACGGTGGACGCACTGTATGTGTTGCAGAAGACAAATGATAAAAACACGACTAGTGATGAGCTCAAATTGATAATCGATACGCTCTTGCGCATCTAGCAGCTCTTTCTCCTGCGTCTCTGTACACTTACACACCAGATCGTAGATGGGAGTCATCTGCTTGAACAGGTCCTCAATGCTCCCTCGGTTCATTTTTAATTTACAAAGCATCTATGCATAGATGTCGGACTAAGTAGAAAATCTTGAGCTACTGCACCCATCACTCAATGACTACTTCTTTTTATTTTCGATTGAGGAACGTTTGCAACCTCTCCAAAAGGTCGTCCCGAGAGGCGACACCCCTAAACAAATCTGGATGCAGTTCTGAAAGATATGAGACAACGTAACGCTCACCTAATGGCATTTTTGCATCAAGATTAAAGTGGGCGCGGATCTCAGCTCCGTACCGCTCGGTCAAGTTATAGACCATTCTAATTAGCGCACGCTCCAAGTTAAACTCTAGGGGCACAAGTTTCATTCTCCTGAATACTTGATTCTGAGCTTCAAATATCTGTCTCCGCATGTTGCTGGTCATTTTGTCGTCAATTGGGGCTGTATTAAAAGAAAGGCAGGCTGGGTTCCAACAGCGTAGAGGAACAATATGAGGCTGATCTACGAACGACTCTCCGCACTCATAACATATGTAGCTGGCGAGGTTCGTGAGAATTTCGGGGGGCCGCTTTGTTATCTCGAAAAGCTCACGCATCCGAACCTCAAACTCCGCCCGCATGGTTGAGTACAAAATGAGCTTCTTACATGATGGACACTGATACGAACACTCAGCAATGGATCGCGTATAACACTGAGTGTGTGCATAGTGGGCACCACATGGCATGAGAAACGAGTTCCTTTGATTGTCGACTGATCCCATGCAGAACTGGCACAGATCTTCATCAACAGCGTCGTTGCTTACGTGCAATTGACAGCGGTCTTCAACACCAGGGAGTGTATTATTGTACAAAACGCAGACGCCGCACGTGCTGCAATGCCCACGAGGATGCATTTCTTGGCCAGCATCACAGTATAATAAGCACATGGGGCAATAGTACTCGGCGAAGTTGACTCCACATGAAGGGCAAATTGAAGTCGGCGGAGAAACTGCCCCGCAGAGAACGCACTTAATCTGGGGGGTGGTGTGAGAAGAATCAATATACTCTAAGTCGTGGTTCCGATGTGCTTCGTTGTGACACTGTCTGCAAAAGTAAAATCTGTCACAAGCAACACAATAAACCTGACACTTGCACAGGTAGTGCTTGCATCCGAGCCCGTACTGCTTTGTATAGCACTTAAATACTAGCTCATCATCTCTGCAGGTCGAAAGCACCTTTACCCGCTCATCCAGCGAATTGGACTTTAAGTTGAAAGCATTTTGCATCTGCAGACAGGTGTGTGTTGGGTTGTAAAAAGATAGTGGGAACACCGGCTGAATGCTAGCATCTAACTCAACTATAGCATCAGCACAGACGTCGCCCAAAACGGCCTCAGGGAATGCGCGGAGAGTGATACGATCATCCTCATTTGTCCAGATCCCCCCTGGCTTCACTCGAAAAAGCGTAGCAAGAAGAAAAGAGGTACGGTACTCAGCTGGAATATCGTCCACCCCAAGGTTCAGAGTATCGGTTAAAAAGGCCTCAGATGGCATAATATCAGTCCTGTGCTCACCTTATTGTAGCGATGGCTGGTTACGGCGTATCGATGAACTCGGATTGTTTTAACACAGACACCCCAGCCAATTGTTTAAATTTTTGACCGAATTTTTTAAATTGAGATTAAAGTATATCTTTCTATGAGACGTCGAGTAGCTGGTGGCACGCTTTCCATGCTTAAATGTTTGAGTAGGGTGGTGTAGAGGTCACTATAGTATTGCTCCATGGTCGTCTCTGCCACCAGACGCACAACTGTCATGAGCCCAGCATACCCAGAGCCTTTTACAATGAACAGTATTCCATGTTTTCCTTCTAGGATCAAATCTATGACGGCGTCGAGGTGTGGAGCTGCCACATACAAAGCTTTCTTGAGCTCCGTCCTGTGCTCCTCTTTAGCAGTGACAAGCAACATGTCTAAGGGGATAAGCAAGAGATTGAAAAGAAGGATGATGTGCTGGACTAAGGAGAAGGGGGAGCCTATGGGGTCTGCTAGAGATAGAGCAAGTCTATGAAAAATCCATCGCATAGATTGAACCGCCACTTCCATAAGCACCGTGCTGGTAGTTCCTAGCAGCAGGACCTTCAAGTTATCACTCTCCTGGCTCCCAACACGGTGCCAATGGCGTTCAGGATTCTTGAGGTCCTCATAAAGCTCTGATGGATTGACTGTTGTCGATGTGTAGGTGTGTACAGAGTAGTGCATCATGCCCAGTACCCTTAGAAGCGGAAGGTAGCTGTCCCCATTAGAGAGCATGGTGGCGTGTCTCTTTAGAGCGTCTGAGGCAGAAACGTGCATTATGCAATCGTCGCAGATATAAAGCCAATCGGTAAGAATGATGTCTACGGTGCTCATCTTTTCTAGCAGCTCAATGATTTCCTTACGTGCCGTGTCATGCTTACCAGCCAAGAGGAGCCCCAGAATAAGAAGTTTCGTCGTGCTATATGCCCCTATGCTTTGCTTGTCCAGAGCGTCCTGCAGCATAAATATTTCCTGAAAGTCTAGAAACCTGTCACTGTACTTAGACTTAATCACCTGAGCGTATCTATGTCCATAACGATACTCTCCCACTTGAAGTAAGCGGAAGGTGCTATGGCGACAATAACATAGCCTGCTGTTCAATTTATGGGCCACAGAGACGAGGGATCCACGTGCAAAAAGAGGAAGATGCCGATAGAAGTCTATGGACGCCAGCTCTTCCCTGTACACTCGCACAGTCTTGCTTTCTTTATATCTTTTGACAGTAGTTCCCAGTGCCTCTTGACTTAGTGATGCGGCAGAATTTTGTGATAGATATACTGAAAGAAAGTTGGCATCTTGCCGACACAGATTTTGTGTCTCTTTGGCACTCAATTCCATGGCTGTTTGTACTTCCGCAAGAGAACGTGATATGTTGATAAGTTTCTGAAATTTAGTATGTAACTGCTTTTCTGTGACGACTAGAGGAGCCTCTAAAGTGCCGTATGGGTTGTCGTAGAACTCTTTAAGCTTTTGCAGCTCAACAATAATGTTATCTATGTCCTGACTGTTCTGGTTGAACGCCAAAAAAACCAGCCTTGCCTGGAGTTGCATGGCCTTGAGAATGGCAAACGTATGCCTTTGAACAATAAAGTCGCCGGAAGATCTGGTGAAGAACTCGCACTCCTGCTGTATCCACTTGACATACGATTGATAGCCGCCCAGAATGCCTCCTAAAATAACCTTTTCTTGAGGGAGGGTGGTTTGGTGCGGTAAGGGTTCCCAGCTATATGATAAGTGGCTCTTAAGAAGGACCCTGGTTTGGAAGAAGAAAGCATGACAAAAGGATGCATTCAATAGCAACTCAAGGATTGCCATGTTGTCCTCTATCAGTCTCGTGCTGTGATCTTGTAGGGAATCCAAAAGGGCCCCAAAATCACGTAACAAGAGGCTGGTGGTACGAAAATTTGCTGCAAGAGAGAAGCTGGAGCGATAGATATTTGCTCCCGGAGCTGGAAACGCCGGGAGCATTGCCTATGAAGCTACGAAAAGCTTTATTTTAATTGAAATCTTGCTTCATCCTTTGTCTACCTTTGTAACCTTGCGTTTCAGTTTTTCGCACATTTTCATACTCACTATGAAGTGTGAGCGCCCTTTTTGAGTGCTTGCTCTACGATCGGATTAGGCCCAGTAAGCAGTCTAGGAAATGAGGAACGTAGCAAAAGCCAATTGAGAGAAAACATAGACACTAGAAACAAAAGGTAGGAGAACGCCCAGGCAATACCAATGTAGTGCTGATGTAGGGCGAGATAGACCTTCATCGTTGTTATATAATTAAATGTATGAAGAGATTTGCCGCTGGGTCTAAAAGAAAAATATGTTACAGCGCTGAACGGTCAAGTCGGCACTGCTAATACTTGCCGTGGTGGTTACGCAGCGCTTATAGCGTTCGCGGACAATCCTTTTTAAAGAAACAAATTTAAAGTCATTTCAATGTAATAATTAAAGACCCGGGCGAATGCCAATCATCGTTAAGGGTGCGAAGCTCACTGATGAGTTTATGGCCTCCATAAAGGAGGTCGCGGGGAATGTCAGGGAGCTCTTTTCTCGAAAGTTCCTCTCCAATGTCCGCGAGACTGAGAAGGGTGTTGAGATACCTTGCGGGTACCATAAGTTCTTCTCCGCCATTCAGGAGAAGCATTCTAACGCTGAGCTAGTTTCCCCAGACCAGATTGTCCTGCGCCAGGTCTTTGTCGAGCGCAACAAGGCTTTCTTCGCTAGGTTCAAGGAGCAGAACGCGGACTACCTCAAGTCGGACAAAAACGCTCTCCTTGTGGTTAGCTCCGCACCGGATGGAATCATAGACTCAGAGAAGGTCATCGCTTTCTTGACCAAGACGTTCTCGAAGATCACGCCAGCCAAGGATCACAAGTTTAAAATCACTGCAAAGTACCAGGTGTTGGATGCCATTCGCGAGAAGGTCGAGGCGGACGCCCTCAAGGACGGCAGCGGTGCATCGGTGAAGGACAGGTGCGCGATGATGGCTATTCGATTTGTCGAGGGGCGTGCGCCGCAGAGAGGCACGAGGGTGGCCGTCGTTGTCCCGGTTTCCGACGTTGAGAAGATCTTCAACAGCCTCCTTGCTGACGGCTACTTTGAGCGCGTCCCATCTATCAAGTTTATCAACTTAGAAGAGCGTCGCAAGCGTGCCCAGGAGCGTCGCGAGAGGTTAGACTCTGCAGGCGATGGGTCTGCTGCAAGCGACAAGAAGAAGAAGCCCAGTGAGGCGGCAGGTCGCGCAAAGGACAAGGCTGGAACTGATAAGGCTGATCAGTCAGGGTCACAATCTCGAAGGGGAGCTCAGGGTGACAAACAGAGCTCCACGAAGAAGCGCGCCGCTGATGGAAAGAGGCTTCCAAGCTTCCTGAAGGTCGCGAATGTCCCCAGTGGTGTCACTTTCGACGACATTAAGGGAAGCCTCAACGAGAATGAGCATGCAAGTATTCTGAAGGCTATCGCGGAGTCCCACCTGCAGAGACCCAGGCGTCCCGATTCCTCTGTGATATCGTTCTTCTGCACGGAGGAGAACGGGAAGATTCTCATGGAAGCATTTAGCAATATGGACATCGATGGGTCTAAGCTTTCTGTGACACTCGAAGAGGCAAGGTAAGACCAACTCGAGCTTGGGAGTGAATCTTTGTTTTCCCGCGATGTCGGTCGTTGGTGGGGTCAACTGTCGACTGAAGGTTTACTCTTTTGGTGTCGTGGAGAACCCCGGTGAGTCGAGGTTGTACCAGTTTTAGTGACATAAAGTAGGATAGGGTCCTTTCGCTGAGGTCTTTTATATCACGTGAGTGCTAGAGTGGATGTTAGGGTTTCATATTAACTAATGCATCTCAGAAGGACAAAAGGTGATAGGAAGGAGAAGTCTAAGTTTCAATCTATGATAGCAGAAACACAGACTATTCGTCCATAGGCCCAGGGATATTGGAATCATCAATCTCTAAGTATACACCTGTGTTTTCATCGTATCTTATTCCACCAGATAGCTGACTGGCAAGGCGGAGATTGGTAGCTGGATCTGGCACAGCAGAGTGCGTCTCCCCATCTGGGGCCGGATCAGGGATATCGTCATTGTCATCATTATCATTGTCCGTTGAGTAGTAGCTGTAGGAGCTGTCGCTATCACCTTCATTGGCATCATCGTTAACTACACTTGCGTGTGCATTTGTAAATTGCCCCCCAAGGTCGTCTACTCCGCCGTCATAATCCTCTATGTCTTCAGAGTCTGGCTGCCCTTCATTTGTAGCGACACTATAGACAGTGTCGATAAGATCCTGTGGTATTGTCCGGTTAGAAGTTACAAGGGTATTGACCATGCTCCTAGCCATTTTGCTGGTATCCATTTTGTTGCTGCCTGGAGCAGCGGTATCAGTTGGCATATTTGCATCTCCCAGAACAGCATAGTTCTGGGTCTCGACCATGCTCCCGAGAACTTCATCGTCCACAAGACCAACCCGCACTCCCTTGAGCCGTGTAACTGGCGTAGTAGCTCTATCAGTGGTGACCCCATTTGCACTAGTTGCGCTCTTTCCACACTGCTCTGGATTTAGCACAACGGGGATGGCGTTGAGAGTCAGATCTATTACGCTATTAGTAGTGTCACATTGTGCACTCATCTTTGGTATTTTGCTGGTTTGCCGCACAAAATCTTGACTCTTCTCACGACCAATAGATGCAGCTGCCACACTGCTATCATCTTGCTTGGCATTGAACTCTATAGCTGCTCTAATGCTGCCTGTCCCAGAAGGCTTTGCCACCTGGCGCCCCTTCGCTGCCCTGGCATCTGTGCTTTGCTTAATATGTGTAGGAGGCTGATCGTGGGATTCGCTAGCCAAAACGTTATACTTCCGTTCCGGGACGGGATCAGAGTCTTTCGGAGATACTGTTGCATCAGGATCTGATCTCACAGTCTTGGCAGCGGTATGGGCACCTGCATCAATCTGAATTAGTGGTGCATTCTTTACAATTTTGACCGATTCAGGAGGCTTCTCTTCTGCTTCCCTATAACCAGGGATGAATTCTTTGCGGGCCTCTAGGAGAGTATCTCTGTCCCGTACAGCAAGGTCTGTATTTGGCTTGTTTTCACGAAAGAGCGAGAGGTAAAATTCATCCAACACCTGTACGTGCACATCAATCCCAATCTCCACCTTCTTGTCTAAAGGCGCATACTGCCTAAGGCTAAACCGGGGCTTTGGCATACGCGGATTTGCGCGCGCGTCTTCTTCGTCTTTCGGACAATAGAGCTCCAGGGTGGGAAGAGGGCATGTCTTGACAGTGAAAACGCGCAGTAAGGTACAGCACGGCATTATCTCAACAGAATTCAGACTGGCAAATTCTGAATTCGGAAAGCAGCTGCGAGTAATCTCCATTAAATCGAAGACGAGACATGACCACGCACCTGCGACTGCGTGCAGTGGCAACCTGGCATGGAGAGAGGTTATCTTTACTACTTTATTAGCTGTTGAAAAGTATAGTCTAATTCTGTTTTTGGAGCAATCGGCAACACCTAAGTTCAAGGAGAAAATCTGGTCTTTGGGAATAAATAATTGCATCAAGAGAAACGGTTGTATGATGCCAAGAACTTGTTTCTCGGGCGCCTCGGGCATTGTAATCTTTGAGCCAACGGGGCCGTCAACATCGAGAACATAAGTTTTCATCTCCTTGTTGTAATTACGGGCAATAGTAGCCTTCTTCATGTTCCATCCTTGTGCAGGTGCTTGGCCCTTTATTTCAAGCAGCGAAATGAAGGGTCCTCCCTGGAACGCCCGCTTGAACATGGCTTTAAAATTTTAAATCCCGGGCCTTCCTGATCGCTAGTCTGTTCTCTGCAGGTTTCGCAATCTATGGACACAGAGCTAATAAGTGAGATTCTTAGGTCTGTGAAGAGTGACTCACAAACTGTTTACTCGTCTCTGACCTCTTCCATATATCGCATACATGAACTTGCTGATGAACGTGTTCTGGCCAACATTTCACGCAGGCCGCATAACAATCTCACCAATGCTGCTGCAACTTCTGCAGAATTCTCCCATGACTCGTTGCTGCATATGAGTGACGTAGACAAAACTCTCGCCAGGGCGCTTTACGGTGTATCCTTGCCGTACACCAACGGTGATCTTCTGGACGGTGAGGACTCCCACGCACTCTTGACAAATTACTTTGCTCGGGCGTATGACACGTTGGGGAATAAGCCTCCTGCTACCCCTTCATATGCAGACATTCTGGTCTCTCAAACTCTTTCTGCCGGGCAGCCATGCGCCTACGATTCACCCAGTTTCATCTCTTTTTTAATTCAAGATAATCTTGCTGCGTATACCCAACTCAAGCATGTAGAACGTAGCTTGCTGTTCAAGCTCATCGTAGCCAATCAGTTTGCAAGCCCCCGGAATCTATGTCGACTCTCACTCCTGCAGGCAGAGATTACTCGACACAAGCAAGCCGCACTTGACTTATTGACCAGGCTTGTCTCTCTAGCTGTCCATTCGCACATTGTTCTTCCAGATCATCTTCTCACAAAGGTCTTTTCTTGCTTCCTAGAATCAGAGGTTAACTTCGAGAGCAAAGATACCATTATTACTCGCTTAAAGACAGAGCTTCGTGTCTTGGGATTGGACTCCAACGCAGTATCCTTCGATCTGGCTTCGTGCACGAAGCGAGCAGCCGTTGATGGTGCCTCTGTGGGTAACATGGGTCTCAATACCGCTATTAGTGCGGTCTTTGCGGGGGTGGATCACTGGATAACCACTGAAGACGTTAAGGCCTCTGTTCGGCGTCATGTCTGGACACTCAGCTTTTTGGACGAGATGCTTCCCCAACTGGACTATACTTCGCTGGTTCACCAGGAGCTAACAATACTGGATGCAATGATAGAGGCCAGAACATTTAACGACGTATCCTTGTCCTTCGTGGACGACGCGAGCACCCACGCTATGAGTCACCAGAACTTCGTTTCAGCCAATGGTACAGAGAATATCTTTAGCAAACCTTCCACTATCCCTTCCTCAACAAGAGCAGGGACCATGAAGGACACAGCTAGCGTGGACAGCAGCTTCATAAGATACGTATCAGCAAGGCAGCTCTTCAAAGCACACAACATGTCTCTTCCAATTATTAATGCACTGACCTTTAAACCTAGTTGCGAATCGCTATCCTCATCTATCCGTCCTGGAATGGTCTCTCTGCCTACTCTGCCTTATCTCACGCAACTAGCACCCCCGACCCTCCCACTTACTGTTGAAGAGTGTGTAAGCTCGCTGATGGTTCTGGGCAACCTCAAAGAGGTGGGGATTACAGAGGAAATAGACTGGTCCATCTTTTTCACCAGCACTCTATCCAAGGGGACTGTTTCTACCACTGACAAAGCTGCTCCTCGGAGCACTGTGATCAATACAGATGCACTGATACAAAAAATTCTAACTAGTATTGATTCTGCAACGTCCATGCAGGGCAGAAGCTCAGATAAAGAGCTTTTGTCAGGAAAGTTATTATATCTCTCTAAGGAATTATTTAGTAACCTAACTAACGTGCTTCCTCACTTCTTCTCCAAAGGGATTCGATCAGAAGGTGCAGCTGGAGGTAATCCCGAGTCTGTAGACCACGAACTTGAACCTGATGCCTTAGATTCCGCAAAAACAGGTCAGGGGCAATCTGTGGAGTCTCGACATAATGATATTTACATCTTACTCAACGACGATAGGAGCTTTGACCAACTTTATCAACCACCGCTGGGAGACTCTCTGGGACGATACTATACCGACCCAGGGTATGATAACCTTACGCCATATGCAGTCTACACAGGCGACTCCAGTAGTTCCATCAGCGGCGATGGTCTTAATCAATCCATTTATGGAATAAACACTAAGTCTGGACTCAATCCGGACGGGCTGTCTAAGCAAGAGCAGTCCTTGTACGATTCACTAAATATACTGAGTCTCCAGTCCTCCGAGCTTGTGTACGATGACATTCTTCGCGTCAGTCCCTCTGTTCACTCGGTTCAAAAGTTCTTGCTCAACCCAAATGCCTCAAAGCCTCGTGCACCGATTGAAGTTGAACAGCTCAATAGTCTGCCAGGCACTCTACTGAATGACAAGGATCGGCTAGAGTATCGCAATGTGATGTACGCTTGGAAGGATGCTGCACGTTCATACTCGTCCGGTTCAAATGGCTGGATTGCGCATAAATATTGCACAACTGCTGGAGCCAGTGTTTCAGTGTCTTTGGATAAGCTGTGTGCAATAGTCCTTGGGCTTATCACCACCTGCTCCGCCAATGAAAAGACCAGCATAGGCGCTCGTCTGCTCAGCGACGAAGCACAGAAAGGAATAGATGCATGGGACTGTCTTACTAGTGATTGTGAGCATGGCGAAAACTCGTATTTGTACAAAATACTCTACACAGCACTGACTTATATACGGTTCATTGCCCTCTCTAAGATGTGGACAGACATGGTGTTAGAAATGACAAAGATCCATGCCATATTGGCTAATACACGCGTATTAGTTGACTTTCTTGGAGGCGACTTTTCACGAGTTAGCGACATTACTTATTCAAAGGATGCTCACGAAGACTCATGCAGTCCATCTAGGTCTCCACAGCGTCCTGCCATGTCCTCGAAACGGGTGTTGCCACCACGCCCATCCACAGCATTAGGAGTACAAACGACTAGGTCTCCTCTAAGATCTCCTCTTCGAGAACTGCGAAAGACCCCCGTTGAATACGAGGATGTGGAGCCAGGAGTATCACAATCACATTGCAGATCGCAGGCTGAATTAGCAGAGAAAGAGACCCCAGATGGTGCTGCAAAAACAGAGCTAGACGTAATTTTGAATGTACAGCCCATTGAGTATTCGAGCACAAACTTTGCTAAGGACCCTCTGCTGGGGGCTCAAAGAAATTCAGGTGGTTCGGCTGGAGAAAAAGTAATTTGCCGGTCGCCCACTAACATCCCCGGTACGAGCGATGCAGCCTGTCGTATAGCAGGGCAGTGCGAGTACACATATAACGATTTGATCAATACTGACAGTCTACCAAGCTATATTTCACCACTGGACAAACTTTGGTACAGCCTCCTCTATCTCAAGAGGACACAGACTCTTCAAGATAGTATGGCTATAGGCGAATCTGCATCTGCCTCGTTACAGACATCAGCACACGACGCTCTACCTCTGAATACAGCTGATATCCCGCAAAAGCTTAGCGATAGTGCACTCAATCACCTCTTTCTGATTGCTGAGGACGGCGTGTACTCCCTTAGTCGTAAGAAGCTAGTATTCCAATCTGCAATAGCAGATGTTGCTGCCATCCTGCGTGATGACCACATTGCGATAAGCATCTACATCTCCAGAGTCTTTGCTCGCATGAAGACAGCTGCCTTGCGGCTTTGCTTCAAGAGAAGCAGCTTCTACCGGTACCTTTTAGATGAAAATAAGGACCCAGAGAGTTCTCCAAATCTAGCCAAGCTGGGTAACAAGTACATGTATGAAAATCTGGGGAAGGCAGACAAAGCTCTAGTAGACTCCGTCTCCCTGGAAACGGTTGTAGATCGGCTGGGCATCCTGTACGACGTACTAACCCGCGAACTTCAGTACCTTTGCGCTAAGAGAAAGGCTATATCGTGCATTTACGAGTCACTTCTGCATACATATGATGTAGGAAAGGCAAGGGAGATCCAACAAGTTATCTACAACTTAGCCAAAAACAGGCCAAAGTGCTTTCTTTCGTACCCATCCATGCCCTGCTTTAACGATGAGCTGAACGTAGACGACCTGGATTCGGGCCTCTTGGCAAACCACAGCGTGAGCGAGCTTCCAGTCATTTCTGCGGCGGCCCTAACTGTCAGAATGCTTCCACACCCTGCATATCCTTTAGAAGTTGAGATAAAAACAATGCACCATCTTGTGGGTATTCTAACTTCTGCCATTGATCATGAGATGAAGCACCACTATACGAAGGTCAGCTCTCATGTAGATCATGCCTTTATCTCACAAAAAGATTTGGACACCTCTAAGTCAACTAGGAATGAAGATAAGTGGGCCAGTAGGCATGCTGGGTTCACAGTCTTTCCATTTGGACACGTACCCCAGAGCTTAGAGAAAGATCCCGAGTCATTCTTCAGCATACAGTCACCCTGTACTCCTGCAAGATGCCATGTTGTAGGTGCATACATTCCCACTCTCTCAGAACTGTACAGAATTCCTCTTGCCTTGAATCAAGCGTCTGCAGAGCTCTTTGGAGCGTTCATCTCAGAATCTAACCCAAAACTCTTCACCACTGTTCAGACCGTTCTCTCTACCTCAGATGGTGCGCCCATGAACAAAGTCCACAGCTTTCCAATTTACACGGCGAAGCTATCGCTTACTTGTAGACTCTCTGTCGCACGGGTGTTTGCAAGGGAGTCAGTTCGCTTGATCAAGTTGTGGCGAGCTAATGGAAGTACTTTGCCCAAAAACACGCAGATCTTCACAAATTCTGGGTTACTTGGTTGTTCTAGGCCTCTGATTCATCTTCTTGAAACCGCAATGGTGCAGAAGAAGGCAGATAGCGACAAGTCCATTTGTAACACAGTCTCGTCAGACAAGAACATTGTGGCCGAGAGGCTTGTATGCAGTCTCATTGGGCTTATGGTTCCGGCGGGAGGCGGATACATAGGAAAGGGCACCCTTACCATCAAGGAAAAGGCGGAGCGCGCACAGCAAATTTTAGAGCAGCAGCAAAAGGCTGCTAAGCGACGACCTGATCGCGCGGGCAGTGCGCTTCGCAAAAAGTTACGGTCTAGGGCTCCATCCGCAACTGGGAGTGCACACAATTTAACCAAGTCAGTTCAAAATAACACCTCTGAGGTAGCAACCAAGAGCGTACTAGACCAAAGTGCAGTGGGCAGTGCAGTGGGCACTTCTACGCTACGAGTAACGACAAAAGACGATCTTAGTCTTTCTGTGCGAGATGGGACAGCGAGCCCGGGGTCAGCTATGTTTTCAACAACTTATGGGGGTATTTCAACCTTTTCAACAGCTAACTTCTCTGCATTCAATGACCCAGATGGCCCAAGCAAGAACTTAAACGATATCGACCCGATAGAAGCGGACTTTATTGAACTAGATAGCGTTGAATTTGGCCCGCTGGCCGAGCACTTTGCACGGTCTGTGACGCTGAAGGATATCTTTATTTATCTGGACCAGGGAGCACGAATACAAGTTTCAAATCTACTGAAGGACACCGATCTTCGCATCTGGGAAGGATACCCCGACGTTCTCCCTATGCCATTCTTCCTGCTTGTTCTACTCCTTAACCTGTTGTGGAGTAGGCATCTTCTGGCCACAGCAACTGTTTTTTCGCATGTTCTTAGAAACGTCGAGCTAAGTCAGGTGGAGGTGTTCACCGGCGAAGTCATTTCTAGAAATTGCATACCCCTATTTCCACGGCTGGTTCTTGCGAGCAGCTTTTCCGCCACAACTGCACGAGCGTCTAAGAATGTACTGGCCAATCGCTCTTACACTGACTTCAGTGTGCTAAAAAATACTAACATGCAGTCCAAGATGTCAGAGGAGATTGCAGCAGAAGCGTACAACTATAAGGAGTATGTATCCTATGATGCGCTCCTTAACAATCTTCCATTTCTAGCAACAATTGACGTTGAAGCAATGCACTACCTTCTCACCGTTAACACAGAGAGCCCAATACATTTGTTGACGTGCCTTCTCTCAGAAGACTTTGACCTTGGCTATGGAATATCTACCAAGATGACGACGATCCTGGGAGAGACGCTTCAAGAAGTGCTGAACTCCGGCAACATAAAGGGTGTTTGCGACTCTCCCCTCATATCCGATTTCCTTCAGGGGGTAACTGGGATCTTCGGGAGAACAGCGCACACGGAGGTATGCCTCAATTCGTACAGGTCAGCTGTAATTAGGAATAATCAGTTTTCAGCTGTCTTTGCAGTGATGAGTAAGGCTGTTCATGGATATTACGATGCCTTTGCACGTAGGAGACACCTTGTCAATAGCTTGATTGCAATGGATCCTGTCGAGACACAGTCGGCGTTTATGCACAAGTACAAGTGCATGAAGGTAGGCTTGTTTTTCGCTAATTCCATTCCTCTTGTTAATGCAACCAAGGACCAAGTCAGCTTTTTTGTTTCATCAGACCGTACTGTTCCACTAGATTTGTCTAATATCTACTATGTGTCCTCAGAAGAAACACTAAGCAAGATTGCATTGTTGGCCAGTGCAGAGTTCCGCTATCGTACCAAGCAATTTCATAGTGATGATCCCAATCCAGCTGCTCTCTTTGCATACCGTCAGGCCCTCTTTTACACGTGCTGCCAAGCCCTTCTTACCGAGACAAAACGGACTGCCATAACGGCGCAGATCAAGGGGCAGCTCTCTGCGCTTCGAAGCGTGCTACAAGAGATTAACCAGGACAAGCTCACCATTTTGCTGGACTCTCCTCCCTTGTATCGAGGAGTACTGGAGCAAGCGCCAAACATGAACTCTACCGAAATGATACTCACTGCAGAAGGCTTCCTGAGCAATCCTTTCACGATACCACACCCTATTACGTTTCAATTAGAAAGCAATCAGATATCCATTTTGGAAATCATACTCGTGTATCTAACGTGCCTGGATTCTGTGGTACAGTATGCGGTTATTAAGACCTTGCTTAACTCCAGCGACATATGGTTTGCTGCCGGCATAATTAACGATGAACTAAAGTTCATGCCTGAATTGCAACACGTAACCGTGCACCTAAACAAAGGCCACAGTCTCAACGTGCATCTCCCGTCTGATGGCCCTCTCGTGCGCTCCGGTGATCACGTTAACCAGGGTGACCAAGCAAAAGCCCTCAGCGCTACTGATCTCTTCGCACTTCTCACTCCTTCATGCATTTATCTGGAAGACAAGGAGCTTCAGAGCATGAATTGCGCATTGACAAGTGTGGTCCATGAATACCTGAGCGTTATCTCTGTGAAAGGGTATGCTAGGCCTAAAGACTCCAAGGTGATCCGTGACATAAAGGAGAACTCGTCATATATTCTTCCAGAGGAAGCAATAAATACGGGAGAGAAGCGCCAGGAGACAGTGCTGGTGGATAGGGAGGCTATTACAGTGCAGTCAAAGACGCGAGTGATGGAGATGGAGCTTGAGGGTACCTTAGAAAACACGCAGGATGACATCTATGTATTGTATGACACGGCCAAGCGGAATCTCGAGTACTGCAAGCTGGACATCTTTGTCAAGAAGCTGATTGAGATGAAAGACCGTGTTGACCTGCTTCTCCTGTCCACAGTGGCCCATGCAACAAATAGTTATGTCCATAAAGGACTGGGGCTAGCTGCACGTTCATTTTTACGGACAGCCCAGATCCTGGCAGTGAGGTACAACTATCAGCTCGGCATGCATGGCTTTAATTTAGAAGTACACCCGACTGCCCTCTATACGAAGCTGGCCACAACTGCTCTTCAAAGAAGCATGAAAGAGAACGCAGGCGCAAGCCCATATACGCCTTTTCCAGGCAATTCCATAGATACTGTCTCTAGAAGCAGTTCGGAGTTAAAACTGAAGCATCAATGTTTAGAACCATACGACGTATCCCTTAAGACCCCATTCTATTACCATAACAAGATGGTGCGCTCGGCGATAGAGCATCCACATACTTCAATTGCCTCATATTGCACTCGGAACAGTAACGTTGTGGTAACTCTTGATCCAGAAAAGCACACAGAAACAAATGGCTCGAAACCTAGCGACCAGAATATTCCAGATAACGATGGTGAAAAGAAGTTGAATTTCACATACCCTTTGCAAGCAAATATCAAAAGGACCGCTGACTATCAGATTGGATCAGTATTTTCGTCCCATCCTACCTCCTCCTATGCTGCAGGACCTACCATGTCTCTCATGGCATGCATGAATATCCCTGTTATGGACGGCATCTCTAATTTCCACTCTCGATTTGCATTAACAAATGCTGTGGCTCGCATTCAGCTTTACAAGATCGGCATTTCAAGTTCTGGCCTGACAAATCGGCTTCCCTTACTACTGGATCCTGTCGTTTTCCACTATATTTCGGGGTCCTTATCTTGTGGCTCCCAACAAGCTTCTCCTTTAACAATACGTCCCTATATTCCATCTACGATACGAGCTTTTACAAGCTTCTCTTACATCAACACATATAATGCCCCCTACTCTAGTCCTCTACACATCCGCGCTCTTGCCAATGGGTTTGGTATTAATGGTTCTATTGGGGCCTATTTCCCGTTTGGGTTGTGCTATGACTTCACGTTACTCAAACAACGTAAGCACAGCGTGCTCGACACTAGAGCCTCTGTTGCTTGCACGGCAAATCTGAGCACTGACTTGGACTTTGGAGAGAGCGCTGTCCCCAGTCCTAGCTCCCCTCAGACAGACTCGGAGATATTCCCTGGGTCTTTGTATCTTCCTGCCATGATAACAGATCAAAGTGCCTCTCTGCTAGCTGGACTAACATCACTAGAGTTGGATGCTCTTTGCATAACCGAACTGACTCGCTCGTCCAACAAGGAGCGTGAGCAACCCGGGTATGGTGCGGAGGTAGAGACTGATGCGGGCACAAACATGGCAGAAGGCAAGAGTAACTCACCGTCTTGCGATAAGTCATCGTGGGCCGGAAAAAAGATAGAGAGCATATTAGCAAGCCGGATAATTGAGCAGGACAGGCTCGAGAGGCTCTACTTGCGGCTGCACGGGTTTAATGATAACCATAAGCACTCTGCACTTCTCTCTCCCGTTGGGATCTTTGGGGTGCAACGTGCCTTACAAATGATGCGTATACCGTTCATCAAAAAGCTACAGGAAACACGCCAGCAAGAGGATGAGCTTAACAAAAAGAGGAGCGTCTTTGATAGAAGCAAAGGTCCAACACTTGTCGCTCTAAAGAAGCGGGATATGCAAACATTCTTAGCTTTACCACTTTTTGTATATATGTCCGAGCGAACAACAGACAAGGTAGCGGTTAAGGCCGATGTGCAATCCTTCCAGGAGTGTCTTTTCATCCTGCGAAGCGTCCAGACAGAAGTTCTTTGCGAAAACATAAAATGTATAGCCATGAGACAGCTCTGGAGAAGAATTGGATACCTTGAGAACAATCTTGCAGGACTTAACAAGTACAACGCCCTTACAGATGCGACAATAGACTTTGGCAGCGGTGCCTCCTCTTTAGGATCTGCTTACATTAACTTCCTGTCTTCCATAGGCGAGGGGGTGCGACTAAGCCAGATGGCAAATGTTCTTAGTCGTGAGCGCTCAAATGCTAAGGCATCCTTTGGGATATCATCTCTCAAGCAAATCCCTCCATCTATAATAGTATCCATGGGACTGGCCTCAGGACTCGTCGACACCATGCCAAGCGATATTATAAGCACCTCGGGCTTCAGGGACGCGGGACTTTCTAACAGTGCTGCTCTATCAGCAAAGATTAAAGCAACAAAGGCACTTGTGGACATACTAGAGACCGGTATCATTGAGGGAGGAGATGCCGCTATAAAGCAGTTAAAAGCTAAGGCAGTTGATAGCCTCGATCAAGCATATTTGAGCTTCGATGACTATTCGCTCATGAACATGTATATTATCCGGATAATGTCTGGCTTCATCAATTTCACGGTGTCTAGGTTGGCATCTAAGCTCAAACGCGAACTGCTGGGGGTTCAGATAAGGAACCCGATGTCTTTTCTTTATACACTATCCAGTGTGTATACTGCAGCCCATGCAAACGCACTAAGCTATACACTTGACATGCCCTCTTATGTGAGCACGTCTCTATTGCCAAAAGCTTCTGCAACGCCTCCTCTATCTGAGAGCACTAGCTCACTTGAAAAGGAGCGATTTTCCCTGGAGCTGCTCCTCTTCAGAGTAGAGAATGTCACCGAGAAGTTCAACGACCTGGCGGTCGATGTTGCAGGGTCAATGGCTGCAATTGAAAGTTACTTCACAGATATTATTGGTAAGCGCACAGGAGCTCTTGGGCTGAAGCTTTATAAGCAAAACTATCGAAACATAGAGGCTTTCCACTCCCGAAAGCATGCCCTACGGGAGGAGATCACACGAAGAGCTTTGGCATCGCTGAACCCTGTAGCCACTGCCTATACTGAGGAGCTCACAACCATGACACTGGAATGCTACAACAATGTCAAATCGTTGCACATCAAGGAAACTTGCCTCAGGAACGCTCTTCATGCAGAGATGAGCCGCCGGATTCTTCTCCTCTACGATAGTATACTCCTAGCAAAGCGCCACAGATATCTATTACTAAGCCGTAAGCAGGATACGATACATAGGGCAGTGCTGAACACGAGAAAGTCGTACATGACTACACTGGGCTATATATCCAAGGATTTTGCTCAGCAAAACCCTGCATCAGAGCGTGCCACGGGTGCGATCGGCGATGACAACCTCGGAGAATATGACTACGATATCATTGCCAAGTATGACGCCATGCTCAAGGACCTAACGGAGGAGTGGGGAAATGTGCGTATACGCTTGCATTTAGAACGGAACTTCAGTAATCTGTACATTTCCCATCTCAGGACGAAGTTGTCAGACCTTTTAAGCTCAATAGGAGACGAGCTTTCCAAATACAATAAGGATATATGGATAGCCTCTGCCCGCGGAAAGGAGATAGAGCTGACTCTTGGGAGTAGAGTGCACAACTTGCAGGCGATAATAGCAGATAAGACATCAGAGACAACTGAGCTGCGCGCTCAGATTGATGGGCTCGCGGCCAAAAGAAATAGAGTCGAGTCTGCCCGTCACCCAGAAAAGATGGGTGACAGTGATAGT
The DNA here is from genome assembly GCF_000002435.2 of Giardia duodenalis. Classification (NCBI taxonomy): domain Eukaryota; phylum Fornicata; order Diplomonadida; family Hexamitidae; genus Giardia; species Giardia duodenalis. The sequence continues at coordinate 258,458 of NC_051858.1, read as the reverse complement.
AATAAGTCTTCTCTTCCAGGTCTTGACAAGGCTGGGACTCAGCTAGCAGTGGAAGGGAAAGGGGCTTCAATATATGGTTTAGCTGCCAAGAAGTTTCTTCCAGAGCTCTCTAAGGCTGCGGTGAAAGGAGGAATCAAGCTGTGCACAGATGCGGAGGTTCAGCTTATTCAGCTAAAGAAGCTATCGGTAGAGCGTGAGTCCTTGGCTGCTGAGAAGCAGCGCTTAGAACAGGCAATCAACCAAATCCGGCGCCAATCTTCTGTGACAGAGAATAACCTGCGGCGCTCAATCCAGAAGGAAAAGCACGCGATTACTACTGCCGAGACGCAGTGCACAGAGGCAATGTCTCGTGCGACAGCGACAAAGGCATCAGTAAGCGTCCTGCAGCAAAATGCAGCGTACATAGAAGACGAGGCGGCCGAGCAGGACAGGCAAAGGCTTCTCAACGATATAGACAATGCCATGCAAGACGTTGCATCTATGAAGGAGAAGATTGGAAATCTGACCCGTGCGTATCCAGAGCTCTTCTTACAAGATATGTGAGCACCCAGATATATGTAGCAAGTACAGCTCTGAGCTCTGCACCATATGGGGAATGCGTGCACTCAGGCATTTTGGCTTGTGCTACGGCGAAAAAATTAAAAACATAGGCGCTGCATGGAGCCTTCGAACACAAACGAGCGTGTGCGCCCACGTGCGGGATCCATCCGCACACATCACCCAGGTGAAAAGCGGGGGATGTACACCAGTTATATTGGTCCGGATTTATCATTTAGTCAATTTGAGCCCTCGTCTGACTCCGAAGTGTCCTTCATGAGCGACATCTCGGATCAGTTTGTGGTGCCCTTTGAGGGCACAGCAAGCATCTTATCTAGTAGCATTAACCTAATAAACACGATCAGCGGCGCCGGACTCTTGGCCCTTCCGTATACCGTCATGCGCTCCGGCTGGGTGATAGGTTTGTTCTCGATGATCTTTGTGATCGTCATTGGCTCCATCTCCTTCTATCTTTTGAGCTTCATTTCAGATGCCCTGCAGGTCTTCAACTACGGTGCAATCGCTCAGAAGCTCTACAACAGGCACGTCGGAAATTTGGTCAACATCCTCATCATTGCTCTGACCCTCGGGCTTCTCATGGCCTTCACTGTGCTCATTCGTGAAAGCATGTTCTTCTTCTCTGCAAACCCCGAACTGGAGTGGGCCGGGCAGCTATCACTCATTGCAGTTTCCCTTGTAGCGATCCTTCCCCTTTCACTGTTGAGGAACTTAAACTCTTTATGGCTTACCTCTCTGCTAAGCATAGTATGTCTCATATACTTCATGGTTATGATTTTGTCCTTTGCAATCCTTAGTAATAGTTCGTCGATAATAAATAAAAATATTGTTCGTCCGATTAAGAAAGGAAGCCCTGTCCCCGTCAGCACCTCACTGAATCTGATCCTGGCAGTGGCGTCCCTGTCAATCACGTTTTGTGGACACTACAACAGTCTAAATATTTACAAGGAAGTACGGAACAAGAGCCTGACGAAAATGAAGCACATTATAGTCATCGTTGCAGTCGTTGTTGCACTGTTGAATGTAACGGTCGGACTGGCAGGCTACTTTATGTTCACTGACCAGTGTCTTCCAGACATCCTCCTGAATCTGGCGGAGTACCCATCTGCGCACATCTGGAGTGAGATTGCCGACATAGGCATAATATTCGTCCTTGTGTTCTCCTTTCCAGTCGTGTGCTTTGCTCTCCGCCGGGCCGTCGAAGACGCGATATTTCAGACAGAATATGTGCGCCGTAAGTGGTCCATCCTCATCTCTTTGACCGTCGTCGTCTTCACCGCACTGATAGGGTGCTTTGTCAACGACGTGGGGATCGTCCTGGACCTGACTGGGATGCTCGCAGGTGTTCCGTTGGTATTCATCTTCCCCGCAATCTTCACGCTTTCATTTCTGAACCCTAAAAGTCATTACAATCAGCAATTTAGCCGAGCCCTCCGTCTCCGTCTAGCGATAGAGCAGCATGAAAAGCCGCACAAGCTCCTCAAATATAATGACGACACAGCAGCACTGGTGGAGCCTGTGCGAAGTCGAAAGCAAAGAAGCATGCGCCAGTCCCTTGAGGCCGAGCTGGGAGAGGGTGGAGAGACGCTCAAGCGATACTATAACAACTATTATGTGGGCCCTGTTCAGCTTGCTCAAGAGAAGATCTTTAGAAATACGAGCAGGCTCAAGCGGCTTCGCGCCCTTTCCTGGGTAAGTTTCATCCTTGGTGTTGTGCTATTTGTTTCTGCCCTTGGCACAACGTGCTTTATTTCCATAGATCTTTCCAGTGTCGACAATTAAGTAATTGAGCATCCCTTACCAAAAAAGTTAATTTAGTATAATCGAAAAAAATGGGAGCGGAACTCTCACCGAAGGCCACCGTCCAGCAACTCTTAGATGCCATGAAGCAACTGCAGAGGGATTCTGTTAGCGCTTTCAACAAGGAAATTAGGGAAATTGACTCTCATGTCAGCAGGCTTCAACGTGAGATGAGAGAGATGGCCAAGCTGAATTACGACTGTTCCGAAGGCATGAGAGCTCTTGCGAAGTCCTGTCTTGACGCCAAGAAGGTGAAGGATCAGATAAATCTCTTCATCGTCCAGGTCACAAGTCTTGAGAGAGAAGTGAGGCTTCAGGCGACTCAGCAGCAGATTCACGCCCTTATCAAAGACTCGGGCGCTGTCGTCGGGAGGATCAACGAACTATTCAGCACTAATGGGTTTAGAGAGGGTATAGTGAACATGTCCAGAGAGCTGGAGCGAATGGGCATAGTCAACTCCATCTTCAACTCTCAGTTTGAAAACGCCCTTCAGAGCAATGACATGGATGCGCGCGTCGAGGCCGAAATCAATGATGTGATTAACAAAGTTCTTGAGTCTGACCAGGCCAGCGGGGCTCTTCCTGCCATTCCACAGGGCAGTGTCAGTGCCAACGTGGAGGCAGCTAGCATGAACGAATATGAGGCACAGTAGGTGAGGGTCTAGCATTCCCTTCTTGCAGCGGCGCGCGAATTCGGCTTGCCTTTGCTCTTACACTCAATGATTGGTTAGAGTGTGAGGGTAAAGGTTTCTTGCTGTAGTTGTGTTCTTCTTATGATTTCTTCTTTGCGGTTTGTGCGTTACAGGAGCGTTGGTAATGTCACAAAGATGTCAATCAGTGAACTTTGATTGAAGTAAACAGTAACTCTCTGCTGTTGGACATATGTACACGCGTGCACACGCACAAACAGAGAAAAAGCACGCAGAGAGAAGGAGGGGGAGAGGAAAAAGCTCCACACGGGACAATCAGTCTATGCAATGGTCTTGGAGGACAATTTCTGTGAACAGAGAATTTACAAGCGTATCACAATTTCACGCCGCGCCGTTTTTCAAGCCGCCATTTGTTCCGTTTTTCATTTTGCTCAGTAACCCCCTGCTCTTCGCGCTTCAATTTTGCAGTAATATTAGCAGAAGAGACAGTGATGTAATATGCAGTTAAAATGACCTCTTCTGACACTCGGATAACCCTGTCGCTGTTTGTCCTGTCGATTACATATCGCAAATTAGTCAACTGCTTCTGTGTTTGCTCCTCTATGGCATACAGTCTGTCCCTCTCTGGTGCCTCCACGAACGTGATAGCGCAGCCATCTCGTCCTGCCCGGCACGTGCGTCCAACACGATGGATATAATCGTCGGGAGTACTGGGCACATTGTAGTTGATTATCAAATCGACCGTGTCTATGTCCAAGCCACGGCTGGCCAAGTCTGTAGCCACTAGGATCCGTGCCTGGTACGTTTTAAACAGTTTCATGTTGTATATTCTTTGGTCAAGGGTCATGAGCCCATGCAGCGCGCATACAGGGAACTTCAGCTCTGCTAGTGTGAGCTCCAGTTCTGAGCAGGATGTGCAGGTGTCGGTGAAAATTATTATTGAGCGGACACCTCCCAGGACAATCAGCTCTTTCACTCTCTCTTCAGTTAGCTTCGAGCCAAGTGAAGAGGAACGGTTGAAGGAAAGATCTGCCAGGTCATCGAGTTTGTATTCTGTGCTAGCTATGGCGTTGTCTGACCTCTTATTAATCTGGATTCCTGAAATCATAGATAGGAGCCATGCGAGCCAGGTGACCTTGTGACTGGGCTGAGGAATCAATAGATACTTTTGGATAAGCTGCTGCACTAGCGCCATGTCCTTTCCTTCCACATTAATGTAAGTAAATCGCTTCATACGCTGCTCTCGGTTGTCGCCGGATGGTATAGTGTTTGAGTCGTTGGTGAGGAAATGCTTTAGGTTGTTACTTAGCGTTGCCGTGAAGAGAAAGGTTGTGCGCTTGCTGATGGGAGGCAGCGCCTGGAGGATCATTGTAAGCTGCTTGTTGAATTCTGGGTCGCCACAAAGAAGCCTGTCCGCCTCATCTAGAACTAAGTACTTCATTCGGCGGAAGTTCCTTTGGGCAGCAGCGGACTCTAGCATGTACGCTAGCCTCCCTGGCGTAGCGATGAGGATGTGCGGCCTGGAATCTAAGATTGCCGACTGCTCGACCGAGTCCTTCCCTCCGATCAAGCTCTGAGCCTGTATACCCAGAGGGTTTCCATAAGCGTTCATTTGCTGCTCTATCTGAAGGGCAAGCTCACGAGTTGGGGTAAGAACGAGTGCAAATATTCCATAAGGATCCTGAGAAAGCTCCTGAAGAATCGGAAGCGCAAAGCAGAGTGTTTTCCCCGATCCTGTGCGGGCTATTCCACAAAAGTCCCGCCCCTGCATCGTGTATGGAAGCGACTTTTGTTGAATGTCTGTGGGCACTGTGATGGTGTACTGGTTTAGGAGTTGTGCAAGCATAGGAGACACGCCCAAGGAACTAAAAGTGACCTCTGTACTGGTGCCTCTAAGTGCCTCCGAAGCATCGCACAAAGGAGGAGGTTTAGTAGGCTCTTCTGGGGACTCTGAGGCGGGAGTTGAATCTCCTATGGAAACTGCATGCGTTATAGATGTGCTTCCCGCTACATTTTCGCTAATACTTTCATCTTCGAACAGGGCAAAGTGGGTCATAAAAACGCCCTCAGTGCATTTTATTCAGTACATTTTAAGAATTCTGTCCAAATGTCCATAAATTAAAAATGGGGGCTAAACACAGACGTGCGGTTGCCAAGCCACCAGCTGCCGCGCCTGGAGGGCGCCGTGATAGTATCTTTCGCTTAATTGTGAGAACAGTGTCTGGAGTGTGCATGATTGTATTTTTCGGCTCTATGCTCTGGTATCCGTTCTATCTCCCTTACACTCTATTGCTGCTTTCCTTCTGCACATATTATGAGATACTGCACACGGCGAGTGCCTCGCTGCGTGTCCACTGTCCTCGCTCGGCATGCTTCATGATCCTCACGGCCTGGTCTCTCTACCTTGCCGTGCTCACGGCAAACATGGACTTGCCAGAGTTTTTGGGCAAGTTTGTGGAGAGGGTAGGCTCCTACGTAGTCTTCTATGCAGCCAGGCTATCACCCAGCCTTGCTAATGCATTATTCATGGCCTTGCGAGCAGTGCAGAATGGTCTGCCCTATCTTTTTAACAAACTATACAGCTTTGTCATCAGCACCTTCTTCCTCCTTGTTCTACTTCTTCACGTGAGGGACCCGTTCTTGCCCGTCCTGAACTTTTGTGGATGGGTTATGGGAGGGCTGTTTCTGACTTGTCTGGAGATACGTATCATCATGACCGTCCAGAAGGATGGGATGTATTTTTATCTTCCCTCTGTACTAGTGGTTGCGAACGACACCTTCGCATACATACTAGGAAAGCTGCTGGGGCGCCATTCCTTAGTACGCGTCTCGCCGTCGAAGACTTGGGAGGGGTACATTGGTGCCGGGGTTGCCACCCTAGTATTTTCGCATTTCTGTGCAATCCCCTTGATCGAAAAGTTTGGTGGCGAGGTATTTAGGTCTAGGCTGGATGCTGACGCAGCCATGCAGGCTGCCACAATGGCCGCAGCAGCGACGAAGGCCGCTACCCACGGTGTGTCTCTACTGGACAACAGTCAGCTGAGCCGGATGTACATCTGCTGCATGCTCCTTGCTCTGTGGATAAGCATCGTGGGGCCAGTTGGGGGCATGCTGGCCTCGCTTGCCAAGCGCTGTGCAAAAATTAAAAACTTCAGCAATTTAATACCCGGACACGGCGGCGTCATAGATCGAATCGATTGTCACATACTAGCAAGCATTTGTTGCGCATTCATCTATGATTTCTTTTACGAATAAAATAAATATTGCAAAGATTTTTAAAATTGAAAATTACAGAGTGTTTTGGCAAATCTATCCGTTGCTCTCTCGGTGCCAAACCGTGTCACCGCTTGATTCGTATATAGGTAAGGTTCTTGTCTCCCTCAAGAGCATCCAGGAATTGTCGTCTGAAGATTATGCACTTTACCAGGACTTGCATGAAAGTGCGGTACGTGATGCCCTTGTTCGCTGCAATCTCCTGGGTGTAGTCCTCAAGCATAGACGCACATGCGCGCTCAGTCAGGCCGATGTTAATGCGCCTGAGGGCCGAAATTAACTCGCTGGAACTCAAAATTCCTCGGTATCTTTTGTCACAATACAAGTAAAGGGCGTAGTACTGGTCCTTTGTATAATTGGAAAAGACGTACACAGCACGCTTGATGTTATTGAACCCCAACAGAACCCCAGTGTAGTGACTGCTGCACATCAGAAGGACAGACTCCACCGTGGCCTCCGTGAGCACCTCCGGCTTCTCCTTGATACTGCTTAAAAATGCTAGTAGAACCGATGGCGTCACACCGTCTGGATTTTGCACGTGGAGTTTAGTAACTAAGTCGTCAGCCACGGAGACCACCATCAAATTTTTAAGAATGTTTAAGCAATTATCTATCCTTTCCAAAGCCAGATGTCTTTATTATTCCTGTGTCTCTACCGGCTGCTTGCAGAGTCCATCGTCTGAAGTGCCTGATTCCGTAGATAAGGGTCTATACATTTCTTCTCCTACCTCCTTTGTGCGCTTGAGCTTCTTTGGCTTCTGCTCTATTAGGTGCTTGGCCACAGCCTGGTTTGCAGCGGTAACAGCGAGCGTGCTAACTGCGGCAGCCGTACCAGTCACACCAGTCGTGCCGTTGACTGTACTGAGTAAAGAATCAATCTCTTTAGTGTCTCCCTGGGACATATATCCTGTGGTCATGGTCGCAGCCTTGTCGCCCGTGCTCGTCAGGCTTTGTCCGCCAATGTCTGCGAAGGCTTGATTGAGCTGCTCTACAACTCTGCGAAGACTCTGGAGCTCAAAGTCCTTGGAGGCAATTTGAACCTCGTATGCTTGCGGAGATAGCTGGTCTACATAAGGCTCCAACGAGGTAGAGGAAGACACTAGTGCAGACATCAAATTGCTTATTTGCCCTCTGGAAGCTTCCAGCTCTCGAACCTGGCGCGCAAGGACATCCACTGTGTACTGAAGCCGTTCCACAACGGCACGCAGCTCATGAGCCTCTAGCCGTGCAGCTGCTGCGACATAGACTGCCTGGTCAGACGAGGATTTCGTCGTCTGCATCACCGCCTCCAGCTTGGCTTCGGACGCCTTTACAGCATTCTCTGCAAGCATGAGTTGGTCATATACGGGCATGTCTCTCGTCTTGGACTGATTGGCCCCGGAATCAATGTACTTTCTCAACAGCTCTATTGTGAGATCATCATGCTTTGCCTTTGCAAGCATGCTCTTTGCGCCTGTCTTAACGACGTTCAGCTCATTGTTTAAGCTTGCAATTCGCACAGAGTTCTTTTTGTCCTTCTCCACCAAGTCTTTGATCCGTGCATCTTTCTCTGCCAGGCGATCTGCCTGCCTCTGCACATCAGCAGTTAAGTTGTCGATCTGGGTGTGATACTGTTCACGTATGGTAGCGATGTAATTGGCTGCACGAGACTCTTCACCGAGGTATGCAGTTTCAGGGTTGTCCGGCACCTCAATGAGCCCCCGCGCATTTGCTAATTCTGCCTCCAGTTGTTGTATGTGGTCTTGTGCCGACACTAACTTACCCTTGAGCAGAGAAATCTCTTCAGATCGCCCCCTATAGGTCGTAGACAGTGACTTGGTCTTTAGAGTCGTCCAATCCTCGCCTGTCTCCCTTTGGAGCACGGTCTTTAACATCGTATTCTCCTTTGTAAGAGCATTAATCTGAATATTCAGTTGGCCCAATTTGAGAAGGACAGAGTCATCTGGCTCTTTATCGTGGGAAGCCTTCGATGACAGTTGTGACCCGCGTGCAGAGGTGCTTTTAGACGGCTGCTCTTGCTGGCGCTTTGCAAGGACTTCTAGCTTGCTGCTTAACTGGTTAGTCTCTGTGGTTAAAACCTTGTTGACTTGTTCAAGTTCTGAAATTTTGCTCTTATACCGCTCATTAACAGATGTGAGTTGACGAATTTGTGTGTTGAGGTCAACAATCACTTTCTTAATGTTTCCTCTTTCTGCGGTAGGGGCATTTTTAGTGAGCTCCTTCACCTTGTTCAATAATAGGGCATTTTCTTCACTGAGTGTTCTAATCGTTTCCACTACCTCCTGATTACTCTCTGGAATGGGCTGTACAGGTATATGCTTTGCACTTTTGGTGCGATCTTGGGATGTGGAGCTAACCTTTACCTGCTTGAAGACCCCCCGAGATCCCGCAAGATCCTCATTGGTATGCAATCCGATCTTCTCTCGACCTAGACCGCCGGCATTGGCGTCCTGATCATCGAAGAGTGCATCGTCCGAGGGATCGTCGACATAATCGTCCATTTAAAAAAGCGTCCTAAGGCTGCAACGTCTCTGCGGGGTCACATGGGTCTATTATCGAGCGAATTGTACGTCGACGTCTCTCCACTTAGCTCTAATGGCACTGGGCAGGTGTTTTATGCCCAAAAAAGGGGCACGGACGTACCTTTGGCAGTCAAGCATATTTCTATCGAGGACTTCCCTTCTGCACCTGCTTTGCATTTACTATATATCTATCAGGTCGCACTAACACTCGACCATCCAAATTTGGTGCGCCATTTCTCAGCCAAACACGATCTTGCAGGTCGTTGTTTAACAATCGATATGGAACTATGCGAAGGGGGCACTCTCGCAACTCTACTACACGATGTGCGTGGACTAAATAGGATCTTGAGTGAAACGTTCGTTTGGAGCGTAGTAGGTCAGGTTGCCAGCGCTCTAGCTTATCTGCATCTTCCGTTCAGACCTGGGCCTATAGAGGAGGGTGGGGCAGGCGTACCAGGTGCACAGCCGTGTGATGCAGGCCCCATCATCTACGCCCATCTTTCCCCCAGATCCATACTTCTCACGGATAGATCAATACATGCACGTATAAAGCTTTCTGGGTTGACCAGAATGATTGTTTTGAATAGTAGTCAATCGGCAGTTGCAATTGACGCATTTAATTCGATGGTAAGCGCAGAGGACACGGACGTCTACATTGCTCCGGAAGTGAGGTCTGGTGACGGCAATCTAACTACAAAGATGGATGTCTGGGCATTAGGGTGCCTGATTTATGAGATATGTCTGCGTAAGAAGCCAAGCTTTGAGGTTCTGAGGCAGGAACGGCCGGCGTTTTCATCAATCGATCTCACAGATTATGGGTACTCACCAACGCTTAACAAACTCATGTACGCTTGCCTAGAGATTGATCCAGCACAGAGGATGACCGCCTCAGAGATTGTGCTAATTCCAGAGGTCTCTCAAGCCATATTCAACTACGAAGAAGCCATTAAGTTGCACTTGTCGAGCACATCCGTGTCATCTGCCAGCACGCTCACTGACACTGATCTATTCAAAACTTTTGTCAAGGATCACGATAGCAAGATCTTGGATGACGCTATAGTCAATGGAAAGGATGGTCTCTTGACTGATATCTGTCAGCACATATTGAAGTGCACTGCCAGAGACGCTACTAGCATAAAGTGCAGCCCAAGAAATGGGATTGCCACAGACAAGCATACCTCATTGATGCGTGCAGCTGAGCAGGGAGATATTGATGATATGCATGCCCACTCCTGTGACCTTGGAAAGGTCTACACTGGACCAACTCGGTTGGTGTACCGGAATGGAAACACTTCAGTAAAGCATGGCATGACTGCACTGATGCTCGCTGCGCACCACAATCACGTTAAATGCACAGAGCTGCTGCTTAGAGAGCTGGGAATTCATGGCGCGGGCGGTGCAACCTCTCTGATGTTTGCAGCCAAGAATGGCAGCACAGACTGTGTAAAGCTCCTCCTGGCAGAGGCGACCTCCCAAGACGAGCAAGGAAGAACTGCTCTCTTCTATGCAGCCTCCGCTGACAGCATAGAAGCCGTTGAATTGCTGGTGCAGAAGGAGGCACGGATGACCAACACTGAGGGTGCAACGGCGCTCATGATCGCTGCCCAGAACGGCCACGTTAAGAGCACGCGTGTCCTCTCTCTTTGGGAGGCAGAGATGCAAGCCGGCAAGGGGCAAACTGCGCTTATGTTGGCCGCTCTAAACGGCCATACAGAGTGCGTTTCAATACTAGAAAGATTGGAAGCAGGAATTCGCTCTAATTTAGGCAGGTTTGCCCTGTACAATGCCGCATCAAACAATCATGTCAAGTGTGTTGAAATATTAATGGAGAAGGAAGCATGCCTGCAAGATAATAACGGGGTTTCTGCGCTCATTATTGCTTCGCAGAAGGGACACAAGCAATGCGTTGAGCTTCTCCTACAGGAGGAGGCTGGGTTGTGCAACATAATGGGAGGGACCGCTCTCATGGCCGCTGCTTCTAAGGATAATATTGACTGTATCGAGCTTCTAATACCAAAAGAGGCCAGAATGCAGACAAAAACAGGAATAACAGCGCTATACACGGCAGCATTTCACGATAATCCCGCTTCTGTGATGCTCTTGCTGGACCACGAGGCTAAGATGACCGAGGAGAGTGGTATGACCGCCCTTATGGCGGCTGCGAAGAAAGGCTCGATCGACTGTATATCTATCTTAGCTCCTTTGGAGAAAATGTTAAGGGACAATGAGGGAAACACTGCGCTAATGCTTGCTGCTGCTAACAATAAGCCAGACTCTGTACGGGCCCTTGCGTTGATAGAAGGAGGGGCCCAAAAGAGCGATGGAACAACAGCGTTGATGATAGCCGCTGAAAGAGGGTACCTGCAGTGTGTCCTTCTCCTGATTCCCATTGAAGCAAGGATCCAGAGGACAGATGGAGTAACCGCCCTCATGCTGGCAGCAACAAATGGCCATACTGAGTGTGTGAAGCACCTGAAGGCTTTCGAGAACTCTCTCAAGGCCTTGAACGGAAGCGACGTGTCAGATTATGTGAGAAAAAACCGTAGTCCACGAGTGTCTAGGCGTTCGTTCTCTGCATGCATGTCTCTGCTAATGAAGAACTAAAGCATGCTGTCTTAAACACATTCGTCCTCACCCCCTTCTGCTAGATGCAGTGAAGCTGCTCTCCTCTGTTGCAGTGTTACTGCAGCTGATTGTGATGTCCTCTGTTGAGTCGTCGCTCAGAGCTTCAGAAGTAAAGCTCCTCTCAGACGAGTAGCTGGCGCCCTTCACCGCCGTCGGCTCTACAGGTGAGCAGCATGTTTCTGCATCTCCCAACTTTGCAGCCAAACTTCTATACTTCGTGAAGTACATGGCAAGGGCAAGCAGCCCAACAGCGCCGGCAATTCCATCACCAATTGGGAAGCAAACAGAAAAGTCTGCCCCGTTGCCGTTCGTCAATGCCAAGACCAGCATAAGGACAAAGATGCAAACAGGACGAACAGTCATAAATACGTAGAACAAGCTTCTCTTATTATCTATGGACGCCATAACCTGTGCAATGTTATGGGCCACGATAAGCGACGGTGTGTAAAAAGCGCTCCTTCCCACGCGTTTATAAACTGGGTTGCCCATCATATAAAGAGATAGTGCATCCTTTTGACTGACAGAATCAAAAGAGGGCTGATATCCAGCTATGACGTAGTCTGACAGGGCCCCGAGCAGAAGACAAACCGCAGCTGTGGCAACGGTGCAGTAAAGCCAGCTGTACTTAATGAGCGCATAGAGCCGCTTATAGTTGTGAAGACTGTGGTTGTACGAAGCAATTGTGGAGAACCCTGGACGCATTCCATCGAGGAAGATGGAGGCCACATTATACATGAGCATATAGTTGAGATATGCTGTCTTGCTGTGCATCATTGCAACAGTGTCTGTATAGCATCGAGCATAGACTATATTGAGACTGAAAATAAGGACATTCAAGACAGATATTCCGCTCCACGAAGCCAGACCTTGGATGAAGATGCGCAAAAGCACCTTACCGTTTAAAGGAAAGAGCCTGCGGAAGGAAAATCCTAATCCACCGTGTAAGGGGATGTCTAGAACAGATTTTCTCATGAAAACTAGGACCATCCACAGGCCTACTATCAGGTTCGCAGCACCAATAGAATAGGCTACCAACTCAAGTCCAGTGCCTTCTCTGAGCTTGCTGGTCCCAAAACCCGGCAGCTTTGCAGCAGATATGTAATAGCTCACATACAGAAGAAGCAGGCTCAAGATTCCGAGGTAGATTGTCTTTGATAGGTAGAGAAAGTTTCTGTTCTCGAGCTTTAAAAGAATGTTTACGCCCGAACTAAACGTATAAGCGAGGGGGAGTATGACAAAAGACGCTATCAGATACTTTTTTCCAAAGCTAAAATCTGTATCGGCATGGTAGGGTCCGGACACGATAAAGAATAGGAGCTGCTTGTGCCATGCAATAAAGATGATTGGGATCATAATGCTCCAAATGATACTGACTAGAACTGCGTGGCTTACGTATATGTTTGCAACGTTGATATTTCCTATTGCAAGTGCCTTGAAAACTGGCCCGGAAATGCTGGAGAAGATGGCCTGCGTGGGGTTCCTGCAAAGCAAAAGGATCAAAGGGAGTACGGAAGCCTCTATGCTGATGGCCTTGAGGCCTCCAAACTGGTATGTGAGGCTGTATGCGCATATATTAATGACTCCATTAAATAAAAAGGCAAGAACATCAATGTACGAGACATACCAGATCAGCCTTCTAACATCCATTGATACGAAATTCTGCTGAGCCTGCTCCATGGCTGCAAACTGGGTGGACGATATCGCGGACTTACCAATGGAGTAGTACTCTGAGCCTTCTGCCAGTTCTTCCAGTTCCGTTAGCATTTTAGATCCTGCGTTTCCTTGTACTCCAACCGGCTGTGGGGTTGCCAGCGAAAGGTTTCTCTGTTGCATAAGCTGGCTTTTCCCCGGTTTTTGGCAAAAGATTAAAATGGAAATAGAAAGTCAAAGAGGTTAAAAATGAACCGTGTCTTTATTATTTTATTACTTTATTTCGTTTTTATCATTAGTTAGTATCATTAGTTAGAGATGTCCAGGAGCGCAGATTTAGGCATAATTTCAGTTTAAATTGTCCGCGCAGATAAAGAAAGCCATGAGCACCAAGCCCGTCAAGGACAACAGCAAGATGAAGAGCAGGTCCGCGCGCGCGGGGATCTCGTTCCCGATCGGGCGTATCCACCGCCACCTGCGCGAGGGCCGCTATGCAGAGCGCATCTCGTCCGACGCGCCCGTCTACCTCGCGGCCGTCCTCGAGAACGTCGTCGCAGAGGTCTTCCGGGAGGCGTGCAACCACCGTGACAAGAAGAGCCAGAAGCGCATCGTCCCCAACCACATCCTAACTGCCCTCCGCAAGGACAAGGAGCTTGCGACCATCTTCGCCAACGTCACAATCCGCGAGGGAGGCGTCGCCCGCTCCGCGAAGGAGGGAAGAGAGGGCAAGGGCTCCCATCGGTCGCAGGATCTTTGAGTGTCAGTCTGTAAACTATTGCTTAATTTGAAAATTCCGAGTTAGGTTCGTTTCCTTTCCTCGCATGGCGGCCGATCCGTATGTAATACTCTGCGAGGCTAACCCACAGGTGTGTTTAGACTTTGCGCAACACGCCTTTGAGGAGCCGGTGCAGTGTGTCGCAGACCATCTGTCTGGATATGCTAAAGCTGTCGCTGAATCCACCCCTCCCAGCAACACAATTACCCTCTTCCTTCATCCACGGTACCACAAAGTGGCGGGGTTGGAGAGGTTTCTTGGGGGTCTCACGCTCTTGCGGCTCATCAGGTGCCGAATAACCAACATAGAGGAGGCAGCCAAGGTTACGGGGCTTCGATTCCTATGGCTGGACGACAACAGGATCACACACGTTGCAGAACTAAGCGCTCTTCCTCGTCTCGAGTACCTTTCGTTGCCTGACAACCACCTGACTGATAAATCGTTATCAGACCTAAAGTCCACAAGCCTACGAGGTCTGAACGTTGCAAATAACCCTGTGTTTTACACTACATGGCTAGCAAACCTTCCAAACCTTGTCCATCTCGATATCTCGAGGACAAACATATCAAATTTCAACGCTCTACCCGTGCTTTGCCCCAAGCTTTACTCCGTTGACATTTCTGCAACGAGGGTATACAACTTTGTTTCGTTGCTAAACATGCTGCACGGCTCCTTCCCCATGCTTCGCTCTATTCATGTTGAGTCCCGGGCCGGCCGCACTCCATTCTTTGAGTTGATGAGCTTTGCAGAAATCGAGCAATTTTTCGCGTATGTCATTACCAAATACGACCTTCAGCTGCGCACAATCAACGGATTGCATTATACTGCCAGCGACATCACCAAGAACTACTCTTTGTGTTGCGCAGCCCCATCAGTTAAGCAGTACAAACTAATCTCTCTGATGCTAAACCTAGACCTGAACCAGTTTATTGCGGCATGTGACGCCTACACCCGGCCTTTTCTCAGGGAAATTTACAAAAGCTACGAGCGACTTAAGTGCGACCTTATGGACCTTCGCTTGTTATTGCTCTGCAAGGAGCACGTGAATGATTACATAAGTGCCACAGAAGCAGAAAATGCTGAGGGCATGCGCAGAGATTTTGCTGAGTTGCATAAGCTAGGCTTTGTCGAGTTGAACAATTTGAACCAGGGTTTAGCCGCTGCTTTGGCTCTATTACGCCAACTATACCTTAGATATCACGAAGTTGTTGGTCTCTCCTTCCTTAAGATTGACCTTTTCAAGGCAGTCACAGGCTTATCCGAGGAGCTATTCCCTCAGAGGAAGGCTCAACTAGAAGATGCTCTTTCCAGATTCACAGTCTTCTCAACCCTTCATAGTAATCGCATAGCTGACACGTACTTCAGTAGGCAAAAGTATCAGGCACTTGAGATATCTGAGACGTGCATAGCGCCTACGCTGAATTATCTTGAGGAAATCTCGTCCATGAAACAAGACCCCCTTATGTATGTCTGCATGTCTGACATCTTTGACATGAATAGAGAAGACGTTTACAAGGATACGGCGTTTCCACTCAACATCTTCGGTCTAGTGCACGAGATTATAGGAGCTAACATCATCTGTGCAACTGGCAAAGTGCTAAATTTAAATGTTATTCACAGATCTGCCATAGTGAAGGCAGAGGCAACGGAGGAAACAAACGAGAAGATCACAGAGGTCCTCACGGAGGACATTTATAAGCAGTACTTTCAAATGGCCTCTAAAACTACTCAAAGGCAACATCACCCCTTCAATATTCGCCCTGGGCTGCGTCGAATACCCTTGTATGATGAAGGTCAGCTGCTAGATCTGATCGCTAAGATTCGGATAGGTGAGCCCCTAGTGCTCATCGCTGTCAAGCTGTCTGATCAGACAATAGCTGTTCATGATGGTAGAAAGCATCTAGACATTAACACGACTATGTACACTACCGTAGGAACAACTATTATCTACCGTAAGGGACCGGTGTCTAAAGTGGCCCAGAAATCACGGGCTGAACAGTTATCTGAGACAGTGGTGGAGTGCTCGCCTATGGTGGCTACTGAGCACCGTATTCCCCTGTTCTATTCTTCCCATGATCCATTACTTCAGTGGCTATTGACCATGGTGTGGCAGCAATACAAGACACATATTGATGCATTAAGCAATGTTATCCCAGACAGCGCCATTGCATGCACAGAGGTTGGGCAAGAAAACACATCACCCAGGGGTGTCAAGTCCAGGCCCGGGCCCGGGCATACTGCCTCAATAGCCCCGCCAAGGTTCACCCCTCTGGTGAATCTGATTGCCCATCAAGGCCAGATCACACCAGACAAGATTGCAACCGAACGAGACTCCATAACAGTTCAGCAGCCCGCAAGTACCGCCCGCATGGTCGACCTACATAACTGTGGACTCACATCTACACAGCTTCAGGAGCATCCTGATCTTCTCAGTAGCTACTCGAGCGCAGAAAGGCTTTCCCTGGCATGCAACTTATTAACAAGTGTCTCTATTTCTTTGCCAAGCTTAAAGTGTTTAGATCTATCTTCAAACATGTTGAAAGAGATAGCGATTGATTGCCCCAATCTGATATTCTTTGACGTTTCCTCTAATAACATTTCTTATGTATCCGATCTCTTGCGAGGTTTGTCCGCTGCCACACGCCAAAGCCTCAGACACATAGTTATCTTTGATAACCCATTCACCATCCAATCCTCCATCAACCTGTACTATGCGTTACACATCATCGGGTTCCTCCCCAGCCTCCAGTCAATAAATGGGCGCATGATCAAGCCCCTCATTGCTAGGAAGAACATGGCCGGTAACCCAGCGATGCTCTGTGAAGTATTTAATATAACAATTGAGAGCAAGGACCTTACAGAAATGGTGGCACTTCTTGATCTTGATAATGCTTCTCCGTGGATGACAGAGACTTACAATTTGATGAATCCATCCTCTGCCTCAACAGGCACGGCAATTGTAGCCCGCACATACTTTGAGCTGTCTCCTGTGATTCTTGGGCACCATATAAATTATTCCATGATAGGGGCCTTTGACATCCCCAAGACGCTTCCAGATACACTGCTGTCAGTCGATCTATCATATAATTTTGTGGTCAAGCCAAGCAACCTACTAAGTTATGGCTCCATTCAAGTGCTTAATTTGAGCAACTGCAAAATCACGTCCAAGACGCTTGACTTATTGGCACATTCCCTGGATCGTCTCGTCGACTTAGACATATCTTGTAACAATATAACAAGCATCAATTCGCTGGCCACGTACAGTGAGACATTGACCACTCTGCATATGAACTGCAACCCAGGTTTAGAAATAGATACTCTGCCTGATCTTCCCCAACTACGTACTGTATCCTGCCTTGGCATCAAAAGCTCAGCAGAGAAGGTCGCAATCACTTTGTCCAATCGTTGCAGTAACTGTACGCATGTCATACTTCCCCCATCGGACCCTGTTCCTGGCATCATCTACATGCTTCCTCTTCAGTGTCTCAATTGTGTCTCCATAGACCCTTCCACGATACGGCAGAACAGGCTGAAGCTGGTCGGCTCTCTCAACCAAGAGATAGTTACTTCGTTAAACGCATGGAATGGCAAGAACACCCTGAGTCTCTCTAACTCCGGGATCATGACCTTGAACTTTGAAAAGTCAATATCGCATATAGTGACCGCTGCAGAGACAATCTTTGCCAGTGGCAACGCAATCACCAATATATCATCTCTCAAGGAGTTTTCGAGCCTCATCCAAATAGACCTCTCTTACAATAAGATCTCAGACCCTTTTAATGGGCTAAAGTCCAACACCCTGGAGGCTCTCAACGTCTCCTATAACCCAATAGGATCCATAAAGGTCACAAATACGATGCTCCCGTGTCTAAAGTGCCTCATTCTCCGTGGGTGCAACATATCTTCGCTCCCAAATAACGCATTCAGTGCAGTAGGTAGGATGCTCACCTATCTTGACATAGGTGAGAACCCTCTTATAACCGTCTCCAAGGACTGCTTCTCTGGACTAGTTAAGCTCAAGACTCTCAAATGCGATTTGTGTAACATTCGTAGCGTAGAATTTCTTGAGCCCCTCACGTCTTACGGGACCCTACTTCTTTTAGATCTCAGGGCAAATAAAATCCACAATGGAGACAAAACCCTTGACACACTGAAGAAGCTACGATCTCTAACAAAGCTATTTGTCGCTGAGAACCCTTTCAGTGTGCGGGAAAAGAACATAGCCGAGTTCCGGGTTAAGCTCTTCTACACTATTGAAAACCTAGTTGAGCTTGAAGGCATTGCCAAGACTGCGGAAGAGGTATCACGGCTAGAACAGTACATTCAGTGGCGACTAGAGAAAGATGCCAAAAGTGAGGTACAGATAGTACGATTCACCATTGGAGATGCAGCACACAGCACAAGTCAGCCTGTGCTGCCCCTTGTCAAAAATGATCATATTGCAAACACTGCTAATTCTTCTCGCTCAACAGAAAGACCGTCAATCGGTGCAACGAGAAGGTTTAGTGGCCACGCAGCATCCAAGCCTACTTTAAACGGCATAGTTATAACCGGCATTACAAGAAAAAACACATAGTCATATCTGTGAGCACTTGCTGCTGTTTATAGTCTCCAAGAGCCTCTTGCTAAGCCACGGCTCTGCCCTTCGTCACAAATGAAGATATCCTGTTCCGCCGCGCCCAGTAGTCTTCTGTGAATCCCAAAATTGTATTCAGATCAAGTACTCGGACTGTTCCCTCCACATATCCTTTCAATAGTGAGAGCGTGTCTTGAAATAGTTTTCTGACTGAGTCATAGTCACACACCTTTTCAGTAATATTTATGCCTAACTCTGCGTTCAGGATAACAAGCGGTAGAGCCTCCAATGGCACAACCCGACGCATGACTTCATATAGAGTACTTGTTGGTGGAACCCGGCACACTCGGACTCCGTTGGGGCTGTCGTGTATGCCCAACCTCAACTGTGTTCTTTTATCTTTCAGTAAGTGCCGTGCTTCTGTGCTTCTTCTGAGACTCGAGATCTCCGTACGTAATTCGCTTTCAACCTGCAGATAGTAGAGATCGTAGTTGAAAACATGTGCATAGTAGTGTAAGAACAAAATGAGAATCTCTCCAATAGTATAAAGCGAAGTACTGGAGTCCAGTAACGGCTCTTCGCCCATCTCTTGGAGCCCATTTCGGGCAAAAGCTATTATCAACCAACAAAGCACATACCCACTTATGCCAGGCTTTTGCGCAGTAGGCCCCACCGGCTGCACGACCTCTTCATCATCGTCCGCGTACTCTAGTGGAACGCCTTTTGCGGTATCTCCCGGACAGTACAAAGACTCCCTTTTAAGTAAATGCTTGATTATCATGTAAAGAGCACAAAGAATAGGATTTGCAGAAAAGAATGCAGCCATAGCCCGGCTGTTTCGCGAAAGGCATTCCTCGTAACGCCCTTCGTCAAACACATACAACTCCACTTCCAAACCAGATTGATCGTGGCATAAACGCAAGTAAGCTGGATCCACTGTGACAGGGTAGTCAACTACCGAAAAAGCTTGCTTCAAGTTGTTAATCAGGTGAGGTATTGCAAAGGAACGCTTACCAGGCCGGACAATTTGGATGTCTATGTCAGATGACGGGTTTGCTAAGCCTACCTCCCACGAACCAAAACCCTCGAAGGTTATCTGGGCGCAGAGGTCATACGAGGCACTACGAACGAGAGAAAGAAGACGATCTCGAGCATCTAGTTCAACCGGCCCGACGCGGCACTGAGAAATGAACCCTACAATGGCATGGTTCAGCGAATGCGTAGGAGACCGCAAAGCGGCGTAGCCCTTCCAGTCCAGCATTCAGATAAACTCAGGCCCAGATTTAACGAAAAATTTATTTTCCCATAATTACCAATGATACTAACGCAACGTTGGTATCTCTGCAGGCAAAGTTTTGTCCTTCGCTAAAATATAAAACTCCCGAAGGCATAAAGAACGAAAACACAAAGGCCTCTAAGAAGTAATCTGAGATCCATATACCTGCATCCCGCTTTCTACTAGTTTCATCTGTTGAGTCTTCCAATACTCTTCCCACATCTTATCAAACTGACTGTACTTACTGGGATTCTTACTGAGCTCAGAGGGCAACATGGGAACGGGGAAGTGCTGTGTTTTGAGATCTGTCTTCCAGGTCGGTAAAGCAGACGGGCTGAGACCAAGGATACTATGCATCTGCGGGGGCCGCTGGCTGCATGACCCCGAGCCTGCAGGGTCCTCGACCTTTTCTGCCTTAGCCGGCTTCAGCTGCTGTTCAATCTCCTCCAGCTCCATGATTTTCTTTGCATCGTTGACCTCCTCTATTGCCATATCGGTTATTTTTTCACGGATACAATCAAAGTAAGGATGCAGAAGAGCTTCACGGACGGTCAGACGCTTCTCAGGATCGTAGACAAGAGTTTTATTCAGAAAATCAAGGGCTTGGTCCGTCACCAGATAGTGGTTGTCATGGTTTGTAAAGGCATCAAACTGCATGCGTTCATACCCTTGTAGATCATAAGTTCGCGATGAAGAAAGCTTAATATTGTACTTGTTGATCATGGCGAAAAAGTCAGCTGAGCCTAGCACTTCAACAATCTTGTCCAGCTGATTGATATTATTTGTTCCTCTGAAAAAGGGGTGACGCTTAAATATGAGGCCAGCAGCTAGGGTACCTAGTGACCAGATATCTAAAGAGTAGTCATAGAGCTGATAATTGACGAGTATTTCGGGCGACTTGTAATGTCTAGATGCTACGCGATGGTGGAGCGGCGTTCCATAGGAGTAGAACTCGGCCAGCCCATAATCTAAAAGCTTCAACCTATGGCTAGTGGGATCGTATGCAATGTTTCCAGGCTTGGTGTCACGGTGGACAATTCCATGAATGTGGAACCACTCTAACGCTCGTAGGGTTTGAAATAGCACTATTCTAATTTGCTCGTCATTGAGCATCTGCACGGAGTGGGCGAGAGACAGGCCTCCATGCTCCAGTATAAGGGCAGGATAGTCTGAGTCACGCACCGAGACAACGTCAAGAAGGTTTATGCAGTTGGGGCCGGCGAGAAGGTTGGTCAATATCTTAATTTCTCTGTAGATCTTCTTACGCCGCACTGGCTTGAGAATCTTGATAACCACACTAGAGTCGGTATCCACGCAGTACCCTTCAAAGACGTCCGAGTACTTGCCATGCCCCAGCTTCCTGCCAATCTCGTACCGCTCCTGAGACCCGTACAAGCATGGGATGGAGTCGTAAAATGAGAAGGAAGGAGGAAAGTTAGCCAGTGCAGTCTTGTGCTCTCGAGGATCAACGGGGATGTTTGCCACTTGGCTATTCATGGGGCAATTTTTTTCAATTTTTAAGAAGGCTTTCTCTGACTGACTGAGTGTTGAACGATGCTTATCCTTTGGCATCGCATCACAGTCAGTCTGGTATTCGATATCCGACACGTCAAGTCTTCTTCAGAGTCCTTCGGTTGCACCTATACCTACAAGAAGCCCAATACAATACCGTGCTCTATGTTCTGTACTCCGACCTTTGACCTATTGTTCGTTCCTTGTAAGACTCTGGAGAAGAAGAGCTGCGTAAAACCCAGCAACATTTTATTCACTTCCCCTCAGGATACCAACTCCGACAATGACCTCTTTGTTGAGACTCTTCGGCAATCGACTAAAAAATCCCCTACTCTGTACGATTATAATAACATGTTTCCATTGCTTCTGCGAAGCCCGTTAATAACCGATATTAGCTGTGTTTGCTTGATAGAATACCATGACTTGCAGGCTGCATCTGATGAGCAAGGGCTTTCTACAGTCCAGTATGGATCCACTGGCATATCAATCCTCTTCAAAACAAAGGAGAATAGTAAGAAGCTGCGTCAAATAGGGTTGTTGTTTGGCAAAAATATCATCCAGTCCACCCTCTTTAAACAATCAATCTATCCTAGCGCACTCTCTGACTCCCTCACAATAAGTGGCAGCTTCATATCCAATAATGTATCCAATAACACCTCCCCAGAGTCACCTGCGCCAAGAGGAGTTAGTCCATCTAAGCCAGATACACCTATCATGAAGTGTGCATCAGAACTTGGTGAGATCGTGGAGGAGATGCATGCAATAATGAAAAATGTTCATAAGCGCGTGCTAACATTTCTAGCAACGGGTCTAAGTGTCCTTCAAACCAAAATAGACGGTTATATGGACCTCCGCCCCCTGCACATTTCTTCTAATAACACGGTCCACATGTCGCTACTGTGTGGGATTGGCAAAGTATTGTTGGCTAAAAATCGGTACCTTAATTACCTCAGAAGCTTAGATTTCCAATCCGCTCCTGGCCTGATAGTGAAGCACTGGGGACTGTTTGAAGTTATTCGGCGACAAATCATAGATTCCTGCGAGCGAACAACGACCGTTGATCCATTCTTTTGGCACATGATCGGATTCCAGGGCGTATCACCTCTAACAGACTTCCGGGCATCCAGTCTGCTGGCCCTAATAGCTTTACGCATTTTTGCCGACCAATATCCGGACATCCTCTTTTCTGAGTCATATGGTGACTATGGAGATGAACTGGATAGGGTTAATCATATGCTATTTGTTTGCGCAAGGAAGATGTCTGAGCAAATCCGAGAGTCTGTGCGATCCTTATCAGATAAAGATGATGCTCTTGCTGCTATGGAGTTGCTACTCAACGACCCCATTGGGGCATCCAAGACGTATTCATACCCTATAGCGTTATCTTTGCTGGACATTACCCATTACATTTTTACTATGGACGACGTTGCTCGGAAGATTATCACCACTACCCCATTCATAACGTTGTTAACACTAGACTTTACCGTACGGTACTCTGAATTTGTTAATGCTCAAATAACAGCAGCTAACAAATTAAATACTGGCGCTGGTAGTAGCAAGTCATCGGAGAATACATTGACCGCTGAATGTCTGGTAACGGCCAAGGAGTTAGCAACAACACCCATAACTGAGACAATTCAGGTAAAGGCCGACACGTATAAGGTCTTACTTATCGATCTCTTTCAGTCGAAAGTGCAGAAGTTCGCAACGGAAGCCTTAGAGTTAGCAGATCCAATGAAGGATACCAAAACTGGTGTCTTAAATCCAAAGATCAGGTATGGACCATGGAAGAGGTTTCACGATAACTTCTGGGAATACTTTAGTACCTCTGAGCACTTTATGATTCCGTTGACAGCTAATGCGCCTGCTCCAATATTTGATGGTATTTTTAGAGTGATAGTTGGACTATCGCTTCTTATGCACAAACGTATACAGCGTCTTCCAATTAAACAAAGGTACTTTCAATATACCGCCGTGCGCACGAAGTTAGTAGCAGATTTTAATACCGTACTCCTACAATCTACCAATTGTCCTATCTACACGATTGAGAACTTTCTCATGCATATTTCTAAATTGAGCAGTAGTGTAGACCAGTAGTAGAAAGTGGGGAGGTTTACGCCTCTTGCTCTTTCCATATGAGGTAGTGCAGGCACAGTGTGTTCGAGGCTAATCTCCTTGCGTCTATGTTCCCTGCACAGGTAAATCTATTCAAAATTTAAAATTTCTCGATGTCGGGGACAGGTCATTTGCGGCAGATTCTAGATAACTACGGATACCAAGAACCTCTTCCAGATGATGCTGTCCCACTGGTTTCTCACATGAGTTCGGATATGGCTGGCTTACGGGCGCAACTAAGTCAGAGCAAGAAACAGATGACTTCTCTTCAAAATACTATAGATTATCAGACGAAGATGATTGATCCATTACAAGCTGATAATCAACAGCTTCTTGCTGAGAATAACGATCTCTATATGCGACTTCATGAAATGCAGGATGCCCAAGCGCTAGGATACTCTGTCCCTGAGCCCGTACCACTTGTCCACCGCGGTCCACTGACATTTGCTGCAGAGCTCCATGCGCTGGAAAGCGAAGTGAGAAACTTGAGAGCCTTTGGAGCAGAGGTAACAAAGCGCGAAGATAATCTAAAGGTAGAGGTGTCACATCTAAAATCTAAAAACAAGGCCCTCGAGAGCCAGCTTTCTGCCTATACAAAGGTTAGGAAAGGTTCCCAATCTGGGTCTAGTAGGAGCAGTGCAGACACGGTAAATCCAGAGGAGGTCAAGCTCCTAAACTCTCAGATCATGCAGCTTAAAGAAGACTTAAAGGCCAAGAATAGTAATCTAAATAATATGACAGCAATGCTGATGCAGAAGGACCGGACAATTGCAGCTCTGACGGCCAAGAGCCGCACTCTGCCTGGCTCAACCAGTGGGGAACCCCTCCTGGAGCGAGAAGACGAGGGTGCCAGTGACATTAGTAATACCAGTACGAATCACATCCTTACATCACGTGGTATTAACCAGTTTACCCCTAGGCCAATGCAAAATCCATCCATTAGGACACAGCCGGTAGTGCATAACGTTACTAGCGATGACATTGATGATGTAGATAATGCCGACCTCTTTCAGGATGATGTAATTCCTGAGCCGTATCGCCCTGCTTCTTGTGTTCCCTCTGGTAACGGTGTACTTTCAGGACTTGAGTCAGATAATTTAACGGCACCTTCGACCAGCAGCGACGTTAGTATTAATCGCCCAAGTGTTTCTACTGCAAATCTCCCTGCCCAGCGGGCACACGTCTCCATGTCTCCAGAGTACGACGTAGCCACTTCTAAAATACGGCAAATTTCAGGAAATCTTTACGGTGCAGAAAATCCCCACTCTAACAGGCATAGCAGAAGCTCGTCTCCAAACACTGTGCATCCATGTTCTATGGGGCCTCGGCATAGCTCCTCGCCTCACGCTCAGCCACACACTCAGAGTCATGTGGACACTTCACTGACAATCTCAATGACATCACAGCCATATCAGCAGTTGCCACCTGCTCCACAGCACCCCTTGCCATATAACATGCAAATTCCAAACCCTGGATGCATAAATTGTGCAAAGCTGACAACCGAAAATGCAAGGCTTAAACATCAAATTTCGTCACTTACTTCCGAAAACATGCAACTCAAAGTATCCAACAATGCTACTCTCAGCAATAGAGATAGATTCGCCATGCAGATGCAGTCAGAAGTCCAGGAGCGCGAGCGGGTAATGTCATCCCTTCAATCGGAGGTAGATGTGGGCAGAAACCAAATTGCGGCTCTAAAAAAGGAGAATGTAGGGTTACAAGAACAGATAGAGCTCCAGCGGGCTGAAATAGCAGACCTTACCAGTGCCAACGCTGTTATAACCACATTGTCAAGCAAGCTGGAGCAAAAAGTGGCGGATAATGTCGATAGTTCCTTAAAGCTCAAAGCAATCTTAGCAGAGTACGAGCAAAATATCAAGTTATCAACAGATAAAATTAAAGAAAATTCTAGAGCCAAGCGAGCTCTTGAAAAGCAGCTATCAGCTGAGCGCGAAAAGATAAGCGAGTTGAAGGCACGCATTATTCTCGACCAGGAGACTATTAAGAGGCTCAACGAAACAAACAAAAAACTTTCAAAGATGATGGCGCAGGTGGTCATAGAAAACAGGCATTTGAGACAGGTTATGACCGTTGACGAGGTCGAGGACTATGTGGACGTTGAAAAGGGATTTAGCGCAACTGTACAGCCCACCACATTAGGGTCAGCCTTGCTAGCTGAGTCCACAAGAGCACCACTTACGCTTGGTATGGCCAATGAGTTGTTGAACACGGCTCTAAAACTAGAAGAAGACGATCAGCTAGAAGGGTATCAAGAACAGGATAATGTCGATGCCTTACTTAAACAGTACGGCTCCGAGATACCAGAGTAGAGCTCTGCATGAGCACACTGTTACCTACATTGCAGACTATGGAAGCTCAAACCTCTTAATCCGCGGTAGAAAATCTATGCTGACAAGCCCATTTCCAAACGAAGATTGCACAGCTCACGTGCACATTTAGGGATCGAATATTCCCTAGTTGCTGGATTTCCACAGTCATATCACAGAGACTCAGGATTTCTTCTGGACATCCTTTTCTCTCATTTCCCAGGACTAGGACAGCTTTTCGTGGCAAATCTGCATCCTGCAGGTACACAGATCTGCTGCTTTGTTCAAGGCATACCACACTGTAGTCGTCTTTTTTCTTCTCAGCAATCCACTGCACAAGATTGCATGGTTGAACTTCTTCAATGTTAAGCCACATATCAGCCGTCATGCTCATGGCTTTGAACGAAGGATCAAGTGCAAAAGATGTGTTACCCAATACAAGGGTGTCCAGACCAAACACCTCTGCTGTGCGGGCCAGTCCTCCTAAGTTAGTAGTCTTGTCAAGTAGTGATGCGTTAATTATTAAGTTGCTGGATTTTAAGTTGCTGGATTGGTCAACTAATTTGTGCCCATCTTTCTTAGCAGAGTGTATTTTTTGCTGGCAGTTGCCCTCATGCGGCACATCACAAGGCTTATAAGACTCTGTCCACATAGCTTCATGCTTGGTGTGATCCTCCAATTGTTCATGACCTTGTGGGCCTAAGTCTAGCGACGCTAGTGCGTAGGTTATCATCTTCTTGTAATTGGTGTCTTCGGACGCAGCTTTGTCTAGAGTTGTGACGACGTTTCCAGCAACAGCAGAAACATTTGGTGTAGGATAAGACGTATCAACATACGCCGCTGCGGATGTCATACATAGTGCCTCAGTGCGTGGATCTAATAAATCCAGCAAAGAAGCATACTTCTTGGCTACCTCTGTAGACTCCAGGAACATTTTGAAAATGTCTAGTAGGGAAGACGAGACACTGACAGCCAAAAGAGCCTTGTTAATGAATGAGTGACCGGGCACATTATTGGCACGCATGGCTTCTGTCAGGAGTTTCCCCTTACTCCACATTCGCAAGAAAAAGGACTGGGCTATTACACGCAGGCTATGGACAGGGCTTAGGGCGTAGGGCACAAGTTCTCGGAGGCACATTTGATAGGCATGGTAATCTGGGATGTTGGTAAACTTATCATGACATACATTGCTAGCTTGCTCCAGCGCACATGTTATCCACTTATCTAGCACTATACATATGGTGTTGCATGTAACAATTAAGTGGGACTGTAGGTGTGTGAATTTATCGGTAAAAGCCTTCCGCGATGATAGGAGAGGAAATGCCCGTTGTATAGTGAGCAACGGGCGTGATGACGATACGATCAATAGCACAAGTACTTGTTCCCAGATCTCACGGGAGCGCCGTGCCCAACACGGTAGTGATAGCCGTTCACTGAGCATCAAGATTGCATTAGATAGAGTGGTTTCCGCTGATTCAGAGTTCTGTATGTTGTATGGTTTGTTGTGGTACGTTATGCTTGCAAGCATTCTAAGTATGCGTAGGAGCGTCACGTGCTTTAACTGTGATACAGATGAAAGCATTGAAAGCTCCCTTTGTGGTTCAAGAAGAGGGATAAACAGGAGCGTGTACACATCGTTGAACATGCAATCTGGCAATCCTGACACATCAATCTGCCCCCTGCCCTTTCTAATGTCTAATGGCTTTTCTTTCAAAAGGTTGTTTCTGCGGTCGTCCAAGGCCTCTTTGGATGGTTCCATGTTCTTCGTTAAAAGCGAAAGTATCAGCCCAATGGGTGAAGTATGGCATGCCAGCGTCTGGAGAAGCCCGATTGCTGCTTTTCGTACTCTATAATCAGCAAAAAATGAGGTGTCCGAGACACACTCAGATTTATCAACCTGTTCATAATAGCGTATCAATCCTGTTTGGACAACGATAGAGGAAGCATCTTCTACTTCATAGTACGTGCCATCATATGGTATATATAGAGCTAAGCACAGAATCATATCCAGTAGCTCTGTCTTGACAAAGCAACTTCTAACCAATGTATCAGCACGGTTAAATATTAAGGAATGTATGCTAGAAACCAAGGGTGTTAGTATCGACGCTGAATACACCGGGCTCAACGAACTAAACAGGTATACACCTGTGAAGAACCGTTTAACCACTAGCAGCAGTCGAGGATAGTGTACGGAGTTCGAGATGTGCAGTAGCCAGAGTGCATCAATAACATGTTCGCTGAAAAGTACTTTAGAGACCAAGTGAAAGTACATACCCTTTGCACACCCACTTACCTCGTTGTTCGCAGTCTGAAATACTGTCTCACAGACTTCGCAAATGAGCTGCTCCAAGCGCTCTACCAGTGTCTTATCATTGCGCAATCGATGCATAGTTCTCGTGCAAACCAAGCATATGTCACTTAGCATACCAAAGAAGGAAGCCGTATGCGTTTCTGAAAAAGCTTCCCAATCATCCATAAGACTGCGTACAACATCTATAAAGGCATTAGCTCCATTAGTGTTGGAGCAAAGCTGATAGGAAATGGTTTCCAGTGAAAGGTTGTTCAAAGCGAATGCTAGCCCTCGATGATCTGGGTTAGGAATGTGTTTCATGATAAGCGGGGACAGGAATGGAATGTCTGGGGCAATCATTGACCAAACGTCAGAGTGGAGGACGAGCATTGAATCTGACGGTGTCTTTGTTCTGTACCCATATCTTAGAATATTAAGCGCGCCCTTCAATACGACTGTGCACGAAAGGTTACTATGCAATAGACTAACAAGCTCACCGACGTAGTCTGGTGCTCTCTGGAGCAGCTCTACCATAGATGGATGCTCTACATCACCGAGAAGTGAGTAGAACGATTCATCTACACTCAAGATATCTATAATAGGTTGCTTCAGAGCGGGGATGGGTCTTTTGCAGAGGACACAAAGAAAGAGGGTGACGAGTAAATCAAGGGTAGATAGTCTTCTTTGCTCTGCTAGCGCTACCCACTTGGTAAGAATAGCGGAGTCCTGTGGAAAGGTGGTGAGCTGAAATGCTTGATGCATAAAGCTTGTCATGATATCAGATGGCATAAAATTGCACAGCTGTGACAAGGAGAGTGCTAATTTGAATAAGATTGTCATAAAGAACGGTCTATGAATGCGATTAACGTTTAGAACAGAATAATAAAGCTGCTTGAATGACTCTAGAGCCTTGGTAGAAAGATCATCCGGAACAACGTAGGTGTCCGACTCACCAATGGTATTCGAACTACTCGAGGCAGTTAGTCCATCTGTGTAAGTAGAAAGACAAGACTCAATAATCGATACTGCAGAATTGATGACAACAAAGAGGACGCTCGGGAAGGTGTATGCATTGGCTGCACCAATAATAACGCAGAGATTTGAAAGTGAGATAATAGGATCCTGCCTACACGACACCGATTGTAACAGCATTTGTGAGACAACCGCTCGATACACTGTATTATCTGTCACCAAAGGCGAGCCGACGCAGAGGTTGTTGTATTTCTTAGCCAAGGCGTAGTATCCGATCGCAATATTCTCAAGTGTTTCATCAATAGCGGAGGAGACAGAGGACATGAAAGCGTCCGTGAGAGGAAAAATGTCCTCTATATCCCTGTCTTCAAACGGAGTTGCCTGATAGTCAGTATCTGGGGAGAGAAAGACGCAATTGCCAAATAGTTGATATGGGGTGGAAATGGTTTGATCGATGATATGATCTTTTTCTTCAGCTGGAACGTGAAGACTACGGTTTCGCTCTTGAGCAATCCTCTTACGAGCGTTATCACTCCGAGCAAATCGTTGCTCTTGGACCCCTGAAATCGCTGGGAGCATGCTGCAAGCCATGAAGAGAGGTCTAAAAAGAGTCGTAGGAACCTTAAAGGTTGATATAAATCCGATTGCTATCAAGGGTAAAATATGCAAATAAAAGCGCCGTATGGGAAGAAGTGTGAGTGTCATAGCCCTGTGTAAAAAATTATATAAAAGTAGCAAGATTGGAGATTGTTCTAAGGAAGCCTGGTTAGTTCCATTGGCACTATTCATATATGAAAACAGCTGTGGACCAAACCGCTGAAAGGCAGGGATGACAAGGTGCAAACTACTAGCAGACTCAATTGAGTCGAGAAGCATCAAAAGCGCAGTGGAAAAGGTGGCGTCAACTCCATAAATTGGTAACACAACCTTAAGAAAAGGAGCTATGCGCTTGACTGCAGCTGACGATCCCAAGCCCACAATGTATGCAGACATAGAGATGAGCGAATGAATAGGCTTGCAGTCAATAGCTTGGTTTTTAAGCAGAGATGGTAAAAGACAGCCTGCAAGAGAAAGCAAAGAAGAGATCAATTCCAAATGCCTGCATGCTTTTATCTGCGGGTTCAAATATCCAACCACGTGGTCCAGGCCTTCGTTCTTTAAGATTAGTGATAGTAAATCTAAGAGTAAGTCACAACTAGCCAGAGCGATTTTGGGGTCGATAGAGTCAAATAGCTCAGCAGATGATACCTGTCTATAGAGCGTCTCTAGACCATTGCAAACAGAAGGGGGTAGTAGTGATGATCTAGTGGCAGAATACCAGGCAGCAAGCACCAGAATAAGGTGTGTTGGCTCCAATATTCGAAGAGCAGAGGTTGCTGCCTCGGCTAGATGCAGGCCAATTGAAGGAAGAGGATCGTGAATAGTAGCAATGTGCGAAACTTCGTTTGCTGAGGCTGCGTAGTCCTCTAGAAACACTGAGAAGAGATTCGAATACAATGCAATGGACACGGGGTCCTTCAAAACAAAGTATGCAACGGACAGTATACAATCGCGAGCTGCGCTTTCCGGATTGAATACATCGGGAACAACCAGAAAGGAAACCTTGCCCTGTGAAAGAGCACGCGATACAAGATAAGTAGTACGCTTGAGGATATCAGTATCAAGATACACGACATCAGGAATAGCGGTACAAAGAGCCAAAGCAGCCTTTTCCTCACAGCTGTCAAGGACTTTTGAAATGACGCTGCCACGGTCGCCATCTGGTATTGAGTCATAGATGCCGAGTAACAGTTCGTTCTGTTTCGCAGAAGGCGGTAACTCTGTCACGGATTGCAGCGCCAAAAGTAAGAGTTGGCAGCTGTCGAGGGCCATAAAGTATTTTAAAGGAACACAGAGATGCGGGAAGCCAACATAGCACCTGTCCTGTTTGTCCGGGGGGTGCGTGATGGTGGATCGCTTATGATAAGTCGCGTATCGGGTGTTCTGGTCCATATGACTTCTCTTCCATATATATCTAGAGACCTTGTCACCGCTCTTGCGACCATAAGGCACCCCAGCTTAGCTCCTATATACACTATCCAGCTAGAGAACAAGGGACCATCACGAGTTTTTTCTGGATATACTCTGCAGCCGTCTTTGAAACGACGACTTGACCTAGCTCTAGATAAGACCGTGGCCACGAAGTATGCCATTCCTGCTAAGGATCCGTTCTCGAGTGCTGTCCTGTCCTTTTTATACACGGATCTAGTGGAGCTGCTTAGTTATGTATTGTCTGAGTACACTGACAAAAGAATCTTTCTTTCTCACGATGCCATCAAGACTCTTCTTGATAACATCATTGATATAGCATGCCTAAGATTGGATAACTATGGCATTCTGCGTGTTCAGCTTGATCTAAAAAGGTATGTAGACTATGATACACTCTCTAGCATCTCTGAGCACCCTCTTGGCTTTACTCATAACCTGAGTGCCCTAGAGGACTATGTGTTCTACCAGCTAGGAAAGCTATTACTCTCATTAACTTTCTTTAATCGAGAAGCTAGCTATAAGCACGAGAAGCGCCTCAGCTTAAAGGAGGAACTGTCCAATTTAAAGCTCTGTACAATCTACTCTAATGCTCTCTATCATTTGGTAACATGCAAAGATGCAGACAGAAGACTTAGCTCTCTGAAAGCTAACGAATACTATCGCAGTATGATGGCAACGTCCTACATCAGGCGAGGGATGCACATTGTGTCACAGAATGGATACAGCATCTATCCTCTTCATAGGGCAGTCGCTGCAGGGGATGTTGCGCATGTGAGACTTCTGTCCCGGGTCTGTGCTGGGCACCATCATCAAGACGCAAAGTCGTGCTTCCTGCTGTCCCTTGAAACACTGGTTGAGCATGCAGCAGACCTTTCTTTCCTTCACAACCTCGCTGTGTTTGTGCCCAAGCTATATTCCTTAGCTATTCAGTCTTTCCACTTGTATCATCTTCAGCATTCGGTAGAGTACATATCAACAGCGAGGCTTCAAGTTAACATGACAGGTAACAATCTGTCTTGCTTGATAGGCTCGTGCTCAATCTGTTGGCTATTATACTCAGCGACTCAGGCCATGCCCTGGCAGCCTCTACTACCCCACGAGGACCACGTGAAGCATTCTATGACAGCGACAGCAGATGCTTTATCGAAGAGCATGGACTATGCGTCTCTTCAGATGAAATTCCCAAGCTTCATGGCCATATCCAATGCGATGGAGGTCGCGCTGCTGCTTGCTCCATCTGAGTGCTGCATTAACTGTGCACGCGTAAGCAAGGGACCAGACACGAATGGGGGGACACCGGGCTTTTTGTATGCATATCAAGCCGCTCTTGAGTGCGGTATTGTCCAACTCAATTCTGCAGTTGCCTTCTATGAAGCTATGATTATGTTAGACATATTTGAGGCAAAGCACCTGGAATACTTGACTGGTCGCCACTTCTATGCATCTGGCCGGCTACCTGCTTCCTTCAAAAGCCGTGCTGCATCTCACAGGCCGATGTCACGACCTTTGCTTCGGCCTCTGTCTAAACACAGAGGAATTGCGCAACAGTCCGCGGATGATAGAGGCAATGAAAGCAGCACGCGCAAGCAGAAGGGAACGCCCTCGGAGCTAGCATTTGCCATGATCCATCAAGTGCCTTTTTATCCTGTTTGCGTAGCAGAGTGCAACGGCGCCCTAGATGATAAGGGGCAGACTGCCCTCATGCGAGCAGCAATCCTCGACGATCTATATGCTCTTCACCTACTTGTTCATATAGAGGGGCAAGTGCGTTGTCAAAATTTATGTGGGCTTACTGCAAGCATGTTTAGTGCCATTTATGATCATTCTAGGGCCCTGAACATAACTATTCCCTTTGAGTGTAACATGACTGACGCAGATGGCTGGGCTGCGTTGACCCACGCAGCTAGATGGGTGAGCTATGATTCTGTTCTGGTAGTTAGCCCACACGAGGCCCTGAAGTTTGGAAACCAAGCACTGAATATACTAGCTTTGGAAGAAGCAGCAGACCTCGAGAACATTGATGAGCTGGGAGAGCCCCACGTGGAGCGGCCTCAGACTCGATCTGGAACTGGTGGAGGTGCCAGAAGCGGCACATCCTATCAATCTCTGCGGGGATTGATCAAGTTTGAAATACAGAAATACATGGTTGTTATGAGCGATGATCAGATGCAACTATCTGACTCCTATGGACCTTCTGATGACAGTGCAGGCGACCTGGGAATAGAAATAAAAGAATAAATGGACGTGTTTGCAGTTTTGCAAAAGGCAAACTTCACGTCGCCTGACTTTAGCGCACACGCGTTTCTTACCCAGTTCCTCAAAAAGTATGGGAAAGAGGCAGAGCACTTGGGCCCTGCCATTGATAGACTGAAGGCAGATACCGACTACCTCCAGAAGAAGGAAACAGGAACGGATTTATCCACGATAATAGCTGCGTCGCGTTCTGCAGACTCCATGGGACACTCCGTCACCCGTCTCAATGGCCTCATTGCCAATTGTGTTACATGTCAAGCACGCCTATCAGAACTCTCTCAATCTTGTGCCCAAGTGATCTCAGCTATGCAGAAGGAGTACAGGCATGGAAATGTGCAGGGTATATCTGGTGAATTAAATGAAGCGGAGGGCGATATCACAGGGCATGAGGCTGAACCCATGGGTCAACCTTCCTCTCAAGAGGCTGTGATTGTAGCTGATGCTAGGGATGACGTTCTATCGTTAACTCCATTGGTATCCTTCCGCAATCTTGAGGCACAGGTGCGTCTTTGCATTGCAGAAAACAGACTTGTCCAAGCCTATGTTCTTCTTCAATTGGCAGGAACATTGGATTTTTCCCAGCCTATAGCCCCTCATAGTAACAGCATATCCATGGGTCACACTGTCTTATCGATACCAGACCTTATCTCACGCGCCTCCTCTAACTTCGACATTCCAGACAATCAGCGAATTTCTGTTCGCAATCTCGAGAATCAATTAAAGCAGTGCTTTGTTACGCAGGCATCCAACTTCCTTCTTACTGGGGATGCTACTACTTTTGACTCATTTAGAAATAGTTTAATCTTTAAACAAACGCGGTCCTTTAACATCAAAGACACTGACTCCATCAATTCCCATCACATAACCATTCTTAACGATTACATGACTATATTCACACGGCCATCGGATGCGGAGAAAGCGGTTGTTGCGGACTTCAAAATTTTGAACGAAAGTGAGTCATTCCTATTGCCACGAGAAGACAATCAAGAACCTGGGTCTGTTCTGACTCTTCAACGCACAATTCTCCGCATGATTCACTATCTGGGGATTGGTGAAGCAATAGTCAACATCTATCTCGGTGGCTCGTCACTCTATGATTGCTCAATGTCAGCGCAACCAGCTAAGCTAAAGGTCTTTAACTATAAAACAACGAATCTAACCACCTTTGAAGTTAACTTTATTACCAATGTTGGTCGCATGAAAGATTCCATAAACAGAGCTCTCATGTTTATCAATCTGTTGGAGCCGTACACAGATGCGGAGATTGTTCACCGCTTAAACTCCAAGGTGTTTCTCTGGGCGCAGGACACCATAGGCAAGATTTGTGCTCAGTTGACAGGTAGCTACAAAAGCTTTCTTGCATCCTACACCCCCTCTGTTCTCCAGCAATCCTTTTCCTCGCTCAATGACATCCTCAAGCAAACGTATGATCTGCTCACATCCGACTTGTTCACAGGGTTGGGATTGGCAACCCACTTTCGGAAGACTATCACAGGTCTTATCAGCAGCCTCCTATCTGCAACAGCTAAGTACTTTGAGCTAAGCGATTTGTGTGCCTACAGGACTTATGAATATTCTATAGTAACCAAAGAAATAGACGATGTATCCTTGACCTTCTATCAGTTTCTACCGGTAACCACAGAAACAATAGTCCAACTCAACAATGGATTTACCTTTGCAGATGGGTACTGGCATGATCATCGGATTAATAAGCGGTCAAGTGCAAACACTAGTCGGTCAAGTACGGTAAAGCCGCCCTGTGTTAAGCTAGCTAAGTTCCAGACATTCCCCTATCTGAATCTTCTCTTATGCATCGAGCAGCTTCTTCCCTTTCACGATCTCCTTGGTAAGCTTCTTGTTACCGTCTTTCCAGATCTGATTGGAGGGGATACCAATTCTGCTACAGGTCCTGGTGGGGTAGCAGCCCAGGCAGACGCAGAGACAGCTCGGGAGAGACTGTCCATAGATATGTCCTACAGCTTGTCCAGCAGTGTATCGTTAGAAGACGTACTCGAGCCGTTTATTCGCGTGAAGTCTAAGGATGCACCGGTCCAACTGGTGACCCTCCTCAACACTGTCATGCCAATCTTTGACATCGTAGCGGCCACACTTAGTTTCGTTAAGAGCATATATGTCTCGTACGCAAATCTCATAGACTTCAAGGTCCTTGTACCAGACCTGCGCCGGATATTCTCTGGTTTGACAGCAAAAATAATGGAGTACATGGTTGCAAAGCTGGGTGAGGTAGATCTATCCTTGGCAGGTATTGAGCGTGCAAAGAGCTCCATAGCGTCTCAGGGCATAGCATCAGCTGCAAGAAACGTGACAGAGTATCAGTACAACTATGGATATGCTCTCATTTCTTCCATTTGTTTTATGATTGCTACGGTCATCCCATCTAGCGCTAATAATTTGCGCTCCATGCTAAAGAAACAGCTCGACCCGATCACTATTAATGATTACTTCTTTGTTTTGCGTGACCTTTACCGCTGTTCTTCTAGATCACTTCAATCTGTGATCAAGCACGTAAGCACAGCAATTATCAAGGATGTTCTCTCTCTTCCAGAAGTGACTCAAGCATTTAGGCAGGCCAGTGTACAAACGTCAGCTGCAGCTTCTCCTCTGCCTTCTAATCTGGCGCTAAGGATAGCAGCCACCTTCAATTCCTCTCTTGCCAGATTTGCATCTGCAATGCCCTATTTGCTTATGGCGTTTATTGGAAAGACTGCGCTTCAGGGGCTTGCAGATGCCTTCACAGCCCAAGCAAAGGCCCGAGCAGACAAATTGCTTCCGTGTCAGCTTCAGGTAGATCTATCTAGCATTGTTTTAGCAAACAGTTCACCACTACTTAAGTCCATATTTGGTCCCCTGATCGGCGCCGAAGAGCAGAGAATTGCATCACTGGGCAGTAGAGGCATTGTGCCAGGTATTGAGAATGAGCTGTTTACTTTCTTAAGTGTCTTAGAGTAAATCCACACCCCAGTATCAAAGGATGCAATATCTGCTGGATTAATTTATCTGAACTAGTTCTACTTCGAAAACAAGGGTAGATCTGGGGGGAATCGTAGGGGGAATTCCCTGCTCTCCGTAGCCATATTGATAAGGAACAACGATAATGCCTTTTTCCTTGGCTTGCATAGACGCAAAAGTGAGATCCCAGCCAGAGATGACTTCATTCTGGCCTAAGTGGAACATGAATGGGAAGGATCTCTTGCGCGATGTGTCAAAGACTGTTCCGTTGAGATACATCCCAGTGTAATGAGCCATCACAGTCTCCCCCTTTGAGGGAGCAGGGCCAGACCCAGGTGCCAAGGAAACATAGATGAGCTCATTAGCCTCTATATTTGTTACCGCTACTGTTTCATTTCCCATGGTAAACTGAACTTGTCCCTTTGCAAAGGTAAAGTGGTGGTCCGTGTTGACAAAACAAGCGTCTATGGCTCCGTAAACGGCGTTGTGATTATGGTAGACCACCTGTTGCCCATCCTTAGCCTCAAACTCAAGCTTTGCCTTGTACATCTCTCTGGCCTGGAGGGAACATTGCTTCTTGGCTGGAGCCTCATAAGAAACACACAGCACCTTCTCCTTCAGAATAAGCTTAGGGTTATTGAAGCATGATGACGCAGCAGCCACAAGAAGGGACACGAAAAGCCACATCTATACTTTCTCCACTTTGTTTGCTGTCTTTTCATTTATTCTGTCCATTAACCCAATTCAAACAAGTCGGTGCACCAGCCTCTTGACCTCAGTCACAGCAGCTGCGTTTCTCGGGAAGAGTCAGTGAACTGCGGGCTTCTTACATACGCTTAGTCAGATGCATCATAGCCACAACCATGGTCACCATGGCCGCGATTCAGGCCCTGTTGTTCAGCAGAAGAATGGGACCTCTATCTCGAAGGCCAAAGCCAACAAGACAATTGATTATGCTAACAACCATATGCTCTACTTAGCAGACCTCATGAATCAGTCTCATTTTCCTCGCTTGACAGATGTCCCACTTCCTCTCAATTGCTACTCCCGGATGTATGTACCATTAGATCCCGTACTAGATAAGTACATCCAGCACAAGAAGGTCGAGGTTTCGGAGTCAAAAAAGGACTATGTCCAGATGCGCTGTTGTGAGTTCAATAGCGACGGGCGCTTTATTCTCGCGGGGATAGAGCGTGGGGACATCGTGTACCATAACACGTACGACTTTTCCTACTTTTACATGGAGACTATTCACAAGGTCGGAAAGGAAAGCGGCTCATCGGCGTTCATAACTAGGCTCCGCGTCCTCCCCACGGGGGAAAACGATATCCTCACTTCGTCAGGCAACGGATATGTCGTATATCTAGATAATTTTCTCAATCGGTTACCGAGTAAGGAGTGCTATGGAAAGCAGGTCCATAAGGGCTGTATCACAGATATGGCTGTTGCAGGTGATGGGTCTCACTTTGTCACATGTTGTGATAAGACAGCAATCGTGTCGCACCTCAGTAACTCGGTTGATACGTGTTTCAAGACTTTGATCACTATAACTGGATTTGACAGTAGCTTGACTTCCCTTGCCTGCCACCCGTTCTCTCCCCTGCTGCTAATAGGAGAGTACACAGGCGGAATTTCAATCTGGGATCTGCGAATAAACACGAAGAGCAAGAAAGACCCTGTGGGTAGCCATGCGCATATCCTTTCTGCAAAGGTCCCACGTGAAAATAAGATCTCCTTTTTGAATTGGCACAGCTCAGGCAGCATTTACGTTGTTGGATCATGCGATAAGCGAGTACGTATCTATGACATACGCAACCCCTCCGAACCCATTTACATGGTTTCCTTAAATAATGACCCTACGTGCATGAAGTGGAATCCTGTTTTGCCCAGCACTTTTGCCGTGGGTGACAGCGGGGGGAACGTGTCCTTCTTTGACCTGGCTGTGGCCCATGAAGTCAACATTTCCGGCACCTACCCTGTCTCCTCTCTGGATGAAGTAACACTGGAAAGCGTACTAGGGATAAGTACGTCAGAGCATTCCAGCGATCCTATACACTTGCGCCCACTCGAAACGATTACTAGAGCGCACAGAAGCACAAAGGACACGCAGCAGATCTTAGACTTAGCATATCATCCCAACGGACATGTACTAGCAACCATCGGGGACGATAAGGATATGCGTTTTTGGTCATGTAATAGACCCGGGACTCTTCTCCATGACATATTCCATCATTCTGGAGATCACACCTGGCTGAATCCTGCAGACGAGCGATACAGCCACAACCAATCACACAGAATTGTTCATGCAACGGTTAACACAGCTGCAGATAGGTTGAACCAGGACGAGCTCGCTCCCTTCTATCGCACACCGGATGATGGCAGGCCTGCTGAAGAGGTGCTTATCCCAGGGCTCCTTGAGAGTAGGAGCATGTCCCTGTAGTCTTTGCGTTGCTGAGAGGAATTGCTGAGAGGAATGCTAACCATCTATGAGTAAAATTCTTGTTGGTGTCTGGATGCAGCCAAGCACAGACTACCGCTCCTCCATGGACGCAACGCCTCTACACATCCCGGTGCCTGGGCTTGCTGCAGAGCCAGCCCCATTTCCGTCAGAGATGGCGGATATAAGTTCAATAGGATTGATAGAGGGAAATGTTCCTCCGGACTTGTTATATGCCACAGACTATCGAGATGCTCCTTATTCTATGAAAACCCAGAGCGCACAAGAGCAGTCTTGGAATTATGCACAAATTGGTGCAGATGCCCAGGACCCCTCTGGGGAAAGTTTCCAGAAGATCTTGCTGATTCTCGCTAACGTGACGCGGAGTATGAACCCAGCCTCTCAGCTAACAGGGGAAGATATGCTGATGGCTCTGGATACCATCTTAGGCCAAAACGCTGTATATCGGCAGCAGCTGAGCCAGGGCATGATGCCAACTGTGGAGCTACAGCATTTATTGCAACAGTATTACGCTGAGAATCAGCGCCTAAATGCTCTGGTTGCTCAGCGGGACGAAGAGCGGTCAGCGCTACAGACTCAGGTCAATGTTCTTACGAAGGAGATCCAAAGTTTGGAAAGAAGCAAGGAGAGGGAAATTCAGCTAGTGGCAGATACATATCGTGAAGAGATATCCTCCTTACAGTCGCAGTTACAGGAGCAAGAAGCTGTACACCACAGGGAATTGAGAAAACTGAGGGACGAATTAGTCGCAGTAAAGCCTTGTAGCCTAGTTCCAAAGGAAGTGCAGACAGAAGCCCTTACCGTGTTACAAGAAACATTGCATCTTTCTGCTTTTGACAATAAGGACTCATCTGCACAATTTGTCCTAAAGCCCCCTCCTAAGAAGCCATTAGGATCTGCTCGTGTAACGTTTGATTTGGAGGAGTCAAAGCGGACTGGGGCCTTGGAGACCCCAGCTTCTTCCAGTCTTGCCACGCGAGTAGTATCCACCGTGCATAACAATCCGAACATTGAATACGACCTGACCACAGACGACATGGTGATCTCGCAGCTTCAGGAATCCTTGCGACAGACAGATGGGAGTGCGCTACAAGCTCTGAGGCTTAATTTTGAGCACGAGATTGCTCAGCTCAAACTTGAGCTGGAGCAGGTTCAGAGTCAAGCGCTGATCATGATTCAGCAATCTGACTACGAAAAAAATCAAATTTATACAGAGCTTGTTCAATTGCGAGAGTTAACCGAAGAGCGACAGTTCAGATTAGAGGAGCTACAACGTTTGCTTTGTGAAACGCACGATTCACTAGAGTCAGCAAGGGAGGAAGCAGACAATGAACGGAACACACGGCTTAAATTAGAGCAAGAGTATGTTGAAAGCAGAGACAGAGAGCGGTCGGCAGAGATGATAAAGGAGCACGAGATGGAGTTGAGAGCTGATGAATTAAAAGAAGAGAATCAGCAATTAGGTCTTCGTCTGAACCAACTACAGTTCGAATACAATGAGTTGCGACAAGAGTATAAAACCGTTATAGACCTTCTGTCAACTCTTCAAGGGAAGTCCTTGGCCTCAGCTGTCGCTGAGAACGCCGCTGCAGAATTGGCAGCCATAGGCGAGTGCGCAATTTCGGAAACTAGTAGCCGAGTCATCCCCTTGGTGGAATCCATCGGGTTATCAACACTTTCTACTGCTCCATTAATCGGCGGCGTTCCTCTCATAGATAGAGAGATCGACGCCCAGCCACTTTCCTATTCTGAAGCTGTTCAAACTATTTTGCTCGCATCTGATATTAATAAGGACCAGCGAACTGAGGATCATGCTCTAATCACCGAGCTGGAGATCGCTCTTAACCAAACTAACAACGCCCTTAAGCAGCGAATAACAGAGACAGTTGCAGCCGAGCAACGAATCAAGGAGCTTACTGAGCAACTCAAACTGAAGTCCGCAGAGCTTGAGGATTCCACGATGGAGCTCACCCTTTTAAAGCTAGAGTTGGAAGAGACCAAAAAACCTGCTGATTTGGTTGAGGCGCAACCTCATCAAACATACACCTATGAGGCACTATCTAGTCTATCCAATTATTCTGTTGAACTCCCAAAAAATCCCCTTAATGAAGCAAAGCCTAAGCAATTGAAGACCGCATCAACTACATTTACTAAACAATCTGTGAAGGCTAACGATGAAACTTTGGTACAAAGCCCTGTTCAACGGAACTTTCCACCGCATCATCAAAAAGCCACATTACATGAAGTACAAACCACTCAAACAGGATTTCATGAGAGGTTCGACTCTCTCTGTGACGATTCTGAGCTATCAGACTCGACTCAGCCAAGGATAGACACGCATTCTTTAGAGGATCTCCAGATAGATATGCAGAATATCAAGCAGCTCATTGAAGAATCTACAGAACGGGAGGCGTTCTATGCATCCCAAGAGTAAAGTATGGAATAGGTTCGGCTAATTTGCTCTCTCTATGATTCACTCCACTCGCCGGCCATGCCCAGCCCAGCCAGCGGGCGTCTCACTCAGTCCTGGCCGTCCGAAGGCGAGGGCTGGTCGCTGATTGCCATAAGGGACTTCTCTCCGCTTGCATACCGGGGATCTCTTGCACTCCTCGGTCGCTCCGTGTGGCGTGTGCTCAGCCGGGTGTGCGCGTCCAGGGCCTAGCTTACCCACGGACTCGCGTCATGGTATGCCGTCCTGGTGGGCGCGGGTCTCCGCAACCCTTTTCAACAAAGCTCCCACCTGTCGCGGCGGCAGCTGTCGGCCTCTGGCTCACCGGCTGGGGTCGCCCCTCCGCGAGGAGCTCCGCAACGTCCTTGTTCCCCGCCTGCGCAGCGAGCAGCAGGGCCCTGCGGCCGTCGGCGCCCTCTCTCGTGCTCTGCGGGGCGGGGATCCGGGCCACCCTGGGGCGGTTCCCGTGGGCGCGTGCATGAGGCCGTCACCCCCTACTCGTCACGTTTGCTGATGCCAATCCCTCTTCAAGTAGTGTCCGGACGGTCTCTGTGTTGTTTGTGTGCAGCGCGCATCAGCCTGAGGAAGACTGCAGGGGTCGGCCGCTCCATCCTGTCACTAAGCTGCATGACCTTGGCCTCTAGCCTTCACGTGGCCAGATGCCCTTTACCCTGATCCTCGAGAGTGCCCTTAAGAGAGGCAGTCTCAGCAGACCTGGCGTCGAGGGCCGCCTCAAGAGTAGTAATCCTGTCCAGCTTGGTCTTGGCATCCTCCTCCAGAAGTGTAATCCTGGCGTTAGCACTGTTCAGAGTAGTCTCCAAGGCGCCGCACTTGTACCTCAGCATCACGCACTGACCCCCCAGCTCACTAACTGGGATGTCGAATGTAGCGAGCGTCTCGTGCAGCTCCCTGGCCGTCGGCCTCCTCTCTGGCTCCAGCACGAATATCCTCTCCAGAACATTCTGCATGAAGCCATCAGTGACATCGCTCAGGTCCGGCCTCCACCCATCGACGAAGACCTCTGCTGGGACTTTACCTTCTAGGAAGTCCGGTTTCCTTAGAGTAGTAAGCTCGTAGAGGATGACCCCGAGGCTCCACACGTCGGAGGCGGGGCTGGCCTCGTTGTGAAGGAGCGCCTCGGGGGCCATGTATGCCATTATTCCCATGAGAGTGCTCCCACTCCACAGGGCGTCCTTGCAGAGGCCGAAGTCGGCGATGATGAAGCGCTCTCCGTCTGCGCTGACGAGGATGCTGGCAGGCCTGAGGTCGCGGTGGACGAGCCCCCTAGTACCTATCCCACTGAGGCCGTAGAGATAGGCGAGGGCGGCAGCGACCTGCCTCAGGACGGAGAGGATCACAGCGATAGGGATGAGAGTCTTCCTTCGTTTGTGCTCGGTGAGGAGGCGCTCGAGGGTCTTGTCGTGCCGGTCTATGACGACATAGATGAGACCTTCGTCCTCGACTACTTGGTGGTGCCTGAGGACCCCCGGATGGGAGAGGTCGAGAAGGGCGGTCAGCTCTAGTCTGATGGCATCTGCACTGTTCTTATCTAAGCCGTCGAGGAGGATCTCCTTCAGGGCAAGGCTCGGATATCCCTTGAGGGAGTAGACTACACCTGCGACGCTTTCATTAGGCACGCTATCCAGTCGCTCGTGGAGTTCCCTGAGGGCGAAGTGCAGGGGGCTGGACGCGCGACTGCCACCGCCGCCCACGAATTCCGTTTTTGGACGCCCGGGCGATCGATCGGACGGCCCGCGGAGAGGCCGCTCCTGCCGGCCCTGTGGCAGCGAGCGATGCCGCACCTGTCCACCCGTAGGGCCGAGGTCAGTAAACGGCCGGCTGCTGCCTGCACCAAATATTTACTGGGCTGGCAGCCGGTGAACCGTCTCAAAAATACAAAATCTGCTTCAATGAGCATATCCACTCAAGAGCAAGTTACAGCTAATGGCGCAACTATAAGTGGGGTGCAGCAACGAGACAGCTTGTATTCACACACAGAATTTTCGCTCAAAGAGTCCCCTGCTGTACTTCACCAAGAGGACGGAGGAGAAATTCCAGAGGAGTTCAATATGACTGACGCGACCGATATTCTGCGGAGTACAGAAGCTCCTGAAATAAAGTTCAGACGATTGGAGAAAGCATACTTGGAGCTGATGCTTATGAATGAGCAGCTCATTAACTATCTTAAGAAATCTAAATCGACCATACAGCGGCTGAAAAAGATTAGCAGGACTGTCGAAACGGTTTGCAGCGCAGATGGGTATGGTAAGAAAGAGTCCAAGGCAATCGACAGCATGTTACGTCTTCTTTCAGAGTCTTGGATGGAGCGGAACATTAACAGAGAGTGCGGTGAGCTCCAAGATCTTGTTGTTTTGTTAGAGGCAACCTTAGCCGAAAATAGAACATTCAAGAGCTCAGCAAAGTCTTTGGCACAGGAGATGGTAGAAAAGAACAGTGAAATTACTGAGTTACAGTCTCAGCTGGGCCGACTCAAGGAAGCCCTAGTAGCTACTCAGACTGCCTCAGATGGGTCAAGCAAAGAAGTCAGTGATCTGAGGACACAGCTGGAAGGTCTTCAAAAGCTATATGCGGCCAATGTGGAGCAAACACGTCTGCAAGATGCGCACATAGAGGCCATTGCGCAGGAGTACAAGGAGAACATGGCTCGCTTGGAAGATAAAATCTGTACCTGCTCTGCTGATGTGGCTCGTTTGACAGAAGAACGGGACGGTCTGAGACAACAAAACGAAGCTCTACTAGCTGACGTGGACGGACTGCAAACCAAAATCATCAATGCGAAAAGTAACGTCCAGCTTCTGCTAGCCCAGCAAGACGGGGAAATTGAGCGCCTAAAGGCAGAGATTGAAAGCCAGCTACCTCTGCAAAATGAATACGAGCTCCTTATGACTAAATATCATGCAAAGGAGAAGGATATAGATGCTCTCACTATGCGGGTGGTGGAGCTGGAGCGGCTTTTAGAATCAAATACGAGCACATATGAAGAGCGCCTCAAGGGGGCATTCAAAACAATTGCAGAAGATAGAGCTCGTTTAGACGCTCTTAGCTTGGAGGTTCTTCATACTCAGCAAGAGCTTCAGACTGCTACACTCAAGAACACCTCTTTGGAGGCAAAGCTACATGCAACAGAGTCTCAGCTGAGTGAGAAGGCAATAGAATTTAAGAATGAAGCAGCCAATCACAAGCAGGTCCTTACTATATTGGAGGAACAGCTCAAATGCTCAGCTGCAGAGGTACATGCCCTACAACGTGAAAAGAAAGCCGTTGAGGTAGAAGCGAATACCACGAAGGAACTTTTAGAACAAGCACGAAATGAACTTGCCAGTCGTTTATCAGAAATTGCTGTCCTCACACAGAAACTCGAGCAATCGTCGAATGATTTAGTGGTAACAGAACGTATTAGAGACTCCGAAGATGAAACTAGTAGGAAGCGTATTGCCGCATTAGAAAAGCAGCTCCAGGAGATCCTAACCGTTAAGGGTGCCTCAAATTCCATGATATGTGACCATCAATTTAATCGTTCGGAACAGCCGGCAGACCTCTACACAGCTGAGACCGCCTCTTGTACATCAACAGCACTCGCACCAACTTCAGATACTGGAAACTTGCAGGAAGAGAGTAGGGATAGATTGATAGAAATCATCGCTAGGTTAACCCT
Organism: Giardia duodenalis; assembly: GCF_000002435.2. NCBI lineage: Eukaryota > Fornicata > Diplomonadida > Hexamitidae > Giardia > Giardia duodenalis. The sequence continues at coordinate 213,707 of NC_051858.1, read as the reverse complement.
TGAACTTGCAGGGGCAAGAAATATCAAGGCTCCTGCACAACAAGATTATGCATCTCTTGATCCCGCCACTGCAGCAGTCGTAGCAGGCCTCGCCTTGCAACTTGATTCGGCTGAAAATAGCATTAACGCACATAAGATTCATATAGAGTCTCTTATAAGTGAGATCACTAAGCTTCGAGGAGAACTTTTGGAGACTGGAGACGCGTTATCTGAACAAGTGACGAGCTCTCAAAAACTTTCAAAGCGAGGAATGTGTGGCCAAATGATCCTGAAGAAGAGCCGCACCATAAAGTCTAGAGCGTCCAGTCGCCGGGGCTCTGTGGCAAGTGTTGATCACTCAGACGCAGAGCTCTCGACTTCAGACCCCGGGGAAGGAGATGCTGTCACTAAAGCCCGCAAATTCCTTGATGCTAAAGATGCCAAAGACTTCGAGATACAAAAGCTCAAGGATAAGTTGGTAATTACAGAAGAACATGTTAACATTGCACAACTTACAATTCTAGCCAAAGATAAAGAGCTTACTACTCTATGGGAGAAATATAAGTCTCTGAAGGAGCAGATGGAAATTTTGTCTACAAATTATAGTCGTCTGATAGAGCAGCATGAAAAGACAGTATCTAATAATACTCGTAAGATGGCGCAGCAAGCTAAGGATAACAGCGTGCTTCTCAAAGAGATTGATCTACTAAAGGCAGAGATCAACTCCCTGGTACAGGCTAATGGCGCTACCATCACAAGCGGGGTCATCGCTTCTCCTGCTGGCACTGGGCTACCACCGCGACAAGTGTTGTCTCCTTCCACATCCAGTATGCGTACACACTTGCAACGGAGCCTTCACAAGAGCCATGCAGACGACGCCTCTGTAGATGAGAGTAGGCAGTATTCTATGAGTGTCGATGATGGGACAGCGTCCCACTTAGAAGAAGATGACTTACCCTTGCCCGTATTTCCAGCTCCTGATCCTGATAGTAAGCCGTATGTAGATGCCCCAAGAAGAGTAGTGAAGGTGGAACAATCTGGCTCTAGCAGGGTTTTATATGAGGATGTGGAGCTCAGTGATAGTGATGACTACGAGCTAGTCAATATATATTCTGATCTGACGGTTATTGAAGAAGAGCTTCTTGGTATGATCACTATTTGTGGCAGCACACTTTGTGAAGACGACCAATATCAAAGTCAAGAGTATAGCACAGCGGCCTCTACTACGCAGACGCTGAGAAGAGAGGCCACACTTTGCTCGCCAGAACAATCCATCGATAGACCACACTCCTTGGAAGAAGGTGGCGATGCGGTGGTAGACAATCCTGAGCTTAACAAGGCCTTTCAGGACATCAAGCTCTTAAAGCGGAACATAACGCGCTACGCTCTTGCAAAAGAAAAGCAGATCAGAAAGCTATCTCAGCAGCTTGAGCAGCCACTCTCTTCTCCCGTTAGTGTAACTAACACAGACAAGTCTGGCACTACACCTAACACCACCTCTGAATCAGCCAAGCTTCGTTTACAGGTCGCCATGAGGCCAGACCAGACCGCCGATCTTTCATTCCTTCAAGCCACTGTTATCCGCTTGGAGGAAGAAAAGTCTGTTCTCAGTGATAACTACAACAATATGGAGTGCATAACCAAAGAGCTGATGAAGACGCAGGCTAGTCAAGAAAAATTGATAGACTCGCTTAACGAAGAGGTTCTTACCTTGCGGCAACGACTAAAAGAGCAGTCTGATACCATTATTACAAAAACAGAGACCATAGAAAGCCTAACTGAATGCATAAGTCGTCACGGAGAGGAAATTCAGCAGATATCTACCACTGTTGTCAAAGAACGTGACGCATTGATAGAAGCTATGAAGGGAGAACTAATGACCAAGGACGACGAAATACGGTGTATGCAAGAAACAATTGCCGCTCTTGAAATGTCTCATCGGGTCCCATCAAGTGGTCTATACCAGGACACCTGCATACACGATGACGACCAGCCCAGTATCAGAAAGGCACGCGACACATATTATGTCTTAAAGGCATCAGTAGAAAAAATGATTCGTGAAAAGACAGAAAGTATGGACTCGATTACGCATAACATTATCGACTTGCAATCTCAAGTAGCACGAATATTCAGCCGTGAAAAAATCACCGTAGACGGGTTGCTGCGTGAAAAGAGAACTCTTCAGACAGCATTTGATTCTATTATAGCAGATCTACGTCGTGAACAGTCAAGCTTCCTGGATGCTAACGAGCTTGACGCTGGCGAAGATACAGCGATCTTCTCCGTAGAGAATTCCGGCACATTGCCGCTGAAAGGCTCGAAATTGCAGCAAAAACCAGATCCATCGCTCAGCAATCTAAGGGAATCTAAACTGGCTATTGAGATGGGTCTTCAAACGTCAACACTCACGAGTAGCTCGCTATCTCCTCACAGTACGGAGAACATTCATCGCTCCACTTCTCCTCTTAGATCCTCAACTGTTTCAGAGGTAATTGAAAGGTGTACGGGCCCAACGTCCCAAGACGTCCTCCCTGGGACCGATGAACATGCTACCTCAGCAAGCCTCGCTAGCGAAGCAGAAGTAGAGGTGCACAAGCTCAGGAAAGAGATTTCCATAGCAAAAGCAGACATAGAATTGGCGTCACAAGAACATGAAGCTGAGGTTCGGCGTCTGAAGTCTAAAATACAAGGATTGCAAGCGGAACTGCTCGAAACCGAGGAAGCACACGAGCAGGAGATCAGCAAACTTCGAAATCTCGTAGCAAGGCTAAGAGAAGAAAGAGCAAACATGTTAGAAACGCATGCAGCAACCTCTGCTCTCCCGATTACCGCTAGACCACAAGAAACTATCTGCGATAAATGCAAGGACTATGATGCTTTGTTGTCCAAGCTTGCAAATGCTGAAGCTGAGCTTTCTGTTGCTCAAGACACGATTCAAGAATTAAGAAAGGAAGAGTCTGCTTCCATGAGCAGAAGCATACTGGCAACTTCGTCACTGATGTACGAGCGAGACATTGATCGAGTAAGAGAACAATATGAGCAGGAAATAGAAGCTCTGCAGCGGCAAGTCCGACAGTTATCCAAAGCACTTGAAGAGCAGAAGAAGGAGTTTGAAGCAGAGCTGGAGAAAATGTTGGCCGAAGTGACGGAAGCTCGATCATCATCAAGTACAATTGTTGCAGAAGCTACTGCTGCACAGTTGGCTGAAACAACCGCTATCATTGCCGCTATGGAGAATGAGAATAAGACGCTGGCAGATCTCAACATCAGATTGAACAATGAGCGGCAAGATTTGCTGAGGCAGCTGAGCGAAAAAGATGATAAGCTAGAAGCTCTACGGAAAATGTCTGGAGGCACAGACGATGCCAGTGTGGTGACTCTTAAGTTGCAGCTCAAGAGTGCGCAGGAGAAAAACAAGCTTTCTGATAGGCGAATTCTAGATCAGAGCAGTGTCATTTCTCAGCTACGTGCAGAAAACGAAAGACTACGACGAGCAGCTGTGTCTGCAGGTAAAGGAGACAAACTAGAGAACGAGCGTTTAAAGACGGAACTGATCCGTGTCCAAAACACCCTTGAGCGTACGATAAAGGGGATGAACGAAGAGGCACAGAACCTACTTTCGGAGCTTGCAATGCTACGGGCCGAACACACACTAATGAAGCGAGAAACTACTGGTGAGATCGATCGACTGAAGAAAGAACTAGCTGCAGTAAAGGCACAACATGGAGCCTCTCAAAAGCAAGCAAATATCCCTGTGCTTCCAGACTTAGATATGGCAGCAAAGAGAGCTATGTTTGAGCTTTCCGAAGCGGGCGGGTGTTCGCTAAGCGGCCCCGCCAAAGAAGACTTCATGATCTCCGCTAACGTAACGGACACTGACATATTGACCAGTAAGTTGGACAAAGTAATTTTAGAAATAACAAATGCGATAGAAACACGGAACACGCTCATGGAGACTCTTAGGAATAATTACGGAAGCACTGGCCTTTCGGAAAAACCGACAGAATTGTGTGAATAGGCATTATGTAACTTTAGGACATTCATATTAAATATTTAATTTTGCGTAAATTTATTTGAAATTAAACTTATTTGAAATTATAGAAATATAACCATGACCGACTATTATGAGTCATCCGACATCACAAGAGTCGTGCGCATAGCCCATGGCACCAACCGCGGCCTGTTCTTTGGATTTGGGGCCATTGTCAAGTTTGGAGAAATCCTTGATGACCTGAAACCGTCCTGTGTTGGCTTTGTTAGCTCTCCGACAGCGTACCAGAAGTGTGGCCTTTGGGACACTATCACTAAAGCTCTTGCTGAGCGTGGGATAGAGTACCTGCACTACAACGGTATCAGCACCAACCCAACCGTGGAGCAAATTGACGAGGCTGTAGACCTCTTTCGAGCGAAGTATGGCCCGGGCTTTCTTGTGTGCGGAATTGGGGGCGGATCCCCATGCGATTCTGCGAAGGCGGTGTCTATTCTTCTTGAGTACTCTAATAACAAAGCTCGAGAGCTTTATAAGGGTGAGTTCGAGCCTAAGTGCCGCTCCAAGCTTGTTCTGGTCAACCTAACTCACGGAACTGGGACGGAGTGTGACCGTTACTCCGTGGCGTCCATCCTCACGGGAGAGCTTTATCCGATCAAGTCAGGGATCGGCTTTGAGTTCCTCTATCCCGATTACTCAATAGACGATATTAATGGCCTCTTTAGTCTTAGCCCTGACATGGTGCGCTTCACAACGATTGACGCCCTCAACCACGTGATGGAGGCATCCACAACCACGATAATGACCCCCTATGTATGCACTTTGACACGAGAAGCCGTTTACCTTATCGTTCGCTACTTACCTATAGCGTTAGCAGAACCAGACAATCTTCGCGCCCGCTATTGGCTCAGCTATGCTGCTGCAATTGCTGGTATGGCCATAGACGAAAGCGGCTGCCACCTGACGCACCTTATGGAGCACACCCTGTCTGCGTACAGGCCAAGGCTTGCACACGGTCGAGGTCTGGCACTCCTCCAGCCGGCGGTCCTCAAGCACATCTGGCCGAAGGTCTGTGGCTACCTGAACGACCTCTTTAGGCCGATCCTGGGGAACCTCAAAGGAACACCCGACGAAGCAGAGCAGGCCTTCAGGCGCATGCGTGCCTTCCACAACAAGGTCGGCTTTTCGGGGACGTTAACAGATGAAGGCTTTAATCTCGAAGACGTTGACACTCTCACAGACGCTACTCTTGCATACTACGGAGCCAAGGCCACTCTCTCAATAACTCCTGTTCCGACGTCGCGTTCCGACCTCCAACGCATCTTTGCTGAAAGCTTCTATAGGATGTAGTCAGCTGAGTAAGAAGTAAAACCTTGTTTGTGAGTGTTGTTTGCTTGCCGAATGGGGTGAATGTTCAAATCTGTAAAATTTGGAATTGCAGTAACAATATATTGGTATAACCTGTAAGTTGCTAAGAAGAAGGTCACGTTCTAGATGCCTCATAGCTCGCATAGGAACTGGACCTCTTGGGAACAAGGTAAAGAGAGAAACAAAGTATATGCCGAGTCTTAAGTAGAGGGTATTCAGGTCCGAGTCCTGCTTATGGAGGCGCTGTCGTCCTTGAGCAAGATAGTGGTGGCAGGTTTCAAAAAAATATCCACCATTAAAAGCTGCACTACAAAACAAAAAATAAGGTAGAAAAATCGATAGAATTGGCTTGTCCGTATGTCATCAACAACGACCGGCTCCTCTACTGTACGTGTCCGCGTGAAGCGCGTGTCTAACTACATCACTGGAAAGAGTCTCGGGGTAGGAACCTTTGGAGACGTAAGGCTCGCCACACACCTAATTACAGGTGAACGGGTCGCTTTGAAAGTGCTAGATAAAAGCCGAATTCAGTGCGAAGATGACTTCAAACGCATTGTGAGAGAGATCCAAGTCCTTAAGCTCCTAGATCACTCGAACATTGTTCGTCTTTTAGAAGTCATCGATACCCCTCGTCACATCTATCTGGTGACAGAATATGTTGACAACGGAGAGCTCTTTAATTATGTGGTCCAAAAGCAAAAGCTCTCCGAGGAAGAGGCTTGCAAGTACTTCCATCAGATTGTTTCTGCACTTTCCTATTGCCACTCTAGGAAGGTGTGCCACAGGGACATGAAACTAGAAAACGTGCTCCTTGATTCTTCATACAACATCAAGCTGATCGACTTCGGTCTGTCCAACATCCTTATGTCTGACGAAGCGAAATTCAAAACAGCTTGTGGCTCTCCATCTTACGCGTCCCCAGAGATGTTGAGTGGAAAGAAATATCACGGCCCGAGTATCGACGTCTGGGCCATTGGCATCATTCTATTTGCCATGATTTGTGGGCACCTTCCCTTCGACCACGACAACACAGAGACTCTCTACAAAAAGATCATCTCCGGGGTCTTTCATATCCCTGATCACGTGTCTCCAGAGGCCGCGGACCTCATTTCGAAGATCTTGGTCGTAGATCCAGATAAGAGGATCACGCTTGATGAGATCACAAAGCACCCGTGGTATATCCAGTGTTACACAGGACCTGAGGAGCCCAACCCTGAGCTGAAGATGAGCAAAGTGGTAGACTTTAGAATTATTTACACAATGGTCACAAAGATTTCCGATTGGAGCGCGACAAAAATCATACGATCTTTGAATAACAATAGACACAACCAGATGACTGCGACATACTTCCTACTATGCGAGCGCGACATCCAGGTCAACGGATACAAGTGGAATTTTGACGAGCAGCGAAAATATGCCGAAGCTCTCAACTTTGAATTAGAAGAAGACGGAAGGCTCATAAAGAAAAGCGACTCTGGGGCGAAGGTTGAAGATACAAACGCAGATGTGGCCGAGGCTATTGAGGACTCCCACAGTGATCCAAATCTTGAAAACATTCTTAAGATTCAACGGGAGGACACTCAAAGCGATAGGTCCCTTAATGACTTAGCTTCTGAGCAAGGATATGGCCCCGGTCGGAGCAGGTTGCAGAAGTAAATCATGGTGCGTTTCGCTTGTGCGATCCCCTGTGGCTTCAGGGTCCTCGGGTGGCGTATTGGTCTGAAGAGGTCTGGAAAAAGGTACAGCATAGCAGTGGAACCCACCGCCAGGGGAAGCTGCGACCTTGTAGGTTATTGGGTAAGCAGGGGTGGATACTGGTGTTGTGGGGTACCAAAAGCTTGGCTTAGGAAGCTCTCTAGAGCGACCCATAAGCGGTGCATGGCCAGAAATGGTATTCGCATGATGCCACACCAGTGAGTCATTGTGTTTGGTCCACTCAACTGGTTTTGATGTTAGAATAACACCAAAAGATTGAATGATAGCCAGAAATTGATCCTTAGGCCACATCACGCCATTCAGGTGCGTATCACATACCTCGCCGAGAGAAAATGAGGCCACCTTTGCTGCTAGAGTCTCCGGATCATCCTTTTTGAGATGCTTAATGAAGAGCCAAAGACAGAACAGGTACAGGGTTATGATGCGCTGTGCACTATCCGTAAGACAGAGAGGTCGAAGAATATAGGCGATAAGCTTCTGAAAGAGGGATCCGTCCAGCAATGTCGTCAGATCTACCTGTCTGTACTGAATTATGGTGGCTGGTGAAAACTTGCTTGCTACTCCATTTCCTAGAAACAACATACTCTCAATAATAGTGTTTGGTGGACAATACTCCTCGGTGACGACGCTGCTGAGTAGAGACAGCCGCTCTAGCCGCAAGTATACGTAAGGGGTCATTGGCAAAGTAAGCTCCGGGCTCAGTGCAGGGAAGATAATATCCAAGGCCAGGTTAAGCCATGCCGTAGGAGGATGCTTGTACATCTGCTGCAAAGATTGCTGTCCATAGAGATGAGATCGTGTAAGAGATGCCAGGGGAGGCCTATACGTCATACTCTTAGCAGAGCTGCTTAGATGACCGCGGCTATGCACACATGCCACAGTCGGATACGCCGCCAACAACTTTATAAGTGCCATAGACTCTTTCAATGGACTTGTGTCCATATAGCCTGTCCACAAGACAATGACAAGTCTACCAGGTATTCCTCGAGCTGAGCGCAACACTACTTCCACCAACTCAATTGATTGGCAGATGACAATGGTCACTGCAGATAGTGAAGATGCTTGGGAAGCGTCATGGCTGGTCTTAAACATTGTTGCTCGCGGAAACTCATCGCTATAGAATGGCTCCTCAAGAGCTGCTAGAGTATGGATCCACGACAGATCGTTTAGCTTCATCCTAGATTGTGTAGCTATAGATGACGCCGCCGTAATGGTGATAGGTCGTCTGGCCTGTAGTAGCTTTCCTGCCAGCGCGTTACAAGTAACTATGGGGTCTTCTGTAAAAAACAAGATAGGATTCCCGCCCTTGATAAAATGAGGTTGCTCTGAATTGAGAAAATCATAATCAGATTGTGATGGACTGCACTGTGGGCGAATAGTAGAGGTGAGTGAGGAAATGTTATCTATTAACCGTGTAGACACAGTGTTTTCTTCTGCGAGGATACTGAGGCAGGTAATTATGTTAGAGTGCAGGGCATGTGTTTTGGCCTGAGGCAGCAATGCATTAAGCTCCTTTGTCACAAGCTCGTCTAATTCCGATTCAGTTGCTTTGAAAATTGCTTCCCAAGTAGTAATAGTAGAGGGGATGGCAGTACGCGCTGATAGCTCTCCTATTACTATCAGTGCAAGAACAGTAATATAGTATTGTTGAACTGGCAGTGCTCGAGCAAGGAGAGGCAATAATGCATACAGTATGAACCTATAGAACGATCCAGCAAACACTGTATCTCTCATGACACCATCCATTGAGTCAATGATCTTCTGAAGATTCTCTGGGCTAAGCGTTGTCCAGAATGCGCTCAGGGCCGGATACCGAACACTCAATCTTGCCAAGTAGTTTGAAAATGCAAGTAATGTCTGGGTAGCTGTAGAAACAATCGAGTCAGAGCCACGTGTCCACGCATCTCGTTGCTTTATGAGTGCGAGCAGCTTCTTTTCAATAGAGTTTATGGACAGTATGTACTGCGTCTGTGTAGTGATCTGCTGATGTATAGTTGGGAGCATAGTTAGCACGGTGTTCTCATCGGAAGCGAGATGCATAGTTGTAAATTGCTTCATTCCCAGCTTAGATTGCTTTATTAAGCTCTCTTGTTCCAGCCTCAACGCAACCAGGTCAGTGAAGTAAGACTGGGAGAGAAACGAAACTATGATAGCTGATAAATTCTCTCGGTGCACAGCCATAGAGCTAGCAAGCGAGTGAGTTCGCGTAGCTGTCTTTGAGTCTAGAATGCACGTACTCAGGCTCTGTAAATTGCCTCCGGCAAAAGATGCCTGTGAGAAGAGAAATAAGTTAGGGAGGCTCAACCGCGTAGAGACGCTCCTAAACACTTCTGTGACCTCAGGGCCCCATGTTACAAAGAAGTGGTAGCTAGAGAGAGGAGAAGCAAACCTGTACTTGTTGAAGTTATGATCGACAGTATTGGCTATATTGCCATATCCTGCTACCAATTTCAAATCATATGTTAAAGCACCTAGCAAATCCAGAGCTTTCCAATTGATTGTCTCCACCTTCAAGAAGATCACACTGTGAGTATGAGCGGATAGAGTTTCCTGCAATGTATTGACAAACGATGTATAAAATTCTTCTGTGTCATCCACCAGCTTGTTCTCATTTTTCATGGATATTACTGTATATCCGGGTGAGCCAGAGACGGCCTCTGCAATTGCACTATGCAGAATATTTCCAGAAACGTATATTGGGGCCCGCGAAGGAAGCTGACAGAGGACAACGCAGCTTATGTATTCCAAGAGAGCAGTGTGACCTAAGGTAAGGCGATACTGGAGCGATGACTTAGTGAGGCACACCTCTCCGAAGACCTTAGTTACGACATTTAACAAGTGCTCCTTTTTAGTGATGTCTGTGCAGAGAAGTGGAAGGGTCTGCGCTGCGTTTGTTACATATGCACCAGTGGGCTGATAGGTGCGTGTACAGCGACAAAAGCAGCGACAGTTGTGACATGCATGACACGCAGCTCCATGATCAACGAGCTGACAGCCTACACAGAGCTGTGCATCTTTGGTCTTGCCAAAGGATGCATCCAACATAGCAGTGAACAGACCAAGGTGATGGAAGCCAAAGAGCGTGCATGCAGAGATCAGACTTCCGTACAAAGCAGCCAAATGTAGCATTCGTCGGCAGTGCAGCTCATCGTCGGTACGCCTGGAAATAAGTGCAAGGATATCTTCTTGGGGCACACGGATGTCATCTGTCTCTAGAAGTAGCTTCTTCTGGGTTTCTAAATTGGCTCGCTCCTTTCGATAGTTCTCCAAATTGACCCCTGCTATTTGTAGCTGAGCTTTTACTAGCTCCTCATCCACCCGTTTTAGAGCAAGCAAAATGGCAAGCTTATGATAGTTAGCATAGGCAGAATTGTTTGTCAGCATCGTATGTGGCATTAGCAAAGCTTTGTATTCAACAATAGCACTTCCAAGGCGGCACAGACAATCGCTCAGAGCAGACTTGGGAGACGGCTCTTCTTCTAGAAGGGTCAGTGCAGCAGGCGATAGAGGCGTATTAAGAATGTGGCTAATATCGAGTTCTGTTAACTTAATAGATAGCGCAGTATCTATGGACAGTGTTGATGCCTGGAGGAAGGTTCTTGATACGCCAAACAAGGATACTAAAAGCTCCACGGAGATGTCAGAGAGCAGGAGGTCAGGCGATGCTTCCAATGAGACATGGAATAGGCGATAGAGAAAGCTGATGGCCTCTTCTATCTTTATGCGACAAGGTTCCACCTTTAAGAACAGATCCTCTAATTGGGTGTCAAGGGTCAAACCGAGAGCTTCCTTTTCTGAGAGTAGCATATTCACCGTTGTTTGATATTCCACCTCTTGCTTTAGTAAGGTCGAAATAGATTCCTCTTGTGTCTGGATAAGGCTATCAACCTCCTCTACGCACTTGGCATGGGAAGCTGCAGCACTTTGGAGAGTGCCGATGTGGTGCTGCAAATTGGCCAATGTAACAGCACTATCTTGAATGGACAGATGCTCCTTGGAATAGTATAGCACTATGCTATTGCTGAGTGCATTAGCGAGTGAAGTCATTAGTTCTATCGACACATAGTGCTTCAGAACTGAGAACTCAGCAGTCGCTTGCGGCAACAGTTCGAGGATAACTTTAATGAGTGTGGAAGTGGCGGAATCACTGGTGGTATCTGAGTCCAAACCTTTCTCGAGTGATAAGTGTCGAGGAGAGTCGAACTGCGACTCTGAGTGATGATATGAGGACTCCTGAGCAGAGTCAGGATCTGTGGCTAGTGGTACAGGTTCCTTTGCTCCACGGATAAATTTGTCAGAGAGCAAAGTAGTCTGCTTAGAGGTTACGACAGGGTTCTCTTTTATGGCCCCAGTCGCAAGGATTCTATATATTAGGTTGCAATATAGTAATGTTCGCTTCGAGAGCTGCCGAAGTTCGGTATCAAGCTGTGCTGACCCAAAATCTTCGTTTGACAAATCCCTGGCAGAACTAAAGTTACTTAGTCCGGATTGCAGCCGAGTAGAATTGCCTGACAATAGCACGCGTGACTTCTGCACGCTCTCCAACTGAGACTTAACCGTTATCGCGGTGGATGGAATGGATTTGTTAGAAAGTGCATACCCGTTGCCAGCTGAGCCAAACACAGCCAACAGTATATTCTGGGGAAGAGTGTATTCTGAACTGAAGAGCCTCCACATGTATTTAAGAAGATAGGAGCACCGGAGCCTCATTGTTATAATGTAAGGATTTGTGCTATTCGTGGCTATCTCAGTAAACGTTAACAGATCGCCGGGAAGAAAACTCACCGGTTTCTCCTTTGAGGGAGTAGTCAGCAAGTGGATATCATTACCGAGCACAGGCGATGCTGCTTCATTAGAGTCAGTGTCATTGAGCTCCTCTCCAAATGTTTCCTCAGTATAGAAGTAATCTAAGTTAAAGGCCTCCGTAAACACTTGAAGATTTGTGGGCAATATGTGTGAATAGTCCTGCAGATTGAGTATAGTGGCAAGTGCGCGTAGACGCTGGAGCTCAGGGCTGAGGACCGCTTTAGAGTCCATAATGTTGAGATCATCAAAGATGAAAATACTCAGTCTAGTGGCAATAATACTATTAAGGAGGGGCAGTGTTGGCATTGAGACAGAGGTATTGGTTGTAAAATCAGATAGAACATCTGACAGCTCCGATGGCTGCCAAAGACTCTCTGAGGACGACATCTCACCAAGAGACGATAGCACGTCCAGTGTACTGGTTCCCAGAAGTAGAGATATTGGAGCGATAATTATTACCCTGTTGTACTCGGGCAGCATCGCCGGTTGAAACCCGGCATATGTGGCAAAGGTGTATAGAGATGCCTGAACATCATGGATGTTCGAGCATATAGTGGAGGACGGGGATGGTATGCTTATGAACCTGCCCACGGGAAACGGGATCGAGAGTTCAAACATGGAGGCAGAGTACTCATCGGCAGCGGCAGATGTGCCAAACAAATACCTACCAGCGTCTTTCTTTATATTATCTGGTGCTGTAGCCATACAACTCTCTCTTTGCTCGTCATAATATGAGACAGACGCTCGAAGAAGATACGTGTCTGTCCGGTCCTTCCGCGCATTTGTAGGCATGTAGATAGAAGGAGATAGACGGAGGATGCTTCCAACGGCAGCCCGGATACCCATCAGTATTCTTTCTCTAGATGAAAGCTGGCCAAGGGTCTGGTTTGCACCTATATCTGCAGAAGGATAGGCACCACAGATTCCTCCTAGGTCAACAACCACTGAGCTGATGGACGTCCGCTTTGAGCTCATTGGGACCTTGACTTCGGAGCAGGTTAGGCGTGAAACGGTGAAGACAAATTCGTCGTAAGATAAGTACGATGAAATGACAACGGAAATAGGCGTCCGAATGCCGCTCACATACGGCAAGGTGAATAGTTTTTCTAGCTTCGTGGATGGAAGGCGTCTGTGAAAGGCATCCTTCAAAAGCTTGTCCAAGATGATCAATGGACTTCTAAAAGAAGTATCTATAGAATCCAAGCTAAAGGATGGCAGTAAATTATTGCGGGTAGAAGGTGCAAGTAGGTTATCGTTTGAACTTGAAGATGTTGCCTGTCGCATTCGCATCAATACCTTGTCGCGTCTATCCACAGTTCCAGCATAATGGAACATAATCCTATTAAAAAGATTTCGCATATGGACTGCATTGATATGAATAGAAAGAATTTGTAATAGATAGTTTTTAGAAAAAACCGGACAAATGCTAGGCTCACTACTCAATGAGCTCGCAAGAATAGATGAGGACTCAACTGAGATAGAGGAAAGAGCTGGTATCAAGTTGGTCACCATGGTTTCTATTAACTGCTGAGGATTCGACCAGTTGCTGCTGGATGCAATCTGAAGCCCAAATTGCTGAAAGTAGACGAAGTCAAGTAGGCTGTCAACTGCTTCTGTGGTCCTTGTGGAAGTCTCTGGCGAGTTGATTGAGCGAGTGCCCTGACTAGTTAATACATTTGAATATAAATATAGAGAGTACAGTTGGGAGAATGCCCAAAGGATAGGCAAGAGAGAAGTGTAGGGTATTGATAAACATGCGAGGCGCTTACACAGATGCACAACGGCTGCAGGGTCAAGCAAGGCCCCTATTTCTGTTTGAAGGACATAGAGCAGAACTTGCTGTGTGGGGGTGAAAAGCGCTGCAGTACCGGTATCCCCTTCGGGACTAGAATAACAATCTGCTATGGCATGCGGACAATACAAATGGCTAAGCAAGTTCAAGGCGTTAACATTAGTTTTCGTTTGCCCTATGGCCAAGCAAATGTTAATTATGGGACAAACATTGACCATTTTGTATGTCATTACATGACCAAGTGAATCTGGCATTTGTATTAGTTGATGATATGCAAAAGAGGACAGAAAGCCCGATGCTAGGACTTCTGGACACTCCACTTCTATAATGATAATCGTTCGCACAAAGGCTATAGCAAGCCTCTCACTAGAGTCCTCTGTTAAACAAAACCAGGTGTGGTGGCGAGAGAGAAACACGCGGATATCTGACTCGTCACGCAAATATAACTTAGTAACACGATAGTACGAACGCAGTGAGAGAATATCTAAAGAAGAACTAGATGTCACCGAAGACGGCGACACGTACTCAGTGTGAACCATGGTGGAGCAGTCTTGCTTGATGAGAGGGTATGCATACTTTAGCACAACCGTGTTCTGAACTCCGAAGAGACTAGCTGCGAGACAAAAAGGCCTGCAGAAGTAAGCGGACGCAGCCAAGCAGTAAGCAAGGGAAAACCCTTTGTAGTCCTCTCTGCTGATGCCCTTGTGCTGATAGATAACAGCCCGATAAACCAGCAAGTCTGCCTCATGGTCTCCCGTGGGAACCTGGGCATCCGTGATATCTGCCAAGAAGTCACTAGGATAAGGTAGCGGAGTTAATTCAAACGTAACGTGGCGCAGAGGATCGAGGGCTTCAGGCTTGGAGTGCTTGTACGAGCCTACAATTGTGCGGACAGCAAGAATGGATTCATAAGAACTGCATGTGGCCTCTATGGATGCGGACAAGTCTGGAAACTGCGGAAGTAGATAAAGATATGGCGTTCGATATACGTGCGAATCTCCTGGCAAATTCAGCAAATCAATGATGCCTTTGAAATAATGATTTAGTATCTGAGTACATTCAAATAGTGGTTGATTGAACTCAGACGAAATTTTGTTCATTGCACATTCATATTGGGTTTTGCCCTTCTTCTCAAGGAGAACCAGTTGTATCATGTCGCAAAGGCACTTACTGTGATGCTTTGCTAGAGCAGTTGCCGGGTCATTGTTTAATTTAGACAGGAGTAACTCGCGGTTGAAGACATGATCAGTAGAACATAGCAAGAAGAGCTTGACAGCTGTGGTGGCAAAAGAGAAGAGAATAGCGATTATGTACGCAAGAGCTGTAGAAAACCTATCTGTTATCAATGTAATGATCATTAAAAAGTCCATGTTGCACTCAAAGCTGTAGTGAGGGTAGATGCACGCTCGTAGTGCTCCTAGCTTTGGCCTTGCAGTGAGCACGGAGTAGAGCTGTAACAAGTAAAGGTAGATCGTCAAAATTCCAGACAGAGTTTGAGTTGACAGAGTGGGGGTTAGTTTGTAAGCTTCAAGGGGGATGTATAGGATGGGAACAAACAATATCTTGAGGCACTCGGCCAAGTTAACCACAAAGATACGCTGCTCAAGAGTGAAGACGAAATTGGAGAGTGTCTCTTCGAACATAGTTGCAGACACGTTTGCTGCCTCCAGCTCCGCAAAGGCGCCCGTTGAAGCATTGTAGCTCTCTACTATATTGCTATAGGATAAGTTGCTCGCAAACTCGTAGAGCAGATGCGCATGGCTCAGCATGCCATGAAGACAAGGCCCATCCAACTCCTGAGCAAGCGGGCTCTCAGTGGTGATTCCCAGCTCTACATAGCGACCATAGATAGAGCGACAGTTTGTAAGGACAATCAGCTTGGTGGTGCTCTCTCTTTTGGCTGATAATATGCGCATGATGTGATAGTAGCGATCTGAGGTGACTGGGATGTGCTGCTCGGGAATCACTAATATGTAGATGCAGTGAGAGTCCAGAATAACCTCCCCGCTGTACAAAGTATGCAGCTCGCTAAGGTTTCGTATCACGTGGATTGCACTGATGATTGAAACGGTATCTAATCCATTGTAGATTTTGAAAATTTCTTCTTTAGTGTTCAAAGCAGTACCATGCCCAGTCCCAGACTTATTGAGAAGCGCTTTTAAGGAAAGGGTGTTGCTGGAGAGCTGGAAGTCCGTCAATATACGCACCAATGATAGAATAAGCAGTTCGGTGGTGTATGTGTCTGTCATCAGATCGAAGCCGTGTGTAAGAACGGGCTGGGCAGAAACCTTCTCAATGATAGACAGACATGAGGTACTACTAAAGTCTAGCTTGAAGTCTGTAATTCCCAAGTATAGGCCGTGTATAAGGTTGTCCACTCTGTTTAGAATACTGTAAGCTAGGGAGGCGAGAATCCCCCAACCTTTAGTATTCAGGGGTACGAGGCCACGACAATCTGTTGCATAAAACTGTTCATAGAACATCTCCACCCAGCGCGGGCAATGGATGCAGGGTAGACAAACTGAAGTTAATACTTCTAGTAGTATGGGGGCACTGCAATTAATGTGCGGGCCAGTAAGTTCTAGGTCTCGAGTGCTTGTATTGTCAATGACCGGTCCAATAATGGATATACTGGCCAATTTGTGAACTGCATTGCTACAGGGATTTGGAGATAGAAGATAAACGAACGCAGGCAGCCTCGGAGCAACTGCCAACAGCACCTTTGTGCCCCAAAACTCGATGCCCAGAAAGGTTCTTAAGGCTTCTAGAGCATTCTTGCCAGTAAAGCCCAGACCCAGCTCGGACTTTCCTATTACAGATGATATCGCTTCCAAGAGGGTCATTAGTCTATGATTAGTATGACACTGCAGCGAGAGAAGGCCGACCGCCATGCGATAGCTAGCTCGCGGCTCAGTGTCTGCGCCAGACGTACAAGAGGAGATGCGGGATATAAAGGACCCTATCGTGTCTAGTGAAACTTTAGGCATTGAAATATAGCCAGAAAGTAGCTTCGCAAGACACACAATAGGTTGCGGGAGAGAGACAATAGGTGGTGGCATACACCATTCAAACAAGTCAGAAGCCATCACTATGTAGTGGGAAGATATGGGAATTTGAGCTGCTCCAAGAGCACTGCGAAGCACAGGAGACAGCTCATAGACGACGGGCTCAGAAGCCGCCGCAATGAGTGACGGATCCCAGATAATTAGCCGGCCTGGAGCTTTAACTGTTGAAATAGTAGCAAAAAGAGATGCCAGCTCCTGCAGGGAGGCTGGTAAGTTGTTCTTGACAGGTTCTGAAGTTAGATCACGGATGACGACGAGCACTGGTGTAGCAAGGAGCTTTAAAACCTCCGAAGCAGAGAAGAATCTCGACGCTACAGATACAAAGATGACGCTGTATGCCATATGTAGTGGCAGTTTTACGTTGAGGAAGTTAAGTACCCTTGGGTCAGAGTAGCCCGTTGTTGTGGGAGTTACCAGAATGGCAAAGTGCTCTAGTAGTAACAACTCCGTTGCCTTGACAAAGGAAGTCAGGCCTCTAAATGACGGTGCAAAGTACGGAGCATCAACTTCAAGCGGGGCAGACCCAAGCCGCCCTATCAATCCCCCTTCTGAATAGACCTCGTTGTGAAAAGATGATATGGCCTCTATTTCTGATTGACAAAACGTATACATTGACTGATCAACCTTAGGAGAAGATTGAGCACTGATTGTCCTAAGGTGCTGTCCAAGAGAATCCTCATACTTTTCAATCTCTTTAGTCGGACATGTGATTAGGGAAGAATATGTATTCATAAAATCGGGGCAGACGGAGATAGTCTGTTCAATGCTGATGTCACCAGTGTCTGGGTTCCTGTTCACGCAGCCACGCACTGTCGAAAGTAAAGTGTCCATCTCATCAAGAACATCCAAGATATGCTGCGAGCGCGCGTCACTGAAGCAGGGTAACAGAATGGACGCCTCCAGCATGCTATTTGAAAAGCCGAATAGGCTTGTTATTTGTCCAATGGTCAAAAACCTATCCACTGTCATTGCTCTGGAAACCGTATCACCGGCCCCAGGACTCGTTGACGTGGCACATGTCTGATCGACGCTTCCACTCAATTGTCGGTCAGCCCTACAAAGATCAGCGTTATAACGCATCTGCGAATGTGCAGTATGCTCAAGCCGGTGATCGAGCTTGTTTCGCAAGTTGGTAAGTGCCTCTTCAGCATCCACCCCTGGGTCTAGTGCGTCGTCGTCCTCGTCACTAGAGGAAAGCGCGCAAAGAGAGTCTACATCCGCGGAGTGCATTGCTGGATGGTATGACGAATCAGAGGTCCTAGCGGCATACAGCTCACCAAGTTTAAGGGGATCACCGGTATAGATAGTAAGGGGTTCGGCCCGCAAGTCGTGTAACCGTGAAAGACGATGCATAGCACGTTCCAGTATGAGGTCCGTGTAGCTCTTATCAAAGGTAAGAACCTTATACTTTCTATGATCGATGACAAGTTGGCGAAGAGAGCCCACAAGATTGCCCAGATTGTCAAGTGTCTCGAGACTATCCTTGTGTTGGTAGAT
Source organism: Giardia duodenalis (assembly GCF_000002435.2). Classification (NCBI taxonomy): domain Eukaryota; phylum Fornicata; order Diplomonadida; family Hexamitidae; genus Giardia; species Giardia duodenalis. Next base: position 195,496 of record NC_051858.1, on the reverse strand, counting down.
GGCGCCCTCTTGAATATTGAGCATTAGCTTTCTGATGGCATGAATCGTGATTCGGAGAGGTAGTCCTCGCACAAAGTACGAAAGTTCGTTACGGTAGGGGCTGTCTGGAGCTGAGCACAGCAGCTCTGTTTGTAGGAGGTTAGCAAACTGTGTTGTGTAAAGACCGAATGATAAGGATAGGCAATGGTTGATGAATGCAATTGTTGTAGTAGTGAACAAAAGGTGTAAGTATTGGAAGCACAACGGTGTGGCTAACGGGATGTATTCCAGCGCTTCTCGCTCAGTAAGAACGCGCTGCACAGGATCTATTAGGAGAGAGTAAGAAACAGTGTCTTTTGTGAATAACAGTTGGTCACTGGAGCTCTGCGGGATGGAGTATGTTTTGGTCCAGCGTTGAGCATATCGAGAACGCTGCAGGATGCCGTCGATATAGTAAACATACACTCCAGTTGGATACAGAAGCTTAAACGCAACAAATTCGTATCCTGTATATCCACAGCATGCGAGTACCGTCGATATGGCATCAATGATGCGTTGCGGCAGAGGGATTAGTATGAAGGGAAGAGGATCCTGATGCTTGGAGGTTAATTCGGGGACCTTGAGAGCAAGCTTAGGACGGCAAACTGGAGAGTAGTAGGACTCGTATAAGGTAGCCTCTACTATTGCGGAGAACAAGAGTCTATACCCAGATAAGTGCGTGCGAAGAGGATTCAGAAGTTGGCTGCTACAAACGTGAGCATTTGTTTTGATAGCGGCTGTCTGCGTGTTGAAGATGTCTGAGCATAGAGTCCACAGGCCCTGGCGCGACGTTTTCCGAAGAGCTAACTGGTTAAAGCTCAAGTTAGCATTAAATCGGGACACAGATGCATATTTCAAGGCCATGATTAGGTCACTCACTACTTGACCAAAGGTCTCTGGAGGGGAAGGGAACTCTATGAACGGCTTATAACAGAATATGTTACACGCGCTCTTTTTCAAGCCTTCTGGAGCAATCCTAATAGCTAGCGAAGATTCTGATTCAAAGGATGCTGAGGCAGAGTGATTAATGCTAAGACACAAATTGAGAGCAGATAGCTCTCGAAACGCACACGACTGGAGCAGGATAAGCTGTACTATAACGTTGATATTATAGAGATGTGACACAGCTGGCTCCATCCAGAGCTGCTGTTCATAAAGCCCACGCATAACGGTGAATTGAAAGTGTTTGAGTCGCGTGATAAATGGGTTACTGTATGGAAATATATATCCAGAGATGAAAGGCGAAAGATTACCAGCATTGGGGACAGCGAGTTGTTTGGGCCGAAGCTTAGCACCCTGGTGCAACTTACGTATGCGAAGAAGATCCCTGAGGTTACGGGAGTGTAAGCAAATGGTATTGTCAGTTGTGTATAGATCGTCAAAGGTATCCGGAGTAGACACTTGAAAGACATATCTTGCCGCAGAACTATGCTCATATGCGTCCCTGTAAAAGCTTGAGCAGCTCACGACATCTGCAAGATTATTCCAGAACGCCTCGAGTCTGTTTTGAAGAACGTGTTCCACCCTAGAGCTACTGTCCATGGATCTCAAGTCTGCTAGTGCAAATCCCAGGGCTTCGACAACAGATGCCCACTCTATCTGTGCTGCCGTGTCACTCTTCTGCTCTAAGGCATTGTGAAGACATGCAGCAATTGGCCCGCGGGCGAGATCAGCCAGATATTCATCTATTTCAGGCTTACATACATTGTAACAAGAAATAGGCTTGCTAAAGAGTGTTCCCGTGGTTGTGTTATAATAGGAAATGATTGACGAGGAGCTGAGCCACTCTAGATCAAACAGGCTGTCAGTGTGGTAGGAAGTGAAGGATGTGAGAAGATCCGCCTGATAATGGTGCATCGACTGCATAAGCATACGCTCAGATCCACCCACCATGAGATACCGCAGTTTCCGCAGCGAGCGGATAGCAGGAGTCATCTTCAGGATCCGCAGAGGGGGTAAATGTAAATCGTGCATGAGAGACTTAGCTACAATTGACTTATAGCTATAGTACCCAGCACAGTTAACCGTGGTAATGAATTTTCCTATGCCAGAACGACCGTTAACCTTGCTTATATGCACAACTGGACGCATGGGAGGAAGAAGGCATGAGCTGGCGTCCGGTGTTTTAGAAAATTCGGTGGACAAAAAGTCCGGCTCTGCAAGAAGAGAAAAGTCACTTCTGGAATCACAAAAGACAGGTAATAAAAAGGAATCCAAGAGAATGGACTCGTGCGTACTCAAAACACTTAATGCAATCTCATGATGCTGAAGCTGAATTAGTTTATCAATTCGGGTTTTAATGCAGTATGTGTTCATCGCAAAATGCAGCTTGTTGGCATACTCAATGAAGGTGTCCACAGCTTTTCTTGCTATGACATCATCTGTTAATTGATACTGGGCCTTAGAGAGCAGGTCTTTAACGTATAGAGATATGGTTAGAGGCTCTCTACTATCTATACCCAGGTATTCGTCGAAGGAAATGTCACCCTTATTGTACGGCTGGAACGTGTCGTACGCAGTTACATCATATCCAAAGCCTACTTGCGTATTATCCAGAGCAGCCTTTATGATGAAAAGGACGATGAATTGTTGCCGGTATTTGCTTAACGTTTCAAAGATCATACGGGCAATGGAGGATATAGCAATTTCGTCGCCGACAGACGCAAGAAACGAAAGAGCGACATCTATAGCGTGAATTATAGCAATCTTGATGTCCTGGATGGAGATTGCATTGATAGATTGAGAGAACCAATCTTCAATCTGAGTGCTTAGGTCGTCACTTAAGAGAATCAGCTTGCAAGTGAGAGATACCAGGGGCAACAGTGATCGCAATCTAGTCTCGATGGTTACATCGGGCAAGTATGGGGATTCGCTTATTATGAGCTTTATGTTCTCTGGTTTGATAGGAAGAGGCTCTCCTCGCGTCAGCAACCTGGAGTAATATGCTAGCTTCGCCTTTCTTATCTCAGCGAGCTTCTCCTCACTCGTGTCGGACTCAACCTTTATCCCTATCTTCGTCATGTCGTTGCTATCTCCAAAGAGCACATAGTCTATCTTGTCAACACGTGCAAATTCACCGTTCTTTTCTAGCCATGTAAATAGCTCTGCCGGGCTTAGATCTTTATAGTCTGGGGAGTTGTAGAAGCCCAAGATTTCACAATTTGATTTGTTGGTTATCTGTAGCAGCTCGATCAAGCGCTTAATTAAGTCCTCCATCTCAAGAAACACGGTTGAAATATGAATAGGGTGGATTGTCTGAGGTCTCTCGAAAAACTGAAAGGAGCTAGTGGTACGGTAATCGATTTTGTTCTGCTGCAAAATGAGGCGAGAGTCCTGAATACTCTTCTTTGAAAGGAAGGGGAGCCCAGATTGTGCCCATATGCTAGCGTAAAGAAGCTGTTGAAACGATGCCCCGGTGCACGCTTGTGTAGAATCTATCCCAAAGGGCAGCGATAGATTCCTGCATATGCTATTGGCGAAGCGTCGCCTGAAGTCAGAGACGTTTCTGTTGCAGTTTAATTTGTCGTGTGCCGTGAGTGAGAGCATCTCAACGATTCGTGGGAAAATGGATTCAGAGGCAGAATAGACCCAGCTCTCAATCTGACTAATTACACCTCTGGCTATGTGATGCACAGTGTGCAGAGAGCTGCCTATCTTGGGGAGTAATCCTTGATTGGCAAAGAGCATCCTAGACACCTGGATGCGATATCGAAGCAAATTTGCATAGACTGAGCTTATTTTCGTTCCGTACGCGACCTCTGAGAGATGATTCTCCACACCTTGCATGGTACTGAGGTATTCACCCCAGACAGGAATGTTGTGCATGAATGTCCTAAAGAGGCTAAAGGACATCCCTATCTCCTCCAGAGTAGAAAACTTGGCGGAGCCAAAGGAGAGCTGCATTGCCTGTACACATGTCTGGGCAACCCGTGAGGCTAAGTATATATAATCATCGATACGCGACGCTGCTAACAAGAAAATGTTCTCGTAAATATGCCGTAGCCGAACAAGTACTTGCTTAAGGTCTAGTTTGAGCGTTCCGAAAAAGCACTCTGTGGGCATAACGGTTAAGCACCAGAAGCCATCGTATAAATGATATGCAGCTAGAAGTGCTCTGGAAACGTAGCTCGACTTATTTGTTAGTGACATTATCTGGGACAAAAGAATTTCTGGAGGAGCTGAGCCAGTGACATAATCAGCCGTGAATGCTGTTAGAAGGACATCAGACCGCAAGAACTGGGACAGAAGCTCAGCTTCATAAACGAACGGAAGCTCTCTGTCTATAAAGGTGTCACCGAATATACTGTTTGGCTCAGTCGTACTGTCACCACATGAGGGCCTTCTTGGGGGAAGCGAAGGCGCTCCGTGGTCGTGGGCATGCTCTGATAATAGCCTTTGCTCTTGTAAAGCCTCCTTCCCAGAGGCCTTCGTCTTTTCCTCACAGTGCCTGTCTTTGAATGTTGCATGGAGCGACATGCGCGCTGCTTTATAGTACTCCTTTATGCGAGTTTGCGTTTTGTTCAGTAAGCTCTGCACCTGCCAATTTCTTTCAATTATGAAGCTGGGAACCAGTTCTTGCGCGTTCAACAGCCGCTCTGCAAATTTGAGACTCTCTTTAGCATATCGCATCAAGAAAGCAAGAACCATATCTAAGTAGTTTTTGAGATTGAGTGCTGCATGCTTGGTGAGATTTGCTAGTCTATAGAGGATGGTTGGTGGCTCATAGTGCAAGCGGTTACACTTTCTTGCCTCCATGTAGGTTCCAATCCGACCATGGGTGTCAAAGAACGATGCGACCTGCTGTGAATATGTAGTATTTCTAGTTTTGATATTAAAAGAGATGTTGGCGACGGTAGTAAGGTCTGATTTCCCCGTCATGTCCATAAAGGGGACGTCTCCTTCTGGAACGACTTGGGACGTGCGAATGGGCACAGTGGGTGGGCTGGCATTGCGAGTTCTGTACTGTGTGAGCTTGCTACGTGCACGCCGTCGAGATTCTCCCGGACTTTCCTGCGACGAGTAACCAAAGTTGATGCTTCTTCCGCTAGCGCGAACGGCAGCTCGTGAGGAAACCTGATGGCTTGTGCTCCTAAGCAACGTACGCCGTAATATGTCCTTCTTAGCGTTTGTCTTCTTCATGGACCGACGACTGATACCGGCAAGCAACGATGAGTTGTTGCCTAGGGTCACCATGAGATCAGATCCGCTCCGTATAGGTAGACTATTGTCTGTAGTGATGACTTCGTGGATAACCCTTTGGAGGGGCTCGTCGTTTCCCAACCGGGCAATAGCCTCAAACGTAAAGTTGTTCATATTATCGGTTGTAGTAGGTATATTGTACTTGGCACCAAAGGGGCGTGTGGCAGGATCCTTGCTTGATGATCCTGGTTCTGGAAATAGGTTGTCAGCAAAAACTGGACACGAGGAATAAAAATCCACAAGGTCGTAGACAAACATAGGTAAACTGGAGAAAATATCATTTGGAGACGGCGTGAAGAGTAGATTAGTCAAAAGCCCGCGTTGATTTCTAACGGCAGAGAGTACGCATTCGGTATTGGCAAATAAAGAGATAATTTCCTTCATCCGTGACTCAGCCAACGAGAACTGAACTTCCTCTTCTTTGTTTAGGTACCTAATGTCTGTTATAATTCTCTCAGAGAAGTACCACTGAGTAGGTTGAGAGTAGATAAAGTCATGCATCTCTGTGATGTTCTGGATTCGCTGGACAGAAATGGTGAGGACATCTGCAGACGTGAAGAGGTAAGCATCACCTGTGGTTGTTTCAGGAACATCTTGCACAACTGCCGTGGGATGTGTTGAACAGATAGTAGAGTGAGCGTTAGCTCCACGTGCGTCAAGTACCATTGCTTGAGGTGCTTTGCCATTGGTTCTATTTATATCACTGATAAGACTGATATTTTTCATCATTGCGTCTGCAAGTGTTCTATTCAATTGAATGGCCAGTGGGGAGTTCTGCGTGAAGTCAGCTGTACAGTTAGGAGCCACAAATCCGCCAAGAGAGCTCATAGATAGGCTGTCAAGCTTCTCAACGTCAGTGTAAAGCTTTGCGTACCCCATTGTGATGTTCAGATCGTGCGCCTTTTTAAGAATGCCCATGTACTCGTCATTAAACCGCGAAGTATTTAGAACGTGGCTAAACGAGGTTAGGGCCTTGGATTGAGCAATGTAGCGCATGTCCCGGTCAGCTCCATGAAAGAGGAGGAGGATAAAGACGGACCATTGGGGGTAAATGTCCTCCATTACGTAGGTGTATAGTAGTTTAAAGAGAAGAATCTCAAATTTCTTCTGTACCTTACGAAGTAGGAGCCTATTTTCTTCAAGAGCTTGGCACTGAAATTCAAACGCAATATCTGCAGCGAGAGAGTCCCGTGAAATCCCCGTTAAGTTGCAGTATGCTTTCACCTTCCTGGTCATCTGCTCAAAGGCAAGGTCCGAAAAGTTTAGCATGAGGGACTCTTGAATAAATGGAAAGAGGACTTCATAAAGCAAGATAAAACAGTTAGCCAGATAAACGCTGAGTTTCTCCATGAAGTTCGTCTCGCCTGGAGCAGGAAACTTGAAGATCTTCTCGTATATTTCCTCAGCTTGCGTGCGCCCTCCAGGCTTATAGCTGAAGTCTTTGGTCATCAGGGCGGACGCGGTCTTAGCAGCCTCTTCAGCGTCTCGGCGTGCCAGTTCTTCTTTGCGTCGGAAGATATCTTGCTCACGGTTGCTTTGAATCTGCCAGTATCTACGCTGAATCCATTCGTAGGCATTCTTGGGTTTGTAGGCAGCGTTGAGAATCGGTAGGTCTGCCCCACTTGTTAGTTCTTGATTGACTGGTCTTTTGAGAACAGGATTTAGTGTTTGATTGGTGGCCTGGACGTTAACATCACGGTCCTCGGGGTCCTCTCTTGGTCTTTTCTGATGGCCGTTATCTGCTCGCACAGAGCTTTCTGATGCATAGGAAATTTTATCGGGGCTGGCCCCGCCGGGGAGCGTCTGTAGTGCATTCTGCAGATTGACCCTTCCAGTACTTGGTCTAGAGAGAAGAGCTTTAGTGTCCTTGTCTATGTCTGTCTGGAAAACCATATTCGCAAAGAGATAATCACTTATTTTCGGGATGAATGTGTCCTGAAGATGTGTAAGCAGCTCTGGGGTGAGTATAAGGTATTGCAGATGCTCCTGCACCGTGGACATGAGATCACTGAACACACGCTTGTACTCAGATGCCCCCCAAAATATCTTGTTCTCCATCAAGGCCGTACGAGCATTTTCAAAGGCTTCCCGGCGATGAGGACAGAAGCTAGGATACTTGTACTTCTGATAGTTCTTGTAGCTGGAATGCTTGAGTCGGAGGAGTTGCCGTGCACACCAGTACAGTTCGTGGCTTGGGTCTCTATCTGCTTGCTCAATAATTTCAGTGGCAAAATCGGTCCTCAGCGCATGATCGATGTAGCTTTTGTACAGGTTATCGAGAGCATCAAAGCCATCAAACTGAGCTGTACGCTTAAGCGCAGGATTAACAAGACTTTCTAGCTTGACACGACTAGTATTAATGGCACTCAAGCATAGCTCGACTGCGGCAGAACGCACCTGCTTGTGCCCCGCTATCATGTTCTCAAAATGATCATATACGCGTTCCCGCCTTTGGCGAAGCTGCATTAAAGTTAATACGTACTCTTCCGATGCCTCATCCTCCAGCGCAGATGCAGCACAGAAAGTGGCTCTTTTAGCAACGGATTTGTCCTCTTTTTGGTCTTCCTTGTAAATGGACGGCAGGATGGGGAGAGGAGGGGCCGTGACCACTGTTGTGAATCCGCAAACAGACTTGCTACGTATATCTTGAAGCTGCTCTGATTTGTCTTTAATGGCCTGGAGTGTGGATATGAATAAATTATAGTCTCGTTCGCGATTTTTCACACGCAGTCGACGCTCCTCGATCTCAGCTACGCAATCGATGCAGTAGTCTTCACTCAAGCGCGTTTTGAGATTATAGAAGAGAGTGTGCCCAATGTATGCAGTGGAAAGAAAGTCCAAGTACGGTCTATTAGCAGTGCTCTTTTCTTCGACAAGCTGGTTTAGCCTTTTAAGCGCCGCCTCAAAGCTCTCCTTCATCCGTTGATAGATGTGTATCCTGGAGAACTTCTGAAGGAATTGCTCGTTGATGTCGCGCACAATCACTTGATTGTTGCGGTCGATATACTGAAAGGCTACCTTTTCTGATGACTCGTGTGCGTGTGCGTGTGCGTATGCGTATGCGCTGTTTGTTGTGTTTATTATTGGTGCACATTCTGTGTGGGCCAACTTTGGTGGGGATGCTATTGCCACGGCCTCCTTGTCTCGTCTTTCTAGGATATCGAGGGTGCTTAGGATGTCGAAGCTTTCGCTGACAAGTCTGCTTGAGTCATCAGCTGGTATCTGATCTTTTTTGCGATCACTAGTTGCAGGCACAAGTGCACTTGTGATATTAGTCTGATTTGCTGTGGATGATAGAAGGACAGATGCGTGGTATCCTTTGGTAGCTCCATACTGTCTGTTTTGCAGTTGGGAAGATGATATTTCCGTTTCTGAGGCTTCCAAATAACCCCTGAGATTGCTCTTGTAACTGTGAGGCTCTCCCGTGGGAAGAGATATTAAAGGTGTGTCTTCCTTAAGGAATTGCCGGAACTGAAACTCATGTGGCTTAGAACGCTGTAGTTCATCTCTAGGGTTAGACGTGATGGTAAAGACTGATAGATCGGAGGTATCTTCTGGATTAACGCCAGTAGCTCTTGTGGCAGTTACCTCCAAATCTTTTAACTGCATGTCCATTGTCTCATCGGTGCCCGATAGGTCCAGGGTACTTGGATACGTGTGCTCTGGGAAGTGTTGGGATTCCACTGCAGTTCTAGAAGCAGCCAGCACGGCTTCACGGTCTCGTTTTCTAGATTCCAAAAACGCTGATACGGCTTTGTCGTTACGAATATGGTAAACCCCAGTAGGAGACCTGAAGAAAGTTTTGTCTTCTGACCGAAAGGATAGCTTAAAAAGCTCCATCAAGTCATCTCCTGTGAGACAATCTAATGAAATCCCTGAACTTTCCACTGTGCCTTCCATATCTGTGTCCAGAGTCAAGGGGGTTTGCTTCACTTGAAGACCCTCAATAATAATATTATGTATTTTTGCCTGCCGAAACATCTCGAGCTGTGGAAACAGAACGCGAAACGCATCGTTGGAAACTCCAACAATGTCTACTTCGTGCCACTGATCAGCATGCTCGGTAATTCCGGGCTTCATATATCCCTTCCCAGAACATACCTCCAGGTTTTGCTCCAGTATCTGTTCTAAAACGAAGTTTGCTCTCACCTCCTTTGGATCCACCGTTGCACTCGGGGCCAGGTTCATCAGCTCGGCCATGGTCTCCAGATCTCGCACATTACTAGTGCGAACCTTTTCCTGGTTAATAAAGCTATCAAGATCCAGCTTCTTGGGAAGAGAGGCTGGCGCGACTTTTAAATAACGTGTATTAGCGGCTAGGTATGATGAGATTGACTTTGATCTGATGGGAGAAGAAACCCTTTTGAAAGTGGACGTTCCATCTTGCCCCTTGGTAAGGTGAGAGAAAGCTTTTGGAACAAGAAGAGACGCCATACACCCAGTCTTTAGGTCTTAGCTCTGGCCTAAAAACGATTTTTAAAATGGGGATCGTGGGTTCCATACAGGCTTGGTGGTCTATGCAGACAAAGGAGCATAAGCAAAACATCATGTTCATCGGCCCGCTTGTCTTTGTTATAGAGTTGGCCATGGCCTATACACGGCATACACATAAAACGGAAGTATCCGCTCACCAGGAGAAACTTGAGCAGATAAAGAAGGATATGAACAAGGAGGAGCGAGGCACGTACCGTCATAGAGTCCTGAACACCTACTATATAGCCCAGGAAAATGAGCTCTTTGATCTTCTACTCAAACCCGTAGAGCAGCCCTCTCATGCAAAATGGCTCGCATTTATCCCCAGCTTTGCAGTGCGACTTTTCTTCAGCATCTTCAGAGAAAACAGCATTCTTTGCCGTGTCAACATACCCGATTCTATCGTTGCCAGGGCTCTCAATATTTTCAGTGGGGCATCCTACAAGCCCGGAAACGTCTCAACGACCGTGGTGCAGGTTCTTCTTAGTCGCATTTACCGCCCAATTGCGGCGCTTATCTTCCCACCGGCCTTGAAGCCTCTTACCATGGAGCAGCAGATAAGACGCCAGCAACGTCTCAGCATGCCTCCGGAGCCACCACAACAGAGTGGTCAGCCGCCTGCTGCGCGCATTTCTCAGGAAGGGATCGAGGACTTGATCAGGAGCTATCCAGATATCATCACCATCAAGACAACGGACCTGGTTCAGTAATTTGGTGTAAATTAAAAATTCGAGACCTTAGGCCTCTTCCGTCTCTCCCCCGATTGCGCTGAGTAGAAATGGACGGAGATCTAGTGTATTACTCAGAATGCTGTGCACTATTCAAGAGTATTAGAGAGCTGGACCCAGAGGACATCGAGGCCCACGTACCCTCACTGCAGAGGTTGCCGCAGACGCTTCTGGGACACATCGATCTCGGCCTTTCTCCACAAATATCTGACGAAGTAAAGGAACAGGGGAGAGAGGCCGGCCTTTCAGACGAAGCCATTTCTGTAGCAGCAAAATTCTCACTACGTGCCCATGCATATAGAGCCCTTATATCTCTCTGCCATGCTCTTCAAGGATCTCCTTCCAACACCCACTTAGCTACCTGTTTGACAGAGATCTGGCAAAGCAACCTTCCCACTCGGCTAGTCGATTCTGTTACCAGTCTAGTAACGGGACAGGGTACAGTCCTTACACCAGCTGTCCTTGCCCAACCTTCCCCAGTACAACTTCTGACTGCCCAGCTAGTAGCCGAAGATCTGAGGCACGCATCAATCGTTCTGTATTGCTTGTCCACGGCCAAAAGACCGTCTGCGCAATTCGTGGCAATGTGCTGCCGTCTTGCTCAGACTAGTGAGGCCGTCCTAGAGCAGCTACACAAATGCTTCTATGCACTTCCGGTAGTCCTTCAGAGAGTGATGAGCAACGTTACGATGGCTACGCATATCCTTTCTGTGACGTATGTCTCGGCCTACGTTAACTGTGCTGAGCTACCCGGGCCTGACCAAGCTGTACAGAGTGCTCGGAACCTCTATGCTTGTGACCTGATTCCCATTATGTCCACTGCCGCCACGAGCAGCGCTGCACGTACTGCATTCTTCTGGCTGTATTGTGTGTTCTCTACGTTCAAGCCGTCATATTCGCAGGAGAGTCTTGCAGAGATAGTTCAACTTACATTTACCGAACTGTGCCAGCAAGAACTTGATCCTGCGCTACGTGCACGGAAAGAGACTATGAAGTTAGGGTCTTTGAGCAGAAACCAGCTCTTTGCAGAACAGGAGAAGCAGACTGCCTTTGGCCGCGTGGCCACCAGTATTGCCCAGCCCGTTCATCGTCAGCCGGGCGCTAAAGAATACCCTTCAGTAATTGAATTTGAGGAAAAGCTGAGCCTCGTTAGAACGTACCTCTCCCGCCATTTGATGGATGACAACGTTATAAGCTCCCTGTTGGACTATACATCCGTAAAGCCTATTCTTCACATTGCAGAGTTTCCAGCGCCATCTTTTGGGGTATTTATTAACTTTGCGAGGATCTGTTACCACGTGAAACATATGGATGACCCTGGTAATAACAACCCAATGACCGGCATAAATGCCTCCAACGAAGCGGAATATAGGGATTACCTACTGGATCAGATCTCCTTGACGGAATTCACAGATGTGGTCCTGCGTCTGGCAATGGCCGGTGTTTCTCTTTATCTAGAGACAGATCGAACTCTCCGCTTTGTTCCACCTATAACTGTGAGCCTAGGCAAGGTTACCGACGGTTTGTGCACACTTGTTCATGACGATTTTCTGGCGATTTTGCCATCTTTGTATAACACGCTGGGGGCTCTTTTCGGAACAACATTCAGCTGGATGGATCCTATCGTTAAGCAGTGCAGATTCGAGGAGGCACGGACGTACTATGAACTTGTAGGCTTTTTGATGGATAAGTGCCTGGATTACGAGCGGTCTGAGATTGATGCACTTCAGAGCTCCCACGGTCAACGGAAAAGTATCGCTAACGTTGGAATAAGTCGCTACGATAGGCACAACTTTGCCACTGCTGCAGGAAGCCTAGAGCCAATGCTTGGGGGAGGCGCTCACAGTGCTGGGCATTTGGGGATGACACTTGGAGCTGTTGAGCTCCCAAACATGCACATGTATTGCTCTCGACTTATGGCCTGCGTCGGATGCATGCTTGCCGTTGGCGGAGATCACGCATTTCGAGGTCTCAATAGCGATAATATCGTCTCCCTTATACTGGGATGGATTTTTTCAGAGCTGGACACTCCTGGCCAAATCCTAGGGGCTATCTCTATTACCCAGGGTCTTGCTCACTGTCCTGCTTACGGAGTTAATTGCATGAAGACGCTGTTAAGAAATACAGCAGACACAACCCTCACCAAACCATTGGCTGATCTTGTTAACTCGCAGAAGGCTGCTCACATTGGCGCATATGGCCAGGAAACTGTAGGGTACGGCGGATTTGATATTAGCATGGTGTCTACCAAATTAAATAGTAAGATATACAATGCTGTGACCTCTTACGCTGCACCATTCAGCATTTACCTTATCAATAAGCTTATCATCACAATCGGTGGTGCAGACCTGTTTATAAAAGATGAATTCTCACCTGCTCCGAGGTCTAATGCTAAACATGCGCCAGTAGAAATGGTTAGGGAGACTGCTTTTGGGATCCAGCATATCAGCGTGTCTGGCGTGCACGTGAACTACGAGGGCCGAGGAGGATCGGCTCCAGGTCTTGTAAGACCTGATGATGTTACTGCAATTCTGACTGCAAGGGACGTCATCTCTTTTGAGAACGAGTCTGACTATGTTCCTCAAACATTAAAGACAACGAGAAACCAGCTTCTCAAGACTCTGACTACGAACCTTACACCATTGACGAGCACCTCCGATTTCGATCTTCTTATCTTGGAACAATCCGTTCGAACCCTGGCTCTTTACGACATAAATCCAGAGATTGTATCTCAGATTGCTTTCTCCGTCCTTTTGCGCTTGGCCGTGACTCTCACCATAACGATCGACCCTGCTACCAGACATCCCAAATACAATAACATTTTGGAAGCTCAAACAAACCTGCGATATTTACGACTCTTGGAGGCGGCACTCTCTCTTCTGGCCAGCGCCAACTCCACGGAGTCTATTATATTTCTTAGAGGCTTGGCTAGCACCCCCCTCACACCAGACATAGCTACCATATGTAGTTCTTTAACAGAAATAACGTTCCAAACAGGACCCCTCTATGAAGCAGGTGGTTTTAGTAGTGTGGAGTTGGCGACCCCACTGCATGCGCTGGAAGACATGATAACTTCTATCATATATTCATCTTTTATCGGGGGGAAATCTGCACTGATTGATCTTCTTCAGTCATACTTGTCGTCGTCCCTGTGCATCCATGCAAAGGTCCGAGTTGAGTACATGCATCGTTCTGTTTGCACAGTCGCCAGGGAGATATCACTGATAGTTCTAAGCGACTTATCCTCGAGCGATCGGAATTATAACGAGTCTACCAATCTTCTTGCGGTACTTCGCACCCTGAACAAGCATAGTAGTCTCCTGCACCTCTTTGATAGCATCCTTAAGCTCTTTAATATCTGTCTGCGTTCATCCTTGACATCTACCGACGAGGATCTTCTCATAGGGATTTCAGAAGTTCTCATTCTTGATCACTTTTCAATTCTCGCTGAATCAATGATGGATATTCTCCTCTCCGATCACGAATTTCTCTCTACCACAGCAATGTTTGTCTCCAACTCTGCGATTGCTGCGCTGCATTCACAGCACATCTATACTCTGGTGAATACTCAGCCCCTTATTCAGACACCCCCAGAGTCATCAGAGCAGTCTGTGATCAGCAGCCTTCTCTTCATTGCACGACTTCTTGTTTTAGCAAGGCATCCGACGTTCCTTATTCCTAACGTCACCAACGCGATAAACCTTTTGATAAACTCTCGAGCCACATGTCCATATGACGGGGATCTACCAGGTCGTTACGCTGCTCAGGATACCACTGGAAAGTATGCTACGGCTAACCGAGTCACTGTCTACAGAGAGCAAGTCTCAGTTAGAATGGGGACATCATCATTCATTCTACTGCTTTTCTGTCTTCTGGACCACTTCTGTACGAGCAGCCTCCACAACGCAGCGAAAGTGCTTCTCTTGGAGCTGCGCAAGTCTATGGGCTCGGATGCACTTGCGCGTGAAATAGAAGGGTCATGCTCATTTAGGGAGATGCTTATTCGTGCTCGACATAGCTTCCTACACAGCCCAACTTGTGCTGAGGCTCTCCTGGTGGCTGTGTCATGCGAGCTACCATCGGAAACTAGCTTGCTTTCAAGCAGGATTCTTTGGACGCCATCGCCCCGGCTTCTTAAGCTGTTCTTTCTGGGTGAGGAGTCCCGTCGCGTCGTAGAGCACCGAAGCATGCTCAGATTGGACCGCACAACATCTTTATATCATGCCCTTCAAACCCTCCTGAAGCGCAATGATGATAGCCTTTGGCTTTACCCAGGGGTTGCTGAGCATGGTTACAATCTTCTCTCACAATTTCTGGAATACACCTTTGTAGGGCCCCAAGCACCACAGTCACAAGATGCAATGCACGTCCTTACTGATCTCGGAGGCGAATTCTTCACTGATCTGTTCATAAAGACAGGCTTGATCGCAAGGCGAGCACGACGGCTTCAAGACGCGGCTTTGAATAACGGGGCTATGGGGGACCCTGTGAGAGACGAGACAGACTTGCAGCTTATGAACAAAACTACTGCTGTGCTGTTTGCCACTGCTTCATGCCTGCGATTGATGACGATATACCTTCATATTATCTTTAACTCTAGCAATCTTGTACGTGACATAACGGTTTCTGAACTTATCAGTGGCCTTTTTGGGCTTGTAATTGGCACCCTCTGTTATCCACAATGTAATGAGGATAGCCTAGATAGACTTCTTGAAACGCTTCCTCCAGCAGATAGGGAGAAAATGCGCCCACCAAGGACTCCTGCCAAATTCGATTCGTTCTCACACGACGCAATTCAAGTAATTACAATGGCAGCTGCTGAAGCCTTCTCAGCAAACACAGGCACAGACTATCTTAATCTCTACGAAATCATCATCGAGTGTATGCAAATACTCTCCGACACGCCTAAGCCAGAGCTTTCTGACGTGTCTCAACACGCCATTTTACCAGCGGTTTCCAATTTGACAGGCCAAGGGCTGCGATACGCTCCACTCGTAAGTCAAACAAAGCTTCGGACTCAGCTTATTTTATCGCCACTTACTCAGGATCAAAGGGAAAAGGTAATGCGTGACTCAGTTCTCATCAACAACAACGCCTGTTTAATGGAAGGATTCACTGCCTTTCTCCGTGCTCTTAACAATCTTCAGTCAGGAGCCTACAGGACTATCTGTGACTCCATTCGAGCAGGCCTCCTCTCCAACTGTGGTAAAGTCATTCCCTTGTCTGCTCTCATGAACACATATCTAGTCTCGTCTATCGTGCCCTTGAATTGCTATGTCTACGTTAAAGATCGTATCCTCACAAATATAGTCCCGGAAATTCTCGACGAGATGCTATTTGCAATCCAGCAAGCAGCTGTTCTTATCAAGCAGCAGATATGCAGCGCTGATTCCGGCGATATATTTTTCTTGAGTGCATCCTGCTTCAATTGGCTAAAGCTTTCGGTCCGTGTTCTGGCCAACATCGTCCCCGATCATAACGAGTGTTCATTGCAGCATGCTTTCAGTGCGACGGCAAGTGTAATGCAAACCATTTGTCACATTGCAAACGTTGCATCAGAGCGTGGAGCCTTCATGATCAGTTTTCTTGAAAAGCTGTCTTCAGAGTTGAATGTTCAGTCCTACTTTTCAGACGCCTTCAGAATTGCAATGTCTACCGTTGGAACATGCAGCAGCAAAGTCCTAAGCCCAGAGATCAAAGAATATACAGGGCATGCTGCGCTTACAATGATTCAAAGCACCATTGAGCTGATTGACATTTTGCTTGCATTTTCGTCTGTCACAGAAGAGGTATCTACTCTGTTCACCGAATTCTTGCACAGACTTGTTAATCAGGGGACAATGACAGACCTGTTTGAAACAGTATTAGGAATTGGGCGAACGCTGTTTAGTTTAGTTGCGCCTCTCAAAACTACATCGCTCGTAACGCAATCTGTGGCCATGAGCCGCAGGATTGATACCGCTAAGTCTCACTTCAAAGCATTGGCAGTGGCTCCACTGGGAACAGCAACAGTGGATAAACTAGGATCACTAGCAGATGTGCCAGAACTTGCTGGAGCTTTCCAGCAGACGAATGCGCCCGATCACATATCAACAGGAATGGCTGCAGGTATCTTGCCTTACAACATCACCCCAGCCGGCACTCTGTTTGTTCGCGGGCTATTACTTCTGGTTGCCAGGCTTGCGAATTGGTGTAGAGACCAATTGCTTATTGAGTCCTATGTGGGCCGTCTAGTTGAGGAAGGATCTGGTTGGAATGAGCTGCTTAAGCTTCTTTCCTTCAATACTTTAAGAGAGAGAATGGCTGATGGGACAGATTCAATCGATCAGACATTTCGTAGTTTCTTTGTAGATGGTACAAATTCACTCGAGGAGATCTATGAACTGGCCGCTGGCAAGAGCGCCGTTGGCGAGATTATCACAACCAGCCAATACAATGCCCTTATGTCCAGCTTTCTGTTTCGTATCCATTCCGTGGGCTATGCGTTTTTGTCGATGCTTGCCACTATTGTGTCTGTTACTCCTGATAGACATCAGAAAAGCGGTCTCACCCAGAAAAACACCAAGAGCCTTGTCCCCTCTCACTTCTACACGGCTATTGTCCCCAATATCATTTCCAATATTCACATACTAATGTCTCTGAAGGCCTCAGTCCAACCTGGAATAAAGTTTTGCAGAGAAAGCCCATTGCCACTCATACTGACTCTGGTGTTAGGAGAGGTGGACAAGTGCTTAGCCATTGTCTTCGCTGATGGTGTCCACAGTAACGAAATTGTGAGGAGCCTTTGCAATTTTCTTTGCGTGACTTCGGACATACTCGGCCAGACCGTTCCCCCAATTCAATCCTCAATGCAGCAGGGGATATCCTACTATCCTTTACCTACCGCGGCCTTCATCCCTCCTATCTCTTCTGCCGTCAGTTGCTTGCTTGAGTATATAATTTACTCTCTTTCTGGCGTTACCGGAGCAACTGTGGGTGTGGGAGGCGCTGTCACTTCCCAGCTTCTAACAGTTACTCGTGACATTGGTAGCTCTGTAATTCCTCTTTTCGATGGCATTTTGTTTGCGCTTACGAGCTTTAGTAGTAATGACACCCTGGATGAAAATAATTGTCTTCAGTGCATAGAGCGTATTGAATACATCCTTCTTGTGTTACTTCAACCGGAGTACCAATTAATCATTGATAAAGCATATAGTGGGGACGTTGTGTCTCGCCCTAATGTTGGGTATGTTGACATGAGTAACAAGCTTGAACACATTATGCTTACAGTAACTGAATCTGATAGCCAAGCAACTGGAAACCTGGTAAAGATAATTCGCTCGATACTGAAGTGTCACGTATAATTGATTCCACAGGTAGCATCTGTATGCCTTCCTTCCTCCCAAGCAGAATAACGCCCATAGTTTCTAGTAAATGTATGCCTAATTCTTACAGTGTATTAGTGATTTGTTTGTGAAGACTGCTACGGGCTAGGGACTTGATGGTAAGTGCCTCACCTATTCCCTGAGAAGCAAGTCTCTTGTCTCCTTTGTCTTTGCAAAAAGAATTGGTGCCCGTCCCTCTGCGTCTTTGAAGCCGGCCTCTCTACTCAAGAGTAGAGGAATGCATGCAATACTGTTCTTTCTGACGGCTTGTATTAACGCCGTATATCCTGGCCCTCGCAATTGTGTTCCATTGCGGCCAGGCTGTTTCACAAGCATTCTCTTTCCGCCTTCCTTATCTAAAAGGAGCCGTACTGCTTCGGGGTTATTAGCCTTTGCAGCAAACATTAGGGCTGTTTCGCCCCGGCTATCTTGGATACCGCCTTCTTTTTGCAGCAATAATCGAATCACATCACAATGATTATAAATCGCCGCACGCATCAAGGCTGTTCTTCCTTGATTATCTCGTTCTCCTGCCTCCTTTATCACTAGCATGTTAGCAATGCGGGTAAACCCAGAGGCAGCTGCAAGCATCAGAGCCGTTTCCCCATTGACGTTTCGCACACGTCCCTCGAGCTCATAAAGAATACGTGCCACTTCATAGTGGCCTGCCTGTACGGCGTACATGAGAGCAGTGAAGCCCTCTTCGTCCCTAAGGCCACCTTGGTGAGGGATAAGGCACCAAACAGCCACTATATTATCTTCATCCGCTGCCTGCATTAACTCTGTGAAACGACGACCCTTTGAAGAGACATGTGAAAAGTCCAAACCTTCATATGGAGTGAGGAACTTTGCAACTGGCATGTTTCCTTTGAGCAAAGCCAGGCACAGGGCAGTCGAACCGTCGGCAGTTGTTAGTCCCTTCTCGTACTCCACAAGTAGCTGAGCGGCCTCAAGATTGTTACGCATGGCTGCTATCATCAGAGCTGTCACACCATCTCCGTTGAACCTTCCTGCATATTGTAAGTATCTTCGTATTTCAGAATTCTGACCCTTTAGGACAGCGGCTATCAGTGGGGTATCATCTCCCTGGTTGCTGTTTTGCTCTAGGATAGGAGCAGGCTCTTCTTTATGAGTCAGGTATGGGCTAACTGCGTCGTGAGAGAGCTGCAACGCTCTTTCTTGCAAATCATGAGCTCGCTGCATGTCGGTGCGGTCAGCATGCGTGGTCGTTGGGGAAATATCGTTCCCAATTTGCTTTAGCTTCGTTGCTCGAAACTCGCCAGCGTGGATCGATGGAAGCATAAGAGAAGATGTTTCGTCTTCCACTAACATGGGAATATTGTTAACTGGCTTTGGCTTAGAGGTTGTCTTTTTCTCCGGTTTGTTTATAGAGATGAGAGGAACTTGCAGATGAACTGGAGGTGATGCCGATAGATCTTTGTCGAAGGATATCTCAATGCTCTTAGATGGACTCCCAGCTTTAGGTAGACTAGGGAGCTCCAGGTCTTCAACCTGTAGTAAACTATGTACATCACTATGCGACTGCAGGGGTTTCAGAGATACATCTGAAGAATTTGATTGCTCTATTGGGATGATGGGCTGCAAAACAAGGCTATCTGGATGATCAGATATCTCGCCCTGGTGCCCCCTTGGATTGCCAAGAGGCTCTGCACAGGATATTGTGTACTCACCGGTGCCATCCGGTGAAATATCTAGTATCAGGCTATACTTCTCTTTCAACTCTGCAGAGAGGTTTTCGCAAAGATTAGCCATCACTTCGAGTTTTTCTTCCGCTTCTGAAAGACGCCGCTCCTTCTGCTCAGACTCATTATAAAACCAGGTGACTGCTTGAAAAACGTTGCTCACTGTGATTTCCAAATCAGGGGCAATAGCAAACAGCACGGTATCTGACAAGAGACCCGAATAATCTGTAGTACAAAGAGCTTGATTCAAGATAGCGTTAAGCATAGCTTCATCAAGCTCTTTCTGAGTAGTGCATTTGGGCAAATCATGCATAGTTGTGACATTGTCAGGGCTGAGGTCAGGACCAGGCACAGAGTCACAAGTGGGTTCAGTCTGGACTGTAACAGACGTTGTTGTGATATTAATGGCAGAGCCAGCAATCTCATTGGAAACTTGTTCTTGTACGGCTTTTGCCAGTTTAAGCGCATCGCTCAAAGACGCATTTTCCTCGTTTAAGTATGCAATAGTCCCTCTCAGCTCCTGCAACTCCGAGTTAGATGTTTCTATCTGTAAGGTTAGATTCCGTATTGCCTTATTAGCTAGCGTGTTCTGTTCTGTTATCTCCTCTAACTGCGCATGGAAGTACGCCTCCGACTCTTTCGCCTTCCTCTTCTGTATACCTATGAACATGTCCATACTGGTTTGCAGGTTTTCAATCCGAGACACATATGAGTCAATAAGTATCCGTTCTCGGTGTGCAAAGTCCTGAAGGATCAAATTGGCTTCGACGTTATCGCTTGCAGCAATGGCATCAGTGAGGCATCTACCCAACGCCATAACCTCGTTTTCTGCCTGTTGTAGTTTGGCAGATAGATGAGAGTTTTCAAGGAGTATCTGCTCTATTTCCTTTGGTGTAGTCGTTTCTACATTGCAGCCTAAGCACTTATCGGCTTGATCCGCCGTAGCACTAAATACAATTGTGTTGACAGAATACTGTGTCTCTGTATCGACAAGCTCATGAGTAGGCGGGTGCTCTGCCAATTTGCCTTCTAATTCAGCAATGCGCGATCGCAGTGTATCTATGGTGCTAAGGGCTATGCTGGTAGTAGCTGAGATAACTATAGGGGGCTCTTCTGGGAAATTAGGGGCTTCCTGAGATGCAGACTGACCTGTAGAATAGAATCGAGCGTCATCTGAGATAGGTTTTCTATTTTGTAGTGTATCAATCAGCAATCTAAGCTCCTGAATTTCTGCATCCTTACAATCTATAATTTTAACAAGCTCACTCATTGGATTATGCTCCTGGATCATGTTGGTTAACTGAAAAACTGTGGATGAAGCCAGGCCTTCTGACAGACGTTTTTCTTCATAAAACTCCGTGGGATCTGGCTGTATTTCATCAGACGACGCTTCTCCTTCAAGTTCGTCGATAATAGGCTTACATCTCTGCTCTGTTGGGGTTACTTCCTGCAGATCTGCATTAAGTTGCTGGCTAATCGGTGTAACAGCGCCCGGCATTAATATCGCCTTGGAAATATCATCACTCTCCTCCAAGGATATCTTCGTCATAGCCACATCTGTATTGTCAAGAGCAGAGTAGGCGAGGGGAAGGCTATCCTGCGGCAGTGATGGACAATACTGAATAGCATCGGGCACAGCATCATAGTCTGACAGCTCTAGTGGAACGTCACGACCCGGGGTAGAAGACCGGGCGCCGAGGGACACTAAGTATCCTTGCAATGCGGAACAGATACTGTCGTAGTTATCATCATCCTCATTTGCATGCAGCATAGCCCTTTCTACGTCTTCGCAAGTGAGGTCTTGCCCCTGTAGCAGCAGGTTGACCGCCTTGAGATTGGATTCGTTGGATGCTATATCGATAGCAGCAATGCCTTCAGTTGTTCTCCGCACAGGCCATCCAGGCGCCAAAATGCAGATAGCATCCATAGCTCCTGCCTCGGTGGCTAAAATTAGCGCATCTGAGTTATCATTGAGACATATGTCCCTTTCCGCTGCTAGAAGGATAGAACATGCAAACGAATTGTTTTCCTCTGCTGCGATGAGTAGGGCGGTATACCCATCCTCGTTGGTGAGCTTAGCTTCGCTGTTCAAAAGAACTTCCACGACATTCATTGCGTTATTGCGCACAGCAAGCATGAGTGCTGTCTCGCCATCCTCATTGCGGAGACCAGAGCACTGCTCCTTCAGCGCCTGGATCACTTCCAGATTTCCTGTTGCCGCAGCCTGGAACCAGGAAAACGCACAAGAATCCCCCATATTCAGAGTAAATCTTCGCCCAAGAATTTTGTTGTTAAACTGACAGAGCTATGGCACCCTTCGACTATGGTACACCTTGATTTACTAGTGTATATAATAGTTCTGGCAGAGTCCCCTGCACTGCTCTATAGACAGATTGCTAGTACAATGATCTGTATTAATTCATATCTATGTAAGAGGTCATTGGTAGCTGCGAAGCAAGTTCCTCATAGGTTCAGAGCAAGCATAGTGAATGGCTGCCATCCCCTGGGCGTCAGTGATATGGTGTTCGAGCGGCCAGAGTACATTCACACAATCAACTGACCCTGCCTCCACGGCCAACATAAGCGCGGTTATTCCAGTAGTATCACTTATCTCATCTGCAGAGTAGCCCGTAGTGGGGCTGGTGGTGGTATTTCTTTTCGATACACTTGTTTGAATACCAGCCTCAAAAGGCGCTAGGGCAGCCACTGCAGCCTTATGTCCTGCAGCTGCAGCATACATCAGTGCTGTATATCCACGTGCACATTGCATTCCTGCCTCACAGTTACGGAGTTCGGTTACGACTAGGGTGTACCCCAAATTTGCTGCAATCATAAGCCCTGTGTATCCATCAACATCTTGCATCCCTGCCTCAGACCCGGCCAGCAGGTGCACAATAATGTCAAACCCATGTTCGGCTGCATGCATAAGAGCAGTCCTTCCCTGATCATCCTGGTAACGGGCGTGAGTCTTAAGTAGGGTCCACGTTGAGATGACATCATTGTGTCTAGCTGCAAGAATCAGTGCATCGATGGGTCTCGCAGTGCTGCCTGGAGAGTCACTCGTTAGGTTGTTACTTGGACCTTCATAATCACTTAGTAGCATAGCCATATCCAGGTTCTTGTTGTACAGTGCAATGGCTAAGGCTGTCATGCCGTCTTTTCGAACACAGTTTGCCTCGTGCTGTGCAAGAAGCTTAGCCACTTCAAGGCTGTTGTGCTTCGCCGCAATCATGAGTGCCGTTTCACCGTCCACGTTTCTTCTGCCCACTTGGTTCAGGAAAAGTGAGGCCACGTCTACATTGTCTAGTATGGCAGCCTCCATTAAATCTGTATTGGTACTGTCTTGAGATAGAGTTACAGCGTCGCTCAGAAGAAGATCCTGATGTACTGAAGGTGTTTGCATAGGTCCAGCTGCGGCACTGTCTTGCAGAGCAGACTGTATAGACGTAGAATACTCCAAAATTTCGGTAGTAAGTTCTTCGATAAAGCTAAGTGTCTTGTCATCAACTTTGGGTGCCGTGTTGTGGGGGTTATCTAGAAGCTCCTTCAACCTTTGTGCAAGTTGACACAGCTTAGAAGATGCCGATGTAAGTGTGTTTGACGCCATTATGATGGGTGCTATGGACTTGCGTGACGAATGTGTGAGTTGAATCATTCGTCTGCGCAGTGACTCAACCTGATTCCGCAGCTCTCGATTTTCTTCTTCAATAGATGAGGGAGAAATCGATAGGAGATTGGCTTGTGGTGAGGGAACACATACAGCTGAAAGAAGCTGCGCGCACTCTGTATCGCTCCGTGCTTGACTAGATGGTAGAACTAAGGCAGCCTCATCTTTTTTAGAGTGTGAGTGAGTAGTACACTTTGTCTCAATGGTTTCTAATCGTGCAATTTTATCGTTGGCAAGTGAGAGTTCAGCGTCTTTGTCTCTCAGCGCTTGTTCAAGCTTTTCTATCCTATACACGAGCGCGCTGTCATCAGACTGATTGCAAGTAATGACCTCTCCGGGGTCTTCTGTGCTCAGCATCTTCTCTGCTGACTCTACAAACATTGATGTCCTGGAAGCTCTTCTATCGGTAAACTCCTCAACTTGCTGGCATGCAAGCTCAATCTCTTGACGCAAAGCCACCGTGGTGTTATCTATTACAACCGCCTGGCAGCAGGCCTCATTGGTGTCCATACAAGATTGGCAGGAGCGATGCGTAACATCTAGAACAGGAAGTGGAGTTAGGGAGTCGGCTGGGCTTTTTCTTTGACCAGGGATTACCAGCCAGGCTTGTTGCAGAGGGAGCAAAGGCTCTGTTATTGCTCTGTCGTCTCCTATCTTAACAGATACAAGACAGTAAGAAGGATCTGTTTGTATTCCTGCTTCGTCTCTGTGCGGAAAAGCAATACCAAGGTCGTCATTAACAGAAGGTGATGGCAAACGAGTAACAGAATCTGCAGGGATAGCGCTAGAATCCTCGTTTGTGTTCTCCACTTTCTTGATTCTCTCAGAGAGTAAGGTGTTTTCTTCCTGAAGGGTTCTATTTTGCTTTTCCAACCTAAGATTGTCCTCACTGAGCGTCGAAATGCGCTCGGTAAATATTTCTATCTCCTGCTCCAGTTCAAGATCCTTTGCGGACAATTCGCGCGACTGGGTGACAAATATGTGCTCAATTGTGCTCTGCATAATAGCGAGCTCATTTGAGAGGGCTTGCACTTCTGCCGTCTTTTCAAGCAGTTGCTGTTGAAGGCTACTATCATCTTGGGCTAATGAGGCGTCAGGAGAAACGTGATCAGCTTCAGATAGGTCAGAACGAGGAACATCGCTACTCAATGAACGTTCTAGTGGACTAGTCTGGATACACGCATCCATAAATTGTGAATGAAAAGGCGCAGCCTCTGCCAAAAATGCAGGCCCTCCTCCCCAAGAGACTGCCCCTACAGGACCATGCACATCACCGATGGCAATTTCTCTACATGAGTGACTCTCTGTTTGAGTAGTTCCTTCCACCAGGAAAGACTGAGATGTCTGTGTCACAGATTCGTGGGACACAGTATTGACTTTGCTGCACTCTCTGGTGGAATCGCTAGTATGAAAGCTACTGAGATCCTTAGTATGAAGCTTCGCTTGCAGTGAACCAATTGAACTGGCGTATATCTTTTGCATACGTTGAAGCTTTTCTTCATAGCCATCCTGCATAGATTTCTTATCCTGTTGTAATTTAGAAAAGTCACACTTAAGAGTTTGAATATACGCGTGACAATCCTTTATGTGTCTATTAAGTTCATGTAGTTGAGACATGTCAATGCAATCTGTTGCTGTGTTATAAGGGTTGCTCTGCTCTTGTGAACGCATTTTCAGACAGTAGATAATATCCTTAAGGAATGCTATTCGCTGATCGTATTGCTCACGGAGGAAGGGCACATGCTCAATAGACTTCCTTGAGGCACTCATGTCATACTCCAGCAACGAGTCACATCGCTCCAGCAGTAAGACCTTAATATCAGTATTAGAGGTGCTTAGCACAGTATATATGTCTGAGACAGTGTACGGCATCCTGTTCAAAAGGGTTCGGACACACTCAAGATGGTTTCCTTGAACGGCAAGGCCCAATGCTGTCTCAGAGCAAGTACTAGTCTCCTCTTGTGCATAGGGGACCACACAATTCACCGCATCGCAGTTTCCCAACTTTGCTGCCAGCATCAGCATGGAGAGCTTTGACGGCAAAACTATGTGTGCCTCCATCGGCGCCAAGAAGGCACACGCCGTATTGTTTCCACACATTATGGCAATGGCAAGCGCTGTAAGCCCAGAATTGTTTGTCATTGTGGCCTCTTCCTCGAGAAGCTTGAGACACTCAGTGTGTCCGCTCTGTACCACAAGCATCAGCGCGGTGTTTCCGCTAGAGTCTCTGGACTTAATACAGGACGCAGATAGCGAACAGAGACGGTTGAACTGTCCTTGACGGGCGGCATCAAACCAGTTCTCGGCCATCCGCCAATCAAGAGCGGTCAATAAAATTACTGGCACAAAGCCATATTGGTCTTTAGGTCAAGCGCTGTGCCCTCTAGATTGCTACTAATCACCTCGTAGGTGTCGACACTTAGTTTCTGCGGGTAGGAAACACACATGTTGGCGAAAAATGTCTCTTCACTATACACCGACTGCAAGAAGCTTGCTGAGGGGGGTTTCGCATCGCTGTTTTTAGTACGACGTGCACAGGACAGAGTGCTTGTAGTTGTTAAGGAGGCATCCGCTTCGCAGGATGACGACGCAAAGGCCATTAAGTCCGCACGTAACGAGTTCAATATAGTTATGCGTCTGTCTTCGCCATATATAGTCAACTATTATGCTGTCAGGACCCATGATAATGGGTCGATATACCATATCGAGATGGAGTACTGCTCTGGCGGGTCGGTGCAGCAACTCATTCAGCGCATACGCTCCGCACGCTCTAAGCTCCCGGAAAGTGCTGTCTGGGAAATAGTTGCCCAGGTACTTAAGGCCTTGCAGTATTTACACTCCTGGTGTCAAAAGGGCTATTTAGGGATTGTGCACAGAGATATCAAGCCGGAGAATCTCCTCATCGATACTAGAGGGTTAATACGGCTTTGTGACTTTGGCCTATCTATGGCCTTGCAGGCCGGCAATCCACCTGCTGCAGCAAAGCGATCCGGGACAACGAGCTATATGGCCCCAGAGATACAAGCACTAGGGGCTGTAACCACAATATCGGATATCTGGTCCCTTGGCTGTACAATTTGGGCGATATGCACCCTCAAACACCCACGCTTCAGCCGGCGTGATCTGTTGGAGGGCCCGGTGGTCGACTTTCTTGGCTACACAACTCCGTTGCGCAAGTTTGTCCGTTTGCTTTTGCAACCAGATCCTAAGGCGCGTCCTACTGCCGAGCAACTTTTATCTGACGAGAATGTGGTGAACGCTCTTAAGCGCATTGACGACGGTGAGTATTATGACATCTATCCTCCACAAGACTTGATTGCACTGTATGAGGAGGGTACTGTTAACCACTGCGGGCCCTATTCCCCTGCTAAAGAATCTATTCTCGCAAGCAGCTTTCGGCGAGCTACGTCTACACTCCAAGAGTGCAGCGTTGTTCTATCGACACACACTGACCAGTGCCAGACCCCACTTATGGCTGCTGTTAGCAAAGGAGACCACGTTTCTGCACAGAACCTTCTTATGCACGCAAAAAAGGTCGATAGCGAAGGATTCAGTGCCCTTCTGTATGCGATAGAGGTTGATAGTTTGCCTTGCGTCCAGCTTCTTGCAGCACTTGAGTTTTACATAAACCACCCCAATGGTGACTCGCCCCTAATTTACGCGCTCAAGAGTGGTAAAATAGAGCTTCTTTCCGAACTTGCACAACATTGCGCAGGGAGCTTAGACGCCTCCGGCAACACTGCTCTATGCATCGCTATTCGCTGCAACGATCTACCTGCTATTGAGCTACTGCTTCCGTATGAGTTACTTCTCAAGTCTGACAATACTCTAATGGCTTTAGACGTCGCCTGGAGTTGCTTGCTTCTCCACAACACAATGCCGTGGCAGATGTTGACAGACTACCTCCTTAAGCACCACAAATGCTATCCACGCGCTGTGAGCCTATCAGGCAGCCCCAAATATGTGGACCAGAAAACAAAAACTATGCTATTAGTAGAGGGAAATATAGGTACAGCTGCAAGCGAACATACAGAAATAACAGAAGAGGACTTGTATGCTGTTCTTCCTTGTGGAAGGACCGCACTGATGTTGGCTGCACAGAAGAACTCTGCCCAATACGTCCAGTTTTTGCTTCCGGAAGCAGGGATGAGTACTCCGGTTGGTGAAACAGCGTTGTTGCTTGGCATGCAAGCGCAAAGCATGCGAGCAGTCGAAATTCTTTGGAAGTACGAATCGTTTCTATCGAAGGCAACAGAGCTCATGCGAATTTGCCTTTTAGCTGAGCAGCCGAACAAGCTTCATGAGCACGATATCTGCTGTCGGGCAACAGATGGTAGTACCGCTCTGATGTACGCAGCTGTTTCTAACAATCATGCTGCTATTCGGATGCTCATTATGAGGGAGATGAGGATGCACACGCGTAATGGCTTTACAGCTTTGATGATGGCTGCACGACATAATTCTTTGGATGCTGCAAAGGAGCTTTTACCTTACGAGGCACGCTTGACCGATCAGGCAGGAATGTCTGCCTTGATGCATGCAAGCCAGTGTGGGCATGTGCAGTTGGTTTCTTTGTTAGCCACATACGAAGATGGAATGCAGGATACTATGGGGAGAACAGCTTTTCTGCATGCAGTTGCAAATAGACACTCAGGCTGTGTCCATGCTCTTTCTTCAGAGCTACTTTTTCCAGGAATAGGTGGCAATTCTCCTCTTATCCACGTGTTATTGAAATATGGAGTGGAACACTGTCAGGAAATATTTACTACCGACATGATAATAGCGTCAGCCGGACTTCACAATGATAACGGGCAGACAGTGACTATGATTGCCGCCAGTCTAAGTGCTACGGATATTGTTAAGCTACTAGCTCCTATAGAAGCAGGCATGCAAGATGGATTGGGACGCACGGCCCTCATGTATGCCACAGAGGTATGTTCACTGGATGTAATGACAATCCTTCTAGATAAGGAAGAGAAGCTACAGAATACTAACGGCGAAACTGCACTAATGCTTGCCGTTAGATCTGGCTATAGCAGATGCATTCATATTCTTGCTCCTCGAGAGGCGTCTCTACGGAACAATCAGTACATGACAGCTCTGGGTCTTGCCGTGGAACTAGATCTTCCAGAAGTAGTTACCATTCTTGCTCCATATGAGGCTAGCATTTCTGTAAGAAAGAATGAGTCTGTGATTGATCTGGCTGTTTCATTAGGTCATGCAAACTGCGTTGCAGCTCTTGCCAATTATATGTCAGAGAACTGTATCTCCATTCCCCTTACCCAGCGAAGTCCAGTGATAAGTGGTAGGACACCGCTTTTAGCAGCTGTCCTCTCCAATAGAATTGACGATGTCGTGACAAACTTAGGGTTCATGGGGTACGGATACTCTCTCAGCAAAACAGCATTAGGAAAGGACGTCATCTGTACTGCTCTTCAACTGTCTGTACGGCTGAATCATCTAGATTGTACTAAGTTGCTTTTATCAGAAATAGGAGTGTATGTTCCAGGCTCTGAAACTGCACTTATGCAAGCTGCTCATATGGGTTTATTAGAAAGCGCCAGATTGCTCCTCCCGGAAGCAGGGGCCCAAACCAAGGAGGGTTATACAGCCCTTATGCTCGCCGCTATCGGTGGCCACTCAGAGGTTGTTAAGCTTTTGCTGCCCTTTGAGACCAAAATGAAAACGACTGCTGGCCGAACAGCCCTTATGCTTGCGTCTGCTTATGCCAAAGAAGACTGTATAGCGTTGTTAGTAGAGCAAGAAGCAAGACTTTGCGATCATCGAGGTGTGAGTGCTCTAATGTGCCTGGGGCGAATCTCAAATGCTCAGCAAATCAGCACCCTTATTGCTGAAGAGCTCTATTTGCAGGACTGCAATGGATACAGCGCCCTGATGTATGCTGTCATAGATAACAATATGGTCCTTGTTCGCGAACTTCTAGCCGAGCTTCCACTTAAAACTCACCTCGGTGAAACGGCACTATCACTTGCTGCTGTTTACGAGAGATCTGCTATTTATGATCTCCTTGTAGAGTACATTGTCGATAATAACATAGCACTGCAGATACCAAAGCGCGCTATCTCTACCTCTGCCAGAACAGAACTTATTAGTGCAGTTCTTGCAAACGATAGATCAAGGGTTGTCCAACACTTGGATCAGGTCTTCAAGGCCTACCAAGGGTACACTGCACTCATGTATGCCGCTACATATGGATATGTAGAGATCGTGGAGATCTTGGCTCCCCATGAGTCCTGCATTCGGACCAGAAAGGGTTGCACTGCCTTGATGCTAGCGGCTAAGGATGGGCACGTAGATTGCCTCTTGCATCTCCGGCCGTATGAGCAACAGATGGCCATGCTGGATGGAACCAGCTCTCTGATGTTTGCAGCCCTTGCTGGCCAATCCGATTGTGTTGCGCAGTTGCTTTCGGAGGTCTATATGCGAAAGGTGAATGGAGACGACGTTATCTCGTTATGTGAGAATGAGCTAGAGCATGAAGATTTACCAGAAGAACATCTTTATGCAATCAGGCGCCGCTGTCTTCCTCTTATCTACGCACGGCTGACTGAAGATCAAGCAGATGCCACTGCTAAGGATTGCCCTGGTATCCTGGATACAAATGACCAGGACGGAAACAATTTACACTGATCCATCTGTTACTAGTCAAAATAGGAAAGAATGCAAGGATCTGAGGCATAGTGAACAGGCATATTCCCGGCTTTATCTGGAATGTCGTGCTCCCATCCTATGAGAATTTCTACACACTCTTTGGCACCAGCTTTGCAAGCACGCATCAGTGCGGTTTCTCCAGTGCCATCCTTCTCATCTACAGAAATGCATCTGTGCCCAGATTCATACTCAGCTAGAACACGTACGCACTCTGGGCGATCATTTGCAGCTGCTAGCACAAGTGCAGTCTCGTACTGCTTGTTCACCAATCTCACTTCAAACCCAATGAGCAGCTGCACGCAGCCTATATGTCCGGCCTCTGCTGCAAGCATCAGTGCTGTGAGTCCCGATTCGTTTTGGATTGTTGCTTCGTACGGCACCAATAGCTCCACGATAGAGCAGTGGCCTGAGACGGCGGCAAACATCAGCGCGGTGTCTCCAAACTGGTTTCTATACCTAGACTCATGGGATACTAAGACCGACGCTATTTCGAAATACCCCAGCCTGGATGCAGCCATCAGTGATGTATTTCCTCGTTCATCCACTTCTCCTGCATGTGCAATTAGCTCCTTCACCCTCTCAATGTCGTTGTGCATGGTGGCCTCGTGAAGGGGGCTCCTCTGAGCACGAGGCTCCTTCCTCGGAGAGTTGCTACCTGCTAGGCTCTCCACCAGAACACTGCTCTTTTCTAGAATAGATTTCGTTCGGCTGAGGGAGTTCTGCAAGGAGAAGTTCATCATCTGGAGCTCCTTGTTTTCGGCCACGGTGAGGTGAAGTTGCTCACGAAGGTTATCACGGTCTTCTGTCAAGGTACGTATTACAGATTGATATTCTGCCGTTGAGGATGTTGCTGCTTCTAACCGAGACCGTGTGAGATTTGCAACCGCCCCAGAGGGATGTGCAATACCGGGCCGATCCTTACTAAAGTCGTCTGTAATAAGCTCTGCTTGAAGAAGTGATATCGACTCTAACAGGCTTTTGATCTTCTCGTCCTTGTTGACTAAGAGTTGCGTTAGTTCCGAAATTGTCTCTCTGAGCTTCTCGATCTCGGCCTCGGCGTGAATGGTTTGATTGCCGCTAGGAGACGAGCATAAGTTTTCTGCCCCCGTTGTTCCTGGAGACATCGTGGCAGAGTAGACAGCAGGAGTAAGAGAGCGGCTTATTCGGAGAGGACTCGTGGCCCTGCATATTACAGGAGAGCCCTCACGAGAAAGAGACTCAACGAGCTGATTAGTTGTCTCAATTTTTTCTGCCAGCAATTCATACTTTGCAATAATTGATGATAAGTCAGCATCTTTCCGGCCACTGGAAGTGATCTTACTCATCAAATACTGGATATCATTGTCTTGCTGCTTCAAAAGCTCCCTGCAGCGCTTGTTATCATCTTTTTCCTTGCTTAATTGAGATTGTAGGCTAACCACATGACTAACAATTGCGCTGGGAAGAGTGTTCACAGAACCGTCAGGACTTTTGATATCAAAGAGCTTTGCAATCCGATTGATTTCGCCGATGAGTAAATCGACGTTAGCAGTGACTTTCTTCAGCTTGTCTGTGGACAGGTGCTTGGCAGCATTGAACGCCTCAAGTATGGTATTCAGCTCTGCATTCAAGTTGCTTATGGTAGCATCCTGCTCCTGAATCTTCAGCTCTAGTGCAGCCTGCGTAGAGGTAGATGCTTCATCTGTTTCTACGACCCGTGATATTAGGGGAGCCCTCATAATAGAATGCTGGCCTGGTCCCTGCTGCGGGCTCAGCACTGCCTTGTTCTGTATGGTCGGAGAAAGACCCAAGCAGATGTCCTCTCTCTCCTGCTCAATGCTGGTGATTGGCTTGGGGTACAATAACGTCCCTATCTTGACTTTATCAAGCTCCACCCGCATCTCTTCAATGATCTCGTCCTTTGCTAAACTTACTGCCTTGAGATAGGCTAACTTATCCCTAAAGTCAGCAATATCGCTAAAGACTCTAGTGACAATTGCGTCTAGTTCGCTGTCTACAGAGCTCTTAGCGTTCTCCCTCTCTGTAGTCAAGTCGAGTATCTGTTTATCCTTCTTGTAAATCTCTTTCTTCAGCTTAACAATCTCATGGAGCAATTGCAAGTTTTCACAGCGAAGCTTATGAAACTCTGCATCATATATTCCGCACACCTCGCATACATGGGACGTATTCGCTTGAATGTTTGTCAAATGGTTATCCTGCAGATGCACCAAGCGCCACAAATCAACCATAAAAGCCTCATATTGACCTTGATACTCTGGAGCATCGTGCATTGCCTGATCCATGGCGCTCTTGAGAGCAGCATACTTGGCTTCTGCATTAGCTATTGCATCCTTAACAACACCGAGATATGATAATTGAGAGATCAGCGGCGGCTGGGCCTTTTTTATGGCCCCATGAGAAACTCCCAGAGAGCATGCAGATGAGTCTGTCGCAGCAAAACGGTCCTGCGTCGATAACTTTATAAGTCCTGCATTTATCAACAGCTTTGTTACTGCATAAACTTCTTCCTGCAACTCGGTAAAGAACTCAGTAAAGTAATCCTCTTTGGGATGTGAACTATTGACGATATCATGGAAAGCTCGGAGGTGCTCTCGAAGAAGGGCTGCAACGGCATCGGTAGGCTCCTTCACGTAACAGAGTGCCTGACATATTTCTCGAAATTTCACATGGCCTGAATCCAGCAGCAACCTAACGAGTTCAATAGAGCCATTACTAGCTGCAACGGATAAAACTGCAATATTACCGGGGCCCTGGTCTAGTGGGAAAGTATTTAGAAGGTCTACAAGTATCTCTTGTGAACGAGAGGCCAGAGCCGCAGTATAAAAAGAGAAGGGAGATTCTGCACCACGTTCTTGGTCATTTTGCAAAAGGACGGAGCAGGCCTTGTGTGCTCCAGCCTGTGCTGCATAGAAGAGGGCACTATGCCCATCGTTATCCAGAGTTCCGCCTTCCAGGTCCATTAGAATGGTACAGGCGTCTGCATGGTTATTCTCTGCAGCAAGCATAAGGGCAGTCCTCCCAAGAGCAGAGGTTGTTCTAGCATATGCGAGAGCATATGAAGCTAGTAAGGAAACGTCACCTGACCGTGCAGCCCCAAACCAAGTTTCCAGGTCGTCCATTTAAAGTTAAAAGAGGCACAATTGCGCGCATTTGGGGATACTGATTCTGAACCGATTTCTTTATGCTCACTTCTACCTTATGAATTGGTGTCTTCCTCTCTCAATTTTAGAGTCCTTTGTACAGATAAGGGTGTAACAAAAAAGAGTATGTCCAGTGACGGCTCAGACACTTGGTTCACTGCAATAAGCAAGGGGGATGTCCAGAAAGTCAGAGAACTTATTGATACGCATTCTGGGACGGTCACGGACAACGGAGAGACGGGCTTAATGGTAGCAGTTCGATCTGGAAATTTGGACTGTGTTAAGCTCCTGGCAAGCATTGAATCCGGACACCTTTCTCCAGAAGGATACTCAGCCTTATCATTAGCTGCAGCCGCTAACAGCGCCTTGGTGTGCGAAGCCTTGGTGTGTTTTGAAGCCGAACACAAGCTACCACACGGCTCCAACGCTCTGATTGTCGCAGCAAAGCATGGTGCACTGGCTTCAGTACGGGTGCTCACAAAGCATATTGATGCGTCCTTGGCTGATGTGGATGGGCTTACTGCTTTGGATTACGCCGTTCAGAGAAACTATTCGAAGTGTGCTCTAGCCTTACTATCGACCAACCGCTTCACCATAGCAGAGATAGAAAAGTCGTTACTATCCGCTAGTGCCGGTGAATACTCCGAAACAATCCGTGTTATCACAAATGCACTGCGTTTAAAGTATAGCAAGAGACAAAAGGATGACGAACTGGTTGAAATCTTGAGCAAATTTGTCAATCAAGCCGCAGTACTTGTACGTCTTCAAGCTGAAAACGCTTCTCTTAAAGCCACAGCCGATTGGCTCAAGTTGCAGCGTCCTGATATCTCATCAACTACCCCAACTAACTCAGATGCCTTGCCATTAGATACTACTGTTACTGAACTCAAACACTGCATCCTAAGGCAAAGCAACAAGATCTGCGCCCTTGAAACACGGATTGCCCAGATGCGTGAAGGGCTCCTTGTCATATCCCCTGAGCTGGGTGACTATGAATTAGATATGTCTGCAGTTCGCCTTCGCGAAGCAGAGATACGGTGCTTGAAGGCTAATCTTTCCAAATCAATTGATAATCCGGTTGAGGTAAAGAATTCAAGTCTTTTGGATAACTTAGCTGATTACTACGTTGATGATTTTAATTGTCCTCAAAGGAACAATTATCAATTAAGTGATATGGATGACAGTATTTCTGACATCTCTATTCCGGGATCTCGACCTAATTCTACCGCACGCGTTCCTCCAGATGACCTTAAGTCTGTTGAGTCCAACTCAATAATAGAGTTTCTCGACAGCGTTCGGGAACGTGCTGCCAAAGGAAAGACTTTGCAAAGGACTCAGGACTCTCCTCTGCGGTTTTCACGCCAAAAAGATCCAGATGCGTTTACTACCCAAATGAGAAGAAAAAAGTCATGTTCAGAAGAGCCCAATTATACTACTACACAGTCAAGACAAGCCGATGAGTCAGATATTGGTATTTTACAGCAGGAAGTCGTGGATTTGCGTTCCATTCTTGAAAAGTATGAAACAGATCGCTTGGCAAAGTCATTTGTTCATGGATCGCCAGCTACAGACCTTCTTGCTAATTCTGTACTGGGAGACCCTCAATCTTTTCGCCTGGCTGAATCCCTCAGAAAGACCATGTCTCCTGGGCTTTTTGACGGACGGGCAAGGTCATATCAACCCACTTCTAAGCCCAAAGAGCGCAGATTATCTATCAGCGTGTTGTCGGGAATTAACTACGACCCTGTAGCAACAGAGAATGTTATCAATCAGGCAATTGATAATATGGATTCAGGGTCGTTCACCGATTCCCTTACCAGAGAGCACACTTCTGTGTCCGCTTCTGCGCTGAAGTCGAAGATAGAACACCTGAAGGAAAGGATGCAACACGTAAAGAAACCTCCTAGGGCAATTACTACGATCAGTGAAGCTCCAGAACTGGACTCTGAGGGAACCAAAATGCCAGAGAAAACAATCATAAAAGAAGCCGTCTCATCCGTTATAACTCTTGCCAACCAACCAGCTCATTCTGTTCTTGAAGACTTCATAGCCCTTGATAGATACAAGCAAGCGTTCTATGAAAAGACGCTAACCAATATGGAGGCATACCTTATTACAGTAGAACTAAAGATGAAATCCTTGGTAAAACTGGCGAAGCGCATTTTTATACAGTCCGAAACAATCACATCTGATGCAGATAGTGTTACTAGTTCATATGACGTGGAGACTGTACCAAACCATCTTACAGATGGAAATCTTGAGGGAGACGTTATGCATCACATAGAAAGGCTTTACGACCTGATGAAGCGCGCAGAAAATAAGCTCTTACCCGGAGTCCTTAGCTCCAGCTCTCAAAGCAAATTAAGCGATCATAGCAGTGCGAGTGATCCTCATGCCAATTTTGAGCACCCCCAACTCCAAGCACGTACTTACCAATCGTCAAGCGAAACGCATATGAATGGGATACCAGAGGTCGTGGCACCTTTGCCACGAGCTCCATCAGCGCATGTATTAAGCCCCACAGGAGATTCGCGATCAGAAGAAACTAGCGATGGCATTGTTCCTTCCTTTGAAACGTTTTCCGATACCCATAGCTTGCTCGCCTCTCAGCATTCAGATCACCCATCACTTGCTCATCAAACCGAAGCTCTGCTAAGCGATCTGAAAGACAAGACTTCACTGATAAATAAGCTATCCGATGAGCTTGCTGAGCGAGAGGCACTTATAGTGCAATTGTCAAACACCGATAATACAATTTGTTCAAAATTAGAGGAGAAAATTAAGACTCTTGGTGAGGACTTACAACGACAACTTGAAAAGAATAGAGAATTAGAGAAACAGCTAGCCAAAAGCAATGATCTTAGCACATCTTTGATAAAACTGGAGTATAGGCAATTGGCCTATGAATATATGCTCCATTTGTTAGTTTCTGATCCGTCTGTATCCTTTAGAGCCAGCCTCGCATTTAACTCTGCAGTAATCCCGGACGCCTCTTCCTTAAGTGCTGAACTTGCAAAACTACTTATCAGTAAAAACCTTCTTAAGATGTCTGAGTGTTCAACTGTGCTCCAAACTTCTCTCAAGCCGCTTCTCGATTTGATTCCTTCTGTAACGGATAGATCTGTCCAGGATGCGCCATTTCTTTGCGAAATTATATCTCAGGAATTAGAAAATGATGCGATTGAACCCACATCATTACCGGTTGTCGGTCGCAGACCTCATTCTCCTGATTCCCATCTCATCACAGAGAGTTTCATCAGACAAGAAAATGCAGACTACTTTTACCTCAATCACGATAACAATACTCCTTTGATGAACGCAGTCTTGGCAGAAAATATCACTGCTGTGCGTGGGCTTCTCCACTATGCTCGGCAAATAAACAATAAAGGCGAAACAGCATTAATGCTGGCAATACCTACCCGTAACGAAGAAATAATTCATATGCTGATTGGCCTAGAAGCCGGGCATGTTTGTTCCAATGGAGATAGTGCATTGCTCAGGTGTCTTCGCTTAGGCGAACTTAAGCTTGCCGAGCTATTAACAGATGATGAAGGGGTACGTATTACTGGCACATCCTATCAGGGTATGGAAGGAGAGAATAGGCCACCTGAAATACTTAACGCGGCATCGGACGGAGACATAGTCAAGGTGTGGTCTCTCCTCCCCTATCAGAAGCGTATGACAGATGCAACTGGGCGTACTTCTCTAATGCTTGCAGCAGACGCGGGGAACATATCACTAGTTAAGCTTCTGTGTACTCATGAGTGCCAAATGCGCGATACATCCGGTCGCACAGCCCTAATGATAGCTGCTGCCAACAATCAGGTAGACGCCGCTTTATGCTTGCTACCTAGCGAGGCTGGGATGCAGAGCAATGATGGAAAGACTGCGCTTATGTATGCAGCCGCACACAACAGTCTGGATTGTTTGAAAGCTCTTGCTCCTCACGAGTCTGGAAGAAAAGCAATAAAAGAAGATGGTTCGGGATTGGGATACACTGCATTGATGGTCGCAGCAAACAAGGGACACATCAATGCCATCCGCTTGTTGCTCCCATACGAACAGGATTTACGCGATAAAAAGGGCCGAAGTGCGGCTGAGTATGCCAAATCAGAGGTTGCAAAGAACGAGTTCACACAGAATAACTAACTGAAAATACAATGTAGCGCCGAGATCAGTTTCTATTATTTATCGGGGTTGTATTTCTTCCACGTTTTGTTCCCCCCTATTTTAGCCATCCCAGCGGCATCTTTCGCGTATGCACTCACACGGCTATCTATTGTTAACGTAGTAGGACCATCGTTTTCAATTGATACGACCATGTCACCCCCAAAGACCCCTGTGTGCACGCGATCTGAAACATACTTCTCTTTCACATGCTGAACAAACTTGTCAAACAGCGGGCCAGCTTCTTCACTCTTCATTGCCTCGTGGAAGTCTGGTTTGTTTCCGTTTAGAAATCCATATAGAGTAAACTGAGAAACAAGCAAAATCTCTCCCTCTACTTCAATAATGTTCCGCGCCCACTCCTTTCCAGTTTCGTCTGGGAAAAGTCTTGCGGCTAGGAGCTTTCCTATTATATAGTGCATGTCTTCAATGACATCCTCGCGACTGATTCCAACTAGAACTACGTACCCCCTTCCAATGCTTCCGCTAACATACTCTGTATCTTTGCCCTTATTAATAGTGACAGAACCAGAGTGAACCCTCTGAATCACAACCTTCATCAAGGTTTCTTATTTTGAAACTTGTTATAGTTTTAAAAGCAGTGCTGTCCTGTCAGCCCAGTAAATATTTGGTGCAGGCAGCCACCGGCCGTTTACTGACCTCGGCCCTACGGGTGGACAGGTGCGGCATCGCTCGCTGCCACAGGGCCGGCAGGAGCGGCCTCTCCGCGGGCCGTCCGATCGATCGCCCGGGCGTCCAAAAACGGAATTCGTGGGCGGCGGTGGCAGTCGCGCGTCCAGCCCCCTGCACTTCGCCCTCAGGGAACTCCACGAGCGACTGGATAGCGTGCCTAATGAAAGCGTCGCAGGTGTAGTCTACTCCCTCAAGGGATATCCGAGCCTTGCCCTGAAGGAGATCCTCCTCGACGGCTTAGATAAGAACAGTGCAGATGCCATCAGACTAGAGCTGACCGCCCTTCTCGACCTCTCCCATCCGGGGGTCCTCAGGCACCACCAAGTAGTCGAGGACGAAGGTCTCATCTATGTCGTCATAGACCGGCACGACAAGACCCTCGAGCGCCTCCTCACCGAGCACAAACGAAGGAAGACTCTCATCCCTATCGCTGTGATCCTCTCCGTCCTGAGGCAGGTCGCTGCCGCCCTCGCCTATCTCTACGGCCTCAGTGGGATAGGTACTAGGGGGCTCGTCCACCGCGACCTCAGGCCTGCCAGCATCCTCGTCAGCGCAGACGGAGAGCGCTTCATCATCGCCGACTTCGGCCTCTGCAAGGACGCCCTGTGGAGTGGGAGCACTCTCATGGGAATAATGGCATACGTGGCCCCCGAGGTGCTCCTTCGCAACGAGGCCAGCCCCGCCTCCGACGTGTGGAGCCTCGGGGTCATCCTCTACGAGCTTACTACTCTAAGGAAACCGGACTTCCTAGAAGGTAAAGTCCCAGCAGAGGTCTTCGTCGATGGGTGGAGGCCGGACCTGAGCGATGTCACTGATGGCTTCATGCAGAATGTTCTGGAGAGGATATTCGTGCTGGAGCCAGAGAGGAGGCCGACGGCCAGGGAGCTGCACGAGACGCTCGCTACATTCGACATCCCAGTTAGTGAGCTGGGGGGTCAGTGCGTGATGCTGAGGTACAAGTGCGGCGCCTTGGAGACTACTCTGAACAGTGCTAACGCCAGGATTACACTTCTGGAGGAGGATGCCAAGACCAAGCTGGACAGGATTACTACTCTTGAGGCGGCCCTCGACGCCAGGTCTGCTGAGACTGCCTCTCTTAAGGGCACTCTCGAGGATCAGGGTAAAGGGCATCTGGCCACGTGAAGGCTAGAGGCCAAGGTCATGCAGCTTAGTGACAGGATGGAGCGGCCGGTACCCACAGTCTTCCTCAGGCTGATGCGCGCTGCACACAAACAACACAGAGACCGTCCGGACACTACTTGAAGAGGGATTGGCATCAGCAAACGTGACGAGTAGGGGGTGACGGCCTCATGCACGCCGCCCACGGGAACCGCCCCAGGGTGGCCCGGATCCCCGCCCCGCAGAGCACGAGAGGGAGGGCGCCGACGGCCGCAGGGCCCTGCTGCTCGCTGCGCAGGCGGGGAACAGGGACGTCGCAGAGCTCCTCGCGGAGGGGCGGCCCCAGCCGGTGAGCCAGAGGCCGACAGCCGCCGCCGCGACAGGTGGGAGCTTTGTTGAAAAGGGTTGCGGAGACCCGCGCCCACCAGGACGGCCGGGACTTGAGTGAGACGCCCGCGGGCAGGGCTGGGCGTGGCCGGCGGGTGCAATGAATCATCACGCTTGATTAAATCTCCGTGCATTGGGGGCGGGGAGCAGCAAAGGGCACTCTGCAGTGAATTGGGTTGCTAAGGCAGGCCAGGCCTTCAAAGGTGTCTAACTGCATACGTTCTTCTTCAGTAAGCAGGCTGTCCGTTTGGGCCCGGTACCAGCAGAAGACAAACATGGCCGCATCGTGCGTCAGGAGGACTAGATGTTCTTCTGGGGCTGGATGTTGTGCTTATCGGCAAGGTACTTGGCTGTACTCCTGGCGTCTCTGAACAAACCACGTCGAAGTATTCTCCGACTGCCAGTAATAAAGTAAAGTGGCCTGTACGTCAGCACCTGTAGAGCAGATGCTTGCCGCAGTACGACCTCAGGGCTCTAGGGCTTCGGGTAATAAGGGCCCTCGTGGATGACAAACACCGACGAAAGCAGCAGGCTACGATTGCATACAGAGAAGGACTCGGATGGCCTGCATCCTTCAGTGCACAGGTCAGCAAGATCTTAGTGCCTATGCGACGGCATACCGTGTCTCGTCGTTGTTCTGCTGCACCTTCGAACGCTCGTTAGGCCCTGCAGAGTCCCCTCCACAGTGCCCTTGCTCAACGAAGATATGACTGATGCTGGTTCCCGGAACATCGGGGTAAGGGGATGGACAGGCGCCTGAAAACGGCCATTCTTCAAGAAGCTCGCTTACAGTCACCCCACTCATAGACCTCGAGAGGATCTCCTTGACAGCAGAGAGTCCTTTGCGAGGTGGTTGTGTACCGGACGTGTTTGCTCGGAATAGGTTCTCAATGAGTTTTCTGTACTGTAAGTCCTGCGAAACTTTGAAGCGTATGTTAGTAATTTTGAATTAGGCAATTCCGCTTGAGAGTGGGGACAAACAGATCGCCTAACTGTTTCATTGCAGAGCCAGATTACAGGCTGCTCAGGTCGCCGTGTGAGTCGATGACTAGTATAAGTAGAGCGGGCCCTTCTATGGGTCTGCCGGCTGTAGTCTGTCTGTAAGAAGTACAAGGGGTATTACTCTGACAGTTGTAATTCTAAGCCAAGGCTTTCAGTGGCTGACTCGGATTAGTGCGTGTAACTTTCATAGGTATCCAATAAAGAATAATAGCTTCATGACTTTGGCTTCGCTGATCGTGATTCTGACTTGTTTTCTGGCAGGGTCTTTCTCTGAGGAAACGTTTGTATACTACAATGGCTTTGGGTATTCTTGTGAAGGCAAGATCTCACAGTGTCTTCAGGATAGATGCCTAGTGGACTTAGGTGCTTTTTTTTGCACAGAGTGTAGCCAGGATTATGTTCCCATCAACGGCACATGTGTTGCTACTACAGACGAAAAAGTTAATAAAGCCGGTTGTGTTAAATCGCCGAAAGGTGGATGGTGCACAGGATGTAAAAATGGTTACTTCTTATTTTACGGTGGCTGCTATGAATTGTCTGGCAGATGGAAAGCAAGTATTTGCGATCGTGCAGAAAATGGGATTTGTCAAGAGTGCGGAAAGGGTAGTACGTACTATACTCCAATAACTTTTACCAACCCTAATGCGACCTCTCCTGAACGCTGTATCTACTGCGGAGATATAGTAGGCTTTGGCGGGAGTAGTGGTGTATATAGGTGTCAGTACTGTAACCAACATAGGTTGCCAGGGAACACTATACCCAGCTGTAGCGAATGCTCAGAACGATTTATGTGCCCTTTTGATTTTCGATGTAGGTCTGTTAAGGGACTCGAGCTCGGCTATTGTTACTTTTGTCCTAGGGGTTACGTCTGGAGTCAGTTTGGGTGTTATACCACAGATAGTGTAATTGGCAACAGTATCTGTTTACCAAGAAATACTATAGATATACAGGGACAATCGTTGTGCACACAATGTGCCAATTCATCAGAAGTGCCTCAGAATGGCCTCTGTGGGTCAATTAGCGGATTTGATAATGTTTGTACGAAAGATTCTGAAACGGGAAAATGCACATCTTGTAAGAATGATAGCAACAGGCAATACTTCTTGTTTTATGGTGGATGCTACTTATTTAGTTATGCTCCAGGTCAAGTAGGGTCTCAGATTTGTCAGACAGTGCAAAACAATGTGTGTACTGCATGCAACAGTTCAATCAATGAAGTGTTCACCAAGAACAACGGATGCTGGCGCTGCGGGGACTCAGCCAACGGGGGAATAGAGGGATGCCAAAGGTGTGAGATGAAGGACAGTAGTCTTCAGTGTCTGGAGTGCCGCGACCTCTACCTGAGCCTGGATAAGAGGAGCTGCCTGGCCAGCTGTCCCAAGGGGCAGAAGGGCATAAAGGGGTCCTCATCCTCGGTCCACAGCTGCGCGTGCGATGACGGGTCATATCTGAAGGACGGGAAGTGCGTCGGGTGCGCGGTGGAGAACTGCGCTGAGTGTGACGAGTCGAGCTGTAAGAAGTGCAAGTATGGCTACACACTCTCCGGCAGTCAGTGCGTGGCGACCAAGTGCAAGGACCCCAACTGCGACACGTGCGAGGACAGAAACGTATGCACAAAGTGTGCCGGTGGCAACAGCCTCGACCCCCACGGTCTGTGCGTGAAGGACTGCCTGGGCTCCGCCGGGTACTACAAGGCCACCGTGGGGGGCGTCTCGAGGTGCGTGGCGTGCACGCTCGGCAACTGCGCAGTCTGCGAGTCGGAATCCAAGTGCAAGACCTGCAGGGACGGGTTCTACGTCGAGGGCTCGGGAGGATGCAAGCCGTGCAGCTCTGAGTGTGCCACGTGCAGCGGACCGGCGTCCGGTGACTGCACCTCCTGCCCTGCCAGGAAGCGGCTGCAGTACAGCGACGGTGCCAAGGGATCGTGCGTCCCGCAGTGCGTGCAGGACAGCAGCTGTGCAGAGTGCGGGCTCACGGTGGGCGGGACCAGCTACTGCTCGCGCTGCGCCAAGAGCACGGAGTACCCCAACAACGGGGCGTGCACCTTCTCCAGCTTGCGGGCGGCTGGCATCGCGTGCGCGAATGTCGCTGCCGGTAGATGTGCTGCTTGCAGCTCAAACTCCTTCAGCCTCAACGGGGGGTGCTACACCTCCACGCTCCTCCCCGGGAAGACTGTCTGCACGAAGGAGAGTAACGGCTGGTGTGACAGCACCGTGACCGGGTACGGGATAACGTACAACGGAACGCTCCTTACATGCCCGACGAACTGCGCAATGTGTAGCAGTGGGGTCTGCAACGCCTGCAACAGCGGGTTCTACCTGGAGAAGGGGGCGTGCAAGGCGTGCTCCAAGGGCTGCGCCACCTGCCCCCATGGGGAGGTATGCTTTGACTGCCTGGCCGGGTACTACTTCTCCGAGAGCACGTGCAAGGCGTGTCACAAGGCGATCTCCAAGTGCAGCCTCTGCGTGGTTCCAGAGGGTGCAGCCACACCCGTATGTCTGGAGTACGACAGCACCTCCAAAAAGTCCGCCCTCTCGTCTAGTGCCATCTCTGGCATCGCCATCAGCGTGGTCCTCGTCGTCGGCGGTGTGGCGGGTGTGCTGGTTTGGTTTTTCGTCTTCCGAAAGAAAAACTGAGTGGCCTCACTTTATGGTCCATCCATTCTTGCACGCACATAGTAGAGTATGCCAAGGAGAGCGGCTCTCCCTTATTCCGGCCAATCGCTGCCTGGTGGTCTGGTCAGTATCCTGGACAGTGGGTGTCTCAGTAAGACTTTCGCTGGTACGGACCGGGGACAGGGCACGTAATTAGAGAGGGAACGACGCCTTCGAGACAATCCGGTGCATGGGTGTACAGCCCAATAGACGCCTCTCTGGCTGTTGGGCCAGCCTCTAGTTGTGAATTCCTTGTTAGATGCCTCTGCTAAATCTAGAGAAGCCAGAATATAATAATAGCACACAGAACAATGGTGGAAGACACAGGTGCATCTACCGACACATGGCGGTTTTAGGCCAAAGGCGATCCTGTCTGCTGCGGTCGAGTAAACTACTTGCCGCGAGCCACCTCTCAAGTCATACCCACCATTTGACGGCCAATAGCCCAATGCCCGTTGGCGCCTCCCATATGTATGTCTCGGCCCTGCTGCCCCACAGGCCCCAGCTGCGTCATCGGTGGGCAGGCGCAGAGGACTGCACACTCGTGGCTGCTGTGCATCGCCTGGTGCACACAGGAGCCGTGTCATAGTCCGCAGCGAAGTACTGCTGGGGCTTCTTACTCGTGCCCAGGGCAGGGGCCCAGGCGCTTTACCAACGAGGTCTGTGGTATCTGCAAGCCTCTCTGTTGAATGCCAGCACGCCTCCTGGGCGGCAGACAGCGCTTGGCTCGGGCACCTGCGAAGGAGCGAGTCTTTCAGGGCTGGGCACAATAGACGGAATGCTTGTTTGGAACAAGGAGCACCGACCTGTGCTCCTACTAGGGCTGGAGGCCATTCAAGGCACCTGGCCCAGACCACGGGGATCGCAGATCTGAGCGATAGCTCGAGCAAGCAACATATTAGCGTGCTGTGCTGGGTATCCCCAAGTGCCACCGGGAGATTTATCTGCATTAATATGGAATATTATGACGACAGCACACGACTCAGCCCTTCCATAGGTGGATGCGGAGTACCGTCTGCTGACACCT
The DNA here is from genome assembly GCF_000002435.2 of Giardia duodenalis. Taxonomy (NCBI): domain Eukaryota; phylum Fornicata; order Diplomonadida; family Hexamitidae; genus Giardia; species Giardia duodenalis. The sequence goes on along the minus strand of NC_051858.1, from coordinate 151,483 downwards.
CCAGCGAAGATGGCAGGCTTAGTGCTCTCGATGCCAATGATGGATCCACAAGGGTGAGCGGCCCCCGCCTGGCCCCCGTCAGGAAGTGGCACCGGCGTGCTGTCCCTGAGATGTCCTTGAGAGCCGAGACCTCCGCTGACAATGGGTAGGATTTGCGCCACTGGGAGACTCTCTAAGGATACTCCAGGAGTTCTTAGAAGCAGCACCCATATAGTGAGGCTTCGGGAGCCCTCTGGGTAGCACTATCCAAGGACCACTTCCCCGAGAGAACAGAAGGTTAGGGGACCGACTCCCGAAGGGCGAGTTTGGATTCTCCTGGACAGCAGAGAGGGCCAGAAAGCCACAGCAGCCTCCGGATCCACAGCTCTCCTATCATAGAGACACTGGGATGATTAGAGCACGCCCCTCAAGAAGGACAGGAAGTAACATAGTGGCACAGTGCTGATGCTCACGGGATATGGCTGACGAACACCTGGCTTCTGCTGGATACGAGATGCGTGCTGAGAGCAAGGTGTCTGGATTGGTGCGGTTATGCCTCACCAGAGAAGAGACAAGAAGCGCCGTCATAGATGGGCATGTGTCTGAAGGAAACACAAAGGGCAGTGGCTGCTCTGTTGCCAGCAGAGGGCAATCCGAAGTATGCAAGGCGTTTATCTGGACCAGCGGGAATGAGCAGTGGAAGTACCTTACGCAAGTTAGCATTGTCTTCTCAGGATAGGCGCCGTAGTGGACGCAAACGGGATCTCCGAACAAGTATCTTCCTGAGGCCTGTCTCCGCCAGCAAGAATAACTGACGATGATTGTCGCAACTGTAGCTATCGAATGACCAGCCATCGATGATGCTATCCATAACAGAAAAGTTTATTGATGACGAGACAGGACACAAGATCACAACAGACGCCAAACTAGCGCAGTAGAAGAGAACTATTAATTGGCCAGTGCCCTATGCATATCTTTTGTATGTAATAGCATATTCTATAAGTGTAGCCAACGATTCTAATCATCAATGGTTAAAATGATACTCATTAAAATAAGCACGTTTACTCACAATACATATCCATTAATGCGTCCACATTTCTAGTATTAAGTACTGAGGACGGTTTGACCAATAAAAATATATTAAGCTTATTATATGTGATTATTATGCTTTCGCAAGCGTTGCAGGAATGTAAAAGAGTATAGAAATCCTACTAAGCAATAGAAACACAAAGCCAATTACCAAAATACATTCCGTTACTGCTTAGAGATGACCAAATATTCGATGGGAACAACAAGCTTATTTGATGAAGATCCTGCCACAGACTTTGAGAACCGTATAGAATTTGCCTCATCCTCGTGTGTCTTTCTAGAATCGATTGCAGACAGTGGGCGCTGTTTTTGTGTTATTGTCATATCAACTGTGGTATATTCCCTGGCCAGCGGACGTTGTTTTAGTTCTAGTTCTAATTCTGTAATGCGAGCATTCAACTGTGTAATTATTTTGTTTCTTTCTTCAAGCGCTTGTGCAGCTTCCAGCTTATTTTCAACGATATCCTGAGCTAGCTTTGTGGCCTCTTCGTTTTTCTTTCGTGTTGATTGGGTAAATGTTTGCTGCAGAGTTGCTAAATCAGCGCTGACCCGACTTAGTTCCGTGTCTTTTTCTGCTGCTAAATGTGCAAGCTCGACCTTCAGTCGTTCACATTCGCCTGTCAGTCGCGAGATCACTTCGTCCTTTTGCTCAATGTGCTGTGTATGTTCCTCTTTGAGCTTAGTTAACTCATTTGTCAGTCTTTCAACGTCTTCATCTCGTTGCAATAGGAGGCGTTCTGCATTGTTTTTTACTGTGCCAAGCCTGGCAAGAAGCGACGCGTTCTCGCTAGCATGAGAGCTTAACTGCTTTTGTGCATCTACTAACTTATCTTTGAGCTCAGTCAGCTCAGCTGCTTTAATATGCAGTTCCGCCTTAAGGTCAATATTATCACCTTTGAGCTTTGAAAGTAACGCTGTTTTCTCCTTCATCACTTCTTCATTGTGTTTAGCCACCTCTTCGCACTCAGTAGTGAAGCGTTGTATTTCCTCTTCGCGGTGCGTTCGGTGCTTTTCTGCAGCCTCTATAGCACGCTGAAGCCTTGATATTTCTTTGTCCCTATCTTCCAAGGTGTGCACCAAATCCCGAAGATGCAATTCACGCTGATTCAAAACTACACGCATGTCCTCGCACTTCGACCGAAGATCTCTGAAGTCAACCATGGTTGTCTGGAGGTTTCCCGTGACCTCTAGGAGGGTTTCCTTAATATCTGTTCTAAGCTCAATGTTGTCCTTTTGAAGGCTATCAAGTGCTTCGCAGACTTGCGCTGTGCTATCCACGGATGCATTAGAGGCCTCAAACGGGACAGATGGAACCACAGACGCGGGAGATGTTCGGGACTTGAGCATCTCGTTGTACTCCTCCTGGCTTACATAAGAGGGCGCAGCAAGGGGTATGACATTGGCAGCAGCAGACATCGAGGCAGAAGTAGCCAAATTATGGTCCGAATATAAGTGATTAGTGGACAAGTCAGTGTCCAGAATTGGCGGAGGTTGCACAGAAATTTCCGCCAGCTTCTCCTTGTACGTATCAAGAGCTCCCTTTGTTTCCGAAAGTTCTCCGCGTAAAGCTTCGTTTTCAGCCGCAAGCTCACTGGCTGATCGTGTTGCATTAGCATACTTCTTCTCAAGTTGCTTGTACTCGTTGCTGAGCTGCACAGTTTCGGCAACTCGATCCACGTTAGACATGTACTTGCTCTTCAAGATGTTGTACTGCTCTTCAAGGTTCTTATACTGAGAGGTGCGACTAATCACAGAAGGTCCGAGACCCAGGGGTCGTTCACTAGATTTAGCTGGACCAGCGGAAAGAGCAAGTTCATTGCGCGATTCCTTGGAGCCAGGCAAGCGGACGCCGAGAGACCTTCCAAGCGTTCCAACCCCTGCGCCCACGCTCGCAGACATGATCTTTCAATTTATTGAGCTTTAATCGTCGCCATAGTATCCCTTATCCTCGTCGTCCGACTCGACGTCGTCCTCTTGGGCGGCGTCCATTAGTTGACAGGAGTCTGAGGAGGTGACTATAATGCGCACAAAGTCCCCTTGGCTTATCTTCTCAAGACGAAAGGCGTTGTCTTCCTTCGGGCTGTAGTTTTCTTCGACCAGCTCCAGCCCCCCTATTGATGTTTCTCGGTACAGCTTGTCTAAGAGCGTAGTTTCGAGAATATATGAGCCCAACAGAAGTTTCAGTATAAAGAAGTTATCATTGCTCCGCTCGATACTCTCAACATATGCCACAGCTCGCTCATTACGCATTGGACGCTCTATTATAGCTTTGTATGCCACCTGGAATGTCGCTACACCAGTATGGGGCTGCAGGAGAGGCGTTTTTGGGATCAAGTCTGGGTGTATTATGACTTGAAGGACTTTTCCAAACGTGTGAGACACCCCATTAAAAAGCTGTTCCTTCATCAGTGCAATAACTGCCGTAGCGTAGTGCTCGTGGAAGTCGCACGGGCGAAGCTGGACCGTCTCCGTGGCCTCAATGTGGAAGAGCATCTGGCGAGGAAATGTATTACGCCATAATGTGATGAAAAGATACTTTAAAAATAGATTGTATTTTAAATTCACTTTGCAGCTCACAGAAAAGGGGTTCGTAGATGAAGAGAGATAAATCAGCTACCGCTGAGCCCAACGTGAGGAAGAAACCGCCTTTCGTCTGACCCTTCACTCAACAGCCCCAAAGAGGCAGCGCAGAAATGTCTCTGCCTCCTCCATCGATGCGCACACGCCGACGGTGCATCCCCGCGGAACGAAGTGGCAGATCCCCTTGTTTCTGACGTGGATCAGTAGGCAGACGGTATCATACACCGCCATTTCTGAGGCGACAACAAAGGCAAGAGAGCTAGGATCCACCTCCTGCGGACTGCTGAAAAGGTCTATAGCCAAGATTCCTGTGTCACCGGTACACATGCCGCTCCACGTTCCTCGGTGCCAAGGCTTGGGTGGACGCGGCAATCTCAGAGGTGCGACACATCTAAGAAGAGGGTTCCATTTGGGCGGACTGGACGATTCCGTGTTTATACCGATAGATGGTGTTGTTGGGGTTACTGGTTTTCGGTAGGGCTCGTGGGAGCCAGATGAAGGTGCTCCGACGATCGGGGACCCGCTTCCAGGAAGGCTGCTCTCTGAGAATTGACGCGATGTGGCGTCGATGAACTCTCTGTATAAAGAAGGCCCGCCTTCGCTTATACTATCGAAGACTCTGAGAAGCGCGTGCATACTATGCATCGGCAGCGTTTTTCTCATTCAGAGGAGCTACCACGCAATCGTCTTGTAAGAGGTATACACCGCAGTTTTGAGCCTGCACAGGTGTAACTAGACGTTTCTCTGGAGAAGTCTGCTGATCTTGTTGTGATGAAGCAACTAGTTCCTCCAGGAGAGAATGTGCCAGGGTTGATGCTTGAACAGGGGATTGGCGCAACTGATGGACTGAGGATGTAAGTAGTCGCGCATCTGGAAGGGTAGTGAATGTTAGCATACATCGAATTATTCTATCAGAGTAAGTGGCAAAGTCGTCTCGAGAAGAGTAGGCATCGGAGGTTGTTCCACCAACAGAATCACTAATCAGAGCATCGTTAGAGCTTAATATTGCCATATCCAGAATCGGGGCAGAAAGGCTTTGCCCAGTACACGTCACTGATTGCTCCATTTCAGAAGCAGAAACAAAACCATCTTCATCACTATTCGGGCTTAACTGCAACAGTAGCAAGGTCATGAAAGTAAAGAGAGAGGCAAGGGGTTGCCTATAAGCATCATCATGTAGCCCTAGGGTCAGCTTGTCAAAAGCATAGACGAAAGAATGCAGGCTTGCCTTTTCTATAATTGATGAGAACCCATGCGCAAACCTCACAATGCATTCTAGTGTGTTTGTTTCATTAATACAGAGTTTTTGTATTTGCTTCATGTTTGTAACCACGTGATTGCAGCGTGCTCGAACTAATTGAAAATACCACTGGTTTGAAGAGAGAATAGCTTCAGAACGGTTGAAGAAAAACGACAGCTTATTAAATAGAAGGGGGTAGCGCATGCATATTGCTATAGAAGCAACTATAAGCCTCTCCATCAAGCGATCTTGGTCGGTATGAACCGTACACACTACCTGTGTCAATGGAGACAAGAGCCATGAACTCCTCTTGCGCATTCTCAGAGGCACGGTGATGGCGGCCACCAGCGCACGAAGCCCCAACGGACGATCAGACCATACTAATAGGTTATCTGCTTGATGCGCTGTGCTTAACGCGGACAATTGCGATAGCAGACAACATATGTCCGAGATTGTCGTTATTCCCAAACTAATATCAGCTACTCCAACAGATCCCTTTGTAAGCCGTGATAAAGCATGTATCGGGACACATGGGTACAGAATCAATCCTGCCCCCTGGGGGGTACTTGCATCTAGCACAGAAGCTGACATAGTAAACAAGCCTGTTGCCCATAGCGCATATGCAGTCTGTACGGTGTTGGCAGTGAGCAGAAGCACGACCCTGGACGGTGAGGCAGATTGAGCAACTCTCGTTATTAGTCCAATAGATGGCCCAGGAAGCTTAATCTTGAATGCACAAGCTAGTCTAGAACTGGTGGTAGTCTGCACTCCGGCGGTTCCATAACATACTAGACCCATGATTTTGCAATAGAAGGACTCTCCCAGTGTCCTAAGAAAATTGTGTATGTGTTTGGGGCTCTTTTCGGAGTATTGTCGTAAGATGTATAGCATGAGATTGTTCCTTGTAGTGTGTGCACTACTCAATGGCTCCTCTCCTGATCCCACCAGTGGTGTGGTGAATATGGAAAAATCTACTTTTGGATGAGCTTTTCGGAGCATAGCCAGGCAGTAGGCCTCCTTTGATGTAAGCACAATCTTTCCAGAAGAATCAAACTGAACGGCATAGTAGGGACCGAATGGAGAGGCGACATCAATATTTTCCCTGTTGATAGTGGGTATCTTGCCTACAGATAGCATAACAGCGCTAAAGAGCTGATAGTCATCCAGAGTTAATGTTCCCCGAGTAATTTCAGAAACTATTATAACCATTATGAGGGCAGGGAGAAAGATTGATAGTGGAAGTGCTCTATACAAGTTATCAGCAATCTCGAGTAAAAATAAAAGGGAGCAATCTACATAATCTGTGTCATGTGCGAACGGTTTGGATTGTATACATATCAGAGGATAAAGTACAGCAGGGTAGCTCAGGGCCAAGCGGAGCAGATAGTTGCTCATGGCCATAATAATTCTGGTGGCAACATTGAGATTGCTCTGTTCGTCGTTCTCCATCTTTGCCCGCTCTGTGAGAATAGCCTTGTTTTTATCGGACAGTGCAGATAGTGTGTCCACCTGGTCAAGGTATGTCCTGTAGCACGTATAGACTACTGATGCCTTTGCTGTATAGCTGGTACTCTCCACTTCATGCAACTGCTCAATGCACACCTGTAGCTGTCTCTCCACTACACTTTCAAGCTCCACAATAGCAGTTCTATACTCCAAAACTCGGTCGTGGTATCCATTAATGTAGTGACAAATAATCTGCTGAAGTATTGTATCCTTATGCAGAAGAATAGAGGCCTCAGCGTCCTTGGAGCTAAAAGGTCGGTGCATAGAAAGGGTGCCAGCAGAGATACTAGCATTCTGTAACAAGGCATACCATGGAAATTCTAACACATCCATTTGCAAAATAGATGGATTGACAATTACAGGCTCAATGCAATACACCAAAGGATTGGCACCGTCAATATCGAATGTCACTATGAAGCGATACTGAGATAAGGGCCGTGGAGTCTTTACGGAGAAAGTTTGTATGCTATAAGTTGTGTCCTCATTCACAGTCTCAACCTTAGAGGGATAAACTACCGTGAAGGCGACAAGAATATCCAGGATTGCAGGGCATGTGTCTGCTATCTCAAAGACTATAACTCTTGTATGCACGTCTAGGAGAGCCTTTCGGAATGCAGAGCAAAACGCAGAAAGATTCTGGGCCACCCTGACTGTATGGACGGAAAGAAACGGATCTAAGGCACCCATGCAATCTGCAAGAAGCGGTAGATCACGGATTGCATACTTACTAGCAAAGATCGGGCGCTTGAAGACCTTGTGGAGAATAAGGAGACTCGCAAATTCCAGAACGCGAAATTGGTCTGTCTGCAGCTTGTACTTCAAAAGACGCTGGCGAGAGAACTCGCTACGCAGCAGAAGGAACATCTGAGATACAACTTGGTCTTTCCGTTTCATGTGGCGACAGATGGAACGCTCACTAAAAACATCTGCTTTGACCAGAAATGTAGCACCCGTGTCTGACATCACATACTTGCAATCGCAAAAACATAGACAGCAATTGCAGCACGAACAGAGGGGTAGATCGAGAATGCTACAAAATGCACAGCACTCTTCTGAAGAGCAAGTTCCACTCGCTTTAGATAAAATATCAATGCAGATGCTGGTTAAGCCAATTCCGAAATACACGGTTGCAGCGACAATGACACCGTGAACATAACTGAGATTGTGCATCTGTCGCATCCGCCGCTCCTCAGTGACCATAGATGGAATGTGCTTAACAACCATACCTATGGTATCCTTCTCTATTTGGAACAACTCCTTAAGGTCGCACAGCTGAGCTTCTAGAAGATCCAACTGAGAACTGCTGATGTTGCGTGCTTTATCTGTATTTTGGCAGGTCTGTTGAAGCAATCTATTTTCTGCTGCAAGGGTTGAGACGATGTGTTGCTGGTTAACGTGGTTATTCCGTAGCTCTTCCAGCTTGAACTGAGCAACACATTCGTCCTTAAAGCGTCTGTATTCTATGGTTTCCATATACCAAGTGAAGACGATCGTCTCAATGCCGTTAAATGCAGAGCTATCTATCGTGGTTATGGGGTCCAGCACATCCCTTTCTTGGTCGAAGCCAACCAAGAGGGAATAGAGGCGCTCACATGAGCTGAAAACCTCAGCTGCAACAATGTTCCAAAAGTCAGCAATGGGTAAGGCAGCACATGGAGTAATACTGACAGTCTCCACTGCAGAAGAAATGACCGGGATTCTATGTAGCAATTCAGCAAAGTTGCGGTATTTGGCCGGGTCTGCCAGCAACGCCTTCACATAGCTGGCAAGCTTAGAGTCTCCAAAGTACATGACAGCAGCGCAACTTCCCTCTATGCTATTCTTCAGCTTCTCTTTTTGAGTCTTCACCTTCGCTTCAGCATCAGTAAGTTCTTGCGTAATTGTTGCAAGCCTTTTCTCTGCTTCGTGGAGTGCCTTTGTTGACTCCTTGTATTTCTCCTCATCTAAGTCTTCTTCTGGGACAATAGTTGCTGCAAATTGCGCGATATTTTCCGCAGTTCTTGTTAATGTCTCCTGTGTTTGTATGCTTCCATGCTTTGCTAGCTTTGTTAAATTGACAGATTGCTGCTGAAAGAGAGATATGTCATGCAACTTAGAAGCATAGTAGCTTCTCAAGTTTCGGTATACATGGCGTACTATCAGGATAAAATCGTTAATGTTTGAATATGGGATAAACTTAGAAATAGATTTGATCGATCTAGCGTGGATTCCAGACACAGTAGCAGCGTGCTTATACTTATCTTGAAAATCATTGTGTACAGAGCGCTTGGACCTCGCAGAGGATGGACAGGACAAGAGTGAAGGTAAACGCAGGCTTCTGATCTCCGAGTCCACGTAATTTGAAGACTCGTCCGAGTGCAATGTTGAGTCTTTGGTGCTACGCTGAGCAGAGTAGGCTGTCAGAGTCCTTTGATTGACATCCATGTTGGCGTGTTCGGTGTCCAGTTCACCCGAAGATTCGACGCTATTGCTGAATGGAATGGAGAAACTTGAAAACTGTGTCACCAGCGTGTCATATAGATAATATGCTACAATGTATACACGCATTTCAGCCAACTGTTCCGATATCTCCACCGTTTTCTGCTGGGTTGTTATAGTGGCTGTTGGTGGCAAAGCCAGGATGGGAATTGACAGCCTGTGCTGCATCAACGGACTTTGTGTTATGGAAGCAATATCTTTGTGCATGCTTAAGCCTGCATGAAAGTGCACTACGTCCAAATGAGGTGGGAGTATGGCAAGAATGTCCTTGCGCACAGCAGCTTGCAAACAGTAGTTGTCGAATATAATCACTTGCATGGTACAGCTCACAAAACATAAATATGTTCTTGTGGTGACCAATCCGAGTTTAGAAATGGAGCTGAAGTCGGATAGAAAATCACTTTGATCTTCCCTGTTTATCCAGCTGTTTTCTCCCGACCCCGGATAAAGGAAGTTAGCAACCATAGTGAGGAGATTGCAACTCACTGCAAGGCTGAGAGGGATTGCCAAAATAACGGTATTAAATTGATGGGGATATTTGTTATATGGGACGTATTCGGGGTGAAATTCGGTCCTTGTTCGCATGGATGTTTTATACTGAATAAGGGTTTGTGTCTGGATGTTTATGTGAAAGTGCCATCGCGGTATAGCCAGGAGAGGGTGTGTAGACAGAATGTGCTGCGGCATGATAGTCGTATCTGATAAGCGTCCACTAGGTAGGTAAAGCGGAGATTCCAAACTGGATCCTATGCCCGAAAATGCTTGCTTCTTGAAGCGTTCAAAGATTCGAGGATATGCCGCAGATGGAGGCATACCCATCGCCGCACACGTAGCTGCCCTTAGGGCCGTGAGAAATCTATCGGTAACGCTCATTGTTTGGAGTACTGGTGGAAGTGCCCTATCTGTTAATCCGCAAGCAGCAGCTATATCGACCAATAAAATGGAGTCTTTGTCTACTGGGTGAACACGACTGTCTATCGGGAGAGCATCAAGAACACCAGGTAAAGACTTAGCTAGAAGGATAAAATCAGCGTAGCTAAGAAGCCCTGAAGGGACAAACAGGGTGGTCGGTATGTGCATGGGAGAAAGGTGAGCCTCTGCCAAAATGTTCCTTAGCTCCATTGTGTGGACTCCGAAATAGTCTTGCCCTGTGAGGCTACTCAGTTTGGCTAAGTATTTGGTACCAACGTCCTTATTAAGAAGGGACGATACAACAGCAGGCAGCTTTACTGCGCTCTCTGTGTGCTCATCTACCTCAGGGTTCTGCTGCACCATAGGTGGCTTGAGCCACTTAACACTAAGAGATGGAACCTGAGATGATTTGATGTCAGAGGCCCTCTGATCTCTAGGTGAAATTGCAGCTGCCGATGTGGAGGTGGTATCAAACGAGTCACTGTTTTTACTGCTTGGTCCATCAGACTTATCCTCTAACCGCTTAGATTTCACAGATTGATAGTAACTTAGATCGATTGTTGGTGTGAAGAAAGTTCCTTCTTCAATAGTTTCTTCCAGAACAGTCAACGATGACGCCCGAGAGCCACAGCAACTACGGGATGCACCCGATTTTCTAGAGATTGCAGAAGCTTGTCTGGCGGTCGTGTGTTGCCGACTTTTTCGGTTCTTTCGACCGCCAACTCGCTCAGCGTACTCGTTCATGAAATGGGAATAAAGACTTCGATTAATCAGGATCTTCAAGAGGTTTATGTTGAAGGCATCAATCAATTGCTTGAGGAGCACGCCCTGACCAGGTGTGTGCGTGAGAAGCTGTCTGCAAGTAAGCGCTTCTAGCGTACTGGAAGCAGCTGGCGCATCAGCTAATTTTAACATCAACCTCTGTTTAGTCGTGGCACCATAGAGTGCACTATAAATTTCTGGATATTGTTCATGATATTGAGTGGCGGCTTGTTCTATTGAATTGTAGATTATGGCAGAAATAGTATCGTTAAGTGTGTGGTCGTTGCTTCGTGACACACCATAATATTGTTCCATAAGCCAAATTGTGCTTATCGAAGCAGAAATACGCTCTGTGTACATAAAGTTTCGGTCAAGGAGAAAGTTCTCCAGCTGCCGACTGACAGCACGGAACCCAAAGATCTTTGCCAGGAGATAGTGCCCATAATGCTTTCCTTGTGTGCAGAGTCTATCACGCCGCGTTCTGGGAAGTGACACATCTGTGCGAACTGTGTATAGGTGTGAGACCTGGTAAATCCTTAACATATCCTTTGGAGGCCCGTGAGCAACATCAACCAAGAAGAGGATATTGCGCAGAGTAACTAGTTGCATGACTCCAGTGTTATCGATCATTTGAACTTTCTGACCAAGTAGTGTGAGGAGGGTTGGGTAATATAGAAAAGAAGCATGTGCTCTGATGAGGACTATGAGTCTACATGGCGAAACCAGATAGGTCTGGGAGTTACATGAAACAAACTGGCACATGGACCGTAGGCGAGCGAGAAGCTGGATCAGGTCAGCATCAGTGCAAACACTATGAATTAGATACGTGTTATATGAAAAGGTGCCAAATTTTATATGCTCGTCTGCTGATGTTTGGAGTTGCATATTTTCTCTATACTTATCATCCTGTATGAGAACAGACGTGTCCTCTTCAAATAGCGCAGTGGCGGCACGCAACGCGGATTGGTTAAATATTGGTGAGAAGACACTGAAAAGAACAACAGGTATCTTGCAAAACATAGCTGCAACGATGGATAAGGCTAGCATCCTTAACTCAGCATCATAGCTACTTATAGGATATGCAGTCAGATATCCCACATCCACAATTTCATTGAACGGACCAGGACGATCTTCTTGCACTCCAACAGGACTGTATAGTGTTGAAGATGGACGCTTAGTTGTGCCTTGGTGCAGGATATACCGTTTGGGGTAGAGCGCTGGGGTGAAGTGTAGATACACTGTGCTAAAATTGAGCAGTGTGAGAAGAGTGTCGAAATCTCCGTCCGAAAACCGAGAAATAGTCTCCTCAACCAATCGAAGCCCCTCATAGGTCATGGGTTCCATTGAAAACGAAGGAAGAAGCAAGCTGTAAAGGAACGCATCACCTTTTGCAGCGATGGTCTGTGCCGTTGGAAGCATGCTGTTAAGAATACGGACATAGACATACCTGTCTACTGAAATGGCTCCGTGAGTTTCATTATAAGCCGTGCTATATGCCTCGTTTGTGTCGGTGAGTGATTCCTCGTCATTTGTGCTAAGGAAGTAGCGCGAGAGGAAGACGGAATATGCAGTTTGAGGCCCATCCATAAGCAATGCTTCTCTGCACTGTTTATAGGCCTGCTCGTGAAAGTCGAACAAAACATCTTGTGAGTCGCTATACAGGTCATCAATGTTCAGGGACGAGGCTAAGAACGCAGACATCCGTCTGAATACCTCTGAATTAGATCCCGCTGGAACTATAGTCTTAAGCTTGCAAGCGGAGAATGCAAGTCCAAAGATGATAAGCGCCAGCTTTGCCACTAACTCAGAGTAGTTCTGATTGCAGTAAGTGAAGCATGTAAAGAAGGCAGGGTTGCATCTTATTTCTAGCTGAGAAAATATAAGACACTGCCTAACTGAATCATGTGGGATGGGCATTGTACATAGGAGCTTGTTCTGAGAAATGTTGAAGAGCTCGAAGACGTTGTTCTCTTTGGGCCTTTTGATGTCGGCGTGTCCCTGCTCAGTGACAGAGCCCTGCGCAGTGTGGTGCATGAACGATGTTGCCATACATTTGTCTATGGCACTGTCACATGTAGACATCGCTCCAGGGAAGGTTGTGACGGCACTTCCGACTATCGAAGAAGCAAGCTGCTCAAAGTCTTTAGTGGATGTCTGGGCTTCATATACGGTAGCCTGCGGTGTAGCCTGCTCCTTTCCCTTCATTCTAGAGCCAAGAAGCCGTTCAAGATCTGATATCGAATTTGAGCAAGGATCGGATGTCTCCCAGCGACCATAAAGGCTTGCTGTTTCAAACCCATTTTGAATCACTGGTACAACGGTAATAATACAATACTTAGAGCAGAGATAGACAAAATTACAGTATGCAGCGTAGTAATCTCGAGGCTCGGTTAGAAGACAGGCGTCAGCACAGAACGCAAGCACGAGCGGGGAGAGCTGAATAAAGAAGCGCATCGCCTTCATCTGCATTAACCGCTGCAACTGTGTTATGGAAAAGCTCGTGATCAGATCCTCGAATTGCGAATAGGAGACGTCTGTGCTCTCCGAAGTACTGATTGAAGACAGCTTGAATGTATGATAGTATCTTATTTCGCGGGTCTGATATTGGAGGAGAAGTTTGGGATTGAGCAGAGAATGCTGAGAGTGAAGGTGATACCCTGTGAAGGACTGCAATAGCCGTAGACATGGTGACATGATGACAATGGCAGTCGTTGAGGGTCGTGGAGCTGACAGCAAAATTTCATACAGCATTGTTGTATCTTGAGTGGGATTAATCACTTTTAAGGCCATAAAGTATATTGTGTAAGGCCTATATGTTACCCTTCCTGTCGCTACATCTGTAATTTGAGACACATCGGTTACCTCCACGAATGATGGATGGGAGATGCTAGACTCCTCGCCCTCAACCGGATCGGCAATGTTGAGGCGCTTGCTAGCAAACCTACACTGGTTCTGAAACCTTAATTCCATGATTATTATATCCGAGACGAGGTATCTAATCGCAGCAGTAACCATTCCATAAAGAGTGTTGCAAAGAGGTAAGTCTATAACATGAAGACCAATTGGTCCAATAGAAACAGATTGGGTTAGTATTAATAGAATAATGTAAACTAAATTGAAAAGAAAATAAAAGCCTGTAGTCGAAAAGGGGAAAGTTGCTAGAATATCTCTGCCAAAGAACTGTAGATAGAACTCGGAAAGAAGTCCGCAGAGTCTCATATTAGAAGTGCTCAGATGAAACTCCTGATTAAGCCGCTTCTCTGATTCTGTTAGACATGCCGGTTCCGAGAAGAATCGGAGCTCAGTGTGCGAGGCTCTAATATATTGCAAGCTTGAAAATGCATAGGAAAACATTAGAGCAAACGGTACAGTATAGGTCATGGGTGGATTTGCAGAAGCAGGTACTTCTTTCATGTCAGAGTCCAAAAAGTAATAACTCGAAGCTGCATATCGCTCTGTCAACTCAGTGAGGAAGGCCATCGCATCTTGCCCTGACTCATCTTTGTCAAGCAGAGAAGTGCCAAAGGTGGATACAAACACGGCTGTCAAAACCATACGAGCCTCAGAATCGTCTAAAGTGCCAGCAATAAGCAACAAGTAATTACGCAGTAAGTAAGGTAGAGGGGCTGCAGACAACACGTTAGGTGTGTTAGAGAAAACTGATCTGAGCATGGCGTTTGACAAGCTCTGACTCCCAACAGACAGCTGAGAGAACTTTGCAGCCAGCCGTTCTATTTTGATAGAGAGATCTGTGTCATGCACATATTGCTGAACTTTGTCTGTGCCGACAAAACCGTCTCGATACCGAATTAAGTGGTTGGACTCCTGACCCAACCCGTAAAGGGCTAAAATGCTAAGCGCCTTCTCGGCGAGCACGTACATAGGTTCCTCTATATTGTGTTCATGATATGTTTTTACCAGGCCAGGAAGAATGAAGACTAGGCTGCCTGGAAGGTCCTGCCGAACCCTTTCTTCGTGCAGGCGCATATAGGTAGCCCAGTTATGTCTCGTAGCAACCTCACTTGTGATTACTATGATAGCACCGAGCACCAACATGCATAGGAGCGACCTAAAGTACGTAGCCTCTTTATCTGTCATTGATTCGATGGAGAACTCATCTACCAAGCATGGCTGGTCGAATACCACAGGATGCCCAGTAATAAGTGGTACATAAGCGCTGAAAAAGGACTTGAGAGGTGAGTTACACGCTGGGCCATCATTGATAGGAGAAACAATAAACAATAACTTGTAAAATAAAAGCTTGTCCAATATTTCGGAGTAGATTGGTAGTGTTGAAAACTCAGCAAACATGCCGTCTGGAAAGGAAGCATCCAGAAAAACGTGGCCTTTATAGGCACAGACAGGCGTTACCCCAGAGTATACACGCATGGGTGTGAACGCCTGTTGAGTTCCCAAAAATGAAGCACGGGTTTGGAAGAAGCGCATACTAGTGATAAAGTCACGGTTGTACGTGTGTAAGTAGTCTCCAAGCAATTGAAAAGCAAAAATATTAAAATCATCAAGAAGCCGAAAAAGAGACTCATCACCACCAGACACAAAGATGCTCGTGACAAAGCCGTGTGATACATAAGGATTAACTGTTGGAGACGCAGTGTCAGGTGGTTGGATCTGTTTCTCGCTAGGTGGCAGAGTTAGCACTGGCGGAGTCTCTACACAGTCCTCAATTATATCAGATAAGGTATTGGAAAGCGAAATAAGGATGTCTCTAAAGAGCCTATATCGAACGCTAGTGAAAGTTTCCTGCAAAATAGAAGATATCTGCACTTCGAGGGGAGAAGTATCTTTAATGTATAGGTAGCTGAATGGAAGCACTGTGCATGGTCCCAGAATAGTTGCGTGCTTTATGTGGTGCTTATTGTAGTGCAAAAGCGCAGCCATATAATCTTTCTGGGCCTCTCGTTTGAAGTCTTTGGACAGGGAGCCGTGGAGCATATCGAAACACGGTATCGTGTACGAGTCCTCAGTGGGTGCATGCTGCTCAAAGGTAACCGCCTTGGTTATCGGCATGTCATGGCGCTGGTGGTTATATGGAAACTGCTCCTCAAGTGCCTCAAAGTCTATAGTGAAATGGGTGTGACAGCAAACGCTAGTGGATGGATCAAGGTACTTATCAATGCTAATGCAAACAGAGCGATGCACAAGGCTCATGTATGTAGAGGGAACAGTGATAATCTGATACCGAAGAAGGATGCTTAAGACATACGTAAGAGTTGCGAGAGCGGACCTCAAAGTTTTCAGCTTCTCCAAACTATTGACACCCGGCTTAGTTGAATCGGAGACCAGGACGTGGAAAAGCCTGAGAATGGCCAGAACTCCAGTGGCCAAAGGTATGCTCCGAAGAATGCACAATGCTATGTCGCAATTGAGTGCGTCATTGGCAAGTATGTCCGAGTAGTATTGCACATACCAGGAGAGAGACGCAGAAATGGTCGTTTGCAGCATAGAGTATGTCAATATGGTGAAACAATGTGGAAGCCTATCCAGTAAGATTGGCATGCAAAAGCGAAGATATTCCTGCTGGCGCCCAGAGGCCTCATGCAAATCCATACCGAAAAGAACGCCAGCGAAAATGTAGAATGAACGACTATTCGTCAGGGAAACAATCTTGTAAATCACAAACTGCATCCTGTGAAATCCGAAGTTGGATAGAACAGTGCTGCATGCAGTTATGACTCTTGCGGGGAGCGAACAAACAACGGCTCCCTTGCATTCTGTGAGCTTATCTGCAGAGCATATGACAGGAGAGTAAAAGTTATCATATATGATTGATTCAATAAAGGAGCTGACAAGAAATTGACGCGATAGCATGTAGCTATCTGGAAAATTAGCACTGTCTCGGAGGGTCCCCGAATGCTGTAGAAATGGCATGTTTGCGGCGACTATTTCGCCCTCAAACTCAATAAGGTCCTTTATCTGCGCAAAGATGGTGTCTCTGAGTACCTTTCGAGAGGCGATATTGCTCATCGTCGCTCCATTGGATTGGGCTGTACTGAGCAGGGTTTGTGTCTTGTATAGTAACGTTAAGAATTTGTGGGTCACTGCTCTAGTGTGCACAGCTGGCACTAGAACGGGCAAGCCTCTAGCTTGCAGACAAATGGTCTGCATATCGACATAGTAAAAAAGCTTATTTGCGTGGGCCCTGACATATGAGATAATAAAAATGCATCTGCTCATCAGAAGATACACCCGCCACTGCAGTGACACAAGCTGATGAATTGCGTCCAGATCGAACAGATGGGATGCGAGAGAGTCAAACGTCACATAATTCTGAAGGACAGCACAGAGAATTGTGAAGATGTGCAGATTGATATCAGGAATAATTGTGAGCCTTTTTAAAGCCATGCAAGTCGGGGCAGCAGGCCGCTGCTCAGTCGTGTGACTAAGCGGTCCCTGGAGGCCTAAAAGGTCATACTGCAGCTGTGAGTCCAGCTCAAAGAGCTTACGCGGCACCTTAATGGTAAGCTTCTTTTCAAGAAAGAGAAGCTTCCCGCGTTTGTCGCCCACAAGAGTGAAATCGGCATGGTAGCACAAGGATAGAAAGTGTGACTTATCCAGAAAGCTCGGATAGTTTTGCTTCAAGTACACAGAATTAAGAGGCGAATAATCAGCACTGACGCGTGAATAAATAACTGGCTCGTCAGACCCTAGAAGCTTAATCCGGTCCAGCGACGAATTGTAGCGGCGAGTTTCTGCAGCTATGTTATTACCACACTTTCTAGATGACTTACCGAGATCCACATTTGGCTGCTTGTTGTCTTTTTCATCCTGATCAAGGACAAAAAGGCCAAAGTATTGATAAGCTAGATATCCAAAAGTACAAGCTTCATAAAATATTCCTGTAGAGAAGCATTGAGAAGCGTTGATGGCTGCGTTGCGTATCGGGCCCCGTATCACAATGCCCTCCTTCTGGGCCAGGGCTGCCGTCATAGTGAGCTTTTCATCGGGCTCCACTGTCTTGGCAGAGTCAGTATCTCTGCCCTCTTCATACATCTCTAGACTAGCGTCGAGCGTGTCTGACATACTGACTTTTGTTAAGTCCTGAAGTTTCCCACTCAGCTCTTCAGAGTGAAAGGAATAGAGGGCCTTGCGACTCGCTGCTGGTAGCTTCTCGGCCGTCTGCGTTGTGCCTTGATCACTGGTGGATGCATACTTACTGACAACCTCTAGGACTTGTGGTTGCAGAACGGTCGTCTCCAAAACGAACCCTCCCGTTCTGGAGACGAGAAAGTGGCAAGGAAACTCGAGCCTTTCATCTGGATTGACTCTATTTTCCTTGTTTGCTAATGCTCGCTGAATCAAAGAGGACTGGATGTATTGAAATCGCTCCGCACGAATTCGGTGCAGGCCTATCCGGTAGGACCTCATAATGGAACATTCGTGATTGCTCACTATCTCCAAAAATATTTTCACCTTTGTTTCATCAGAATATTTAGACCGATTATATTTCAACAGATCTCGGACGTAAAAATCCACTACATGTAGATCTCGCGGGTCAATGCAAAGGAACTCATCTATGTTTGCTTGAATAATACCGAGGAGCTGACCCAATTCGTTTGTCCGCAGGGGCTCCAGGTCGCTGAGCAGTAGCAGCCTGTTGGTGACAACCTCCATGGCCTCAAAGGAGCTAAGGCAAACGTTCCTAGCTGCGTTAGGTGACTGAATAAAGTTGATCTTGTAAAGGCTCGACTTCAGTATGAAAAATAATTGGAGCTGAGACCGCTTTTTAGTGATGAATTGAAGGAGAGTCCTGGCCAGTTCAGAGATGGGCACGCTATCCCTAAGAGTTTCAAGAATAATCGTGGCGGTTATTACTACCTGCACCACAAAGTTTTTGACGTCGGACAGGCTAAGGCGGCCTATCGTGCAATTCATCCATTGCTCAAAGTTACTCAGAAAGTCGAAGTAGAGAGCCACAAGCTTGTTGATAAGAAAGAGAAGAGGCAAGAGATTTCTTAAGCGAGTAAGTACTGGCCCCTGCTGAGTGCTGGGGTGGAGTATTGCATCCACCGTGCTCGAAGAAAGTTTAAGAGACTCCCCGGGGTCCAGCAACTGCTTGAGAAAGTAGTCCCGTCGTGCTGTACGTGTTTTTGCTGTGTCAACGTCTTTGTCGTAGAATATGACTGCATCTATAGCCGACAGATTTCTATCCTCCGTTATTGCGTCCAGTATTGCCTTATCAGTCGGAAACAGAGTCTTATCGTTGTACGGATACATGTTAAGAGCAAGGGCGTCTTTCCTCGTCCTAATTAGGGCTTCGCACAGGAGAATTAAATGATGCGCTATGTCCTCGCACTCGGTAAACGCCGCCGGAAAGTCAACAGAGCGAAAAATAGGGATACCAGAGGCGTCGGTATCCCTGTGGAAGAGCTGCAGAATTGAGGGCTCGCGTCTTCTTAAACAGTCCGAGAGGCTGGATAAAAATGGTAAGCACGTGGCGGAATCAATTGACTTAAGGACAGCTGTTATATCCAGAAGGTCGCCCTTGTCGTGAAGATTGCGGACAGCGCGTGGAAAGACAAAGTTTCTGGTGAATGTCTCGTACTGCTGCGCAAACTTGGCGGGTGCCTCATCACACAGGGCGATAGCCTGAGTATTGAGGCGTATGTACTCCCGTATTCTCTGAAAGAGGGCGTCCTGAGTACTGAGAACCCAGTTATCTATGAGCGTCAGTTGGCTTATAAGTTTCTGATAGCACTGTGAAATCGATTGTGACCGATTTTCCATGGATTTAAATGTCTTCATGAGCATAAGTGACCCTTGCGTGCGATAGTATAAGAGCTTCTCATTCAGAAGAGCAGCTCTCCTGCCATCAATTATCATATTTCCCAGGCAGACAGAGACATCGTTAAACCATGCATAGTAATCGCGCCATTTAGGATAGAATGTGGCAAAGTTCTTGAAAATAAAGTAGACCGCGCCAAGAGAAGCTGCCGAATCGAAATGCGTGTTCATTAAGTTCTTTGTAATATATTCTATACATGTTACACCACATTCGTGTATTAGTCTGCAATAGTCGTCAAGTCGATTTAGATAGAGTACATAGAGCTCATGAGCCTGTCGGGCGACCGTTGCCAAATAATTGCTGTAATCAATCTTAATGGTACCGTAGAAACAAACCGGAGGCAAAGCAGTCACGGCATAATAGCTTTCAGACAAGCCGTAGATGTTGCTTAGAATACGTGTGATGATAGAGGATGTATTGGTAATATCGATAATATGTTTAGACAGAAGCTCTGGCGGCTTGTCGCCTGGGATATAGAATTGGCAAAGAGCAGTCACAACTGCAGGCTGCCGCAGGTATCCAGTGAAGAGTAGAAGTTCGTCAAAGATAAGATTTCGTGCATGGCAGGCCCCAGTACGGTTCGCTGCGACAGATTTACGAAGCTCTTCCTCGTATTTCCGTGATGAGTGCTCGGCAGGCTCTGTTGTAAATAGGAACTTATCCATCATGTCACCCTGTAGGTAGGAAGCAATGGGGTGGTGTATAGGTAGAAAGTAATCTCTACAAGAGGTTTCGTCGAGGTAAAAGTGTGAGGAATCAATGGAGGGATGAGAGACAGCACCCGTTTCCGAAACGACGACCTCAGCAGAAGCAACCATATCTTCTATTGGTATTTTTCTACTCTCGACGTCGTCCTTGACATCTGTGGACAGCCCTAGTTCTTTGGCCAGCCTACCATTGATCTGTTTGGTATGATTCTTCCTTAGAGCCTTGAGCTTAGATCTGAATAGTGAATAGAGAGACAGCATGGTTTTAGAACCTGTGTAGACTTCGCGCGGAAAGAGATAGGCTTCATTAAATAGATCCCGTAGTGCCAAAAGATTGGCGTGATAGAATGTCGAGAAGTCGTTCTGTAGTGATTTTAAGTAGATAGACATGTTTGTGAGGGCTAGCTTTGCTACGCTCATCAGCTTGAGGCCACTAGCTGGCGGATCGTTGCGCAATCGACTGGTTACACGAGATAGCTGCCGCTTTCGTTTTGTAATTGCATGAGGGATTTTTAGATCAGCAGTTTCAAAAGGATCTATAGCAGAAGCATTTTGTGCATGGACAGGAGCCTTTTTGGGGTTCTTTGAAGCGCATGGGGGCTGAGAGGAATGCAGCTGATAGCTCTGTGTGCAAGAAGTTATGTCCAAATCAAAAAACATTTTGATGTATTCAGAATAGACTGATTCTCGCTTGAAGATATTCCAGTTTTCGATTACAAAGGAGTCTACCACATCTTTTGCCACATCGAGATAGGAGTTTGCAGACATATCTTTCGTGTCGGGACTCACCAGCGGTCTCAGCAGTGTCGTGTTCATGCCAATAACACTTCGTGAGACAAGCTGATCGTTATCAAGTGCAGGCTCGTTATCATATAGGTACGTTGGTCCCTGGATTGCTTCTGACACTGCATGTTCCCTGCCACCCCTTACATGAGGCCGCTTGACACCCATTCCAGCTGAGTCTGCTATGAGGTCAACAATGTCTACCTGCGCATTGACCCGGCGATTGAGGAGGACGTTCACGAGGGTCGGTGTGGCCGAGTAAAAGTCCACCAAATCAAAGATAAAGCAGAGTAAACCGGAATAAATAGAGTCCGAAGATGGATCGAAAGCGATATTACTGATGAGCCCATAGCTGTTCGTTTCAAAGATAACATGTATTACCAGCGTTGAAAGCACGTTAAGAATATGCTCTATTGACTCCTTGGCCGTGTCCAAAGAGTTTTGCGCCATATCTGCTTGAAAGTAGTTTAGATCCAAATCTAAGCTTTCGAAGATTGGCCGGGTGTAAGGAGTGGTGAATAGTATGCTAGACACCTGCTGGTATTTCTGCTTTATATTAGCAAACTTCTCCTGCAGTTGTAGAAAAAAGTTGGCGATCTCTGGGGTAAATAACTTAGTAAGCACCAATGGCCCACTTTGAAGTGAGGAAGATAAATTGCATCCACGCATTGCGGAAACGTGTGAGAGTAGGAGGTTGTCTGCGTCCACATTCATCCCACTTACCAGTACTGAAGAAGGCGCCGAGTCTGAATCCAGTTCTACTGATTCAGGCATCTGCAAAAATGATGCCGTGCGCTCAGTGCAAAGATCTGTGGCACGGAGAGTGCTTTCGTCGATTCCTGACCCTGTGGAGCCCTTCATGTTCTTTGTAAGAGCATCAAGGGTGGTCGCGTCTGCACTACAATGTTCGTGGTGCTGTTGTATTGATGCCACCTCTTCTGACATTGCACTTGTACCGCTATGAAGAGCATATCTATCACATTTCTCTGGTACATCAATACTGTGCAACAAGCTATGAATTAGCCCTAACCACAGTGGAAAAACTGTATCCTCGAAAACCTTGTTGAAAAGTCTATATATGTATACCTCTATTTGCTTTTCCAGTTCTACATATCCGTGTTTCAGGGAACTCTGCGCCTGGATAGCCAATTTCTCAATGGTCTCATCGGGCAGCTTTTGCCGCTTGCTGTTAATCTTTTCCATCTTAATCATCTTCTCAAGACTTCTTTGCATTTTCTGGTCATAATTACTTAGCAGCGTCTCTTGAATGTATGGAATTAGGATCTCAAAGAGGAGAATGAAGGAGTTTGTTAGATAAAAGTCTAGTTTCTGCATGAAATTGATGCCCTTTTCAATTCTGATGAAGAGCGAGCGCGCCGGTGTATCGTTGATGATGTTAGTTAGTGGAACCGAATGTCCGTGGGCCGTGTTGTTTGCTGCCATCTGCACCTCGGGAAAAAACCGGTAGCCAAGTCTTTTCTTGAGAGAGTATCCGTCGAACATCACTACCTTTTGATCAGGATCAAGGGAGACGCCATTTTCCGTTACTAGTCGCTTTTCCCTTTGTTCAGAGTCTTCTGTGAAAACAATGGACCCTAAAATATCCGGCGAGACCTTTGGGTAAAACGGAATCCCAGTCACCAAAAGGAGATCCGGCGTAAGCGTCAGATATCCGATATAGTCTTCGATGGTAGCTGTAAGTTGTCGGAAAAGTAGAAACATCGCTCGATCTGCACTCAGGTACGAGATATTAGATAGTGCAGCTATTCCCCGCTCCATCATCAAGCGACGATCAGCAGCCGTTTGTGCCATGTAGTTGACTATAGAAGTGTTTTGAGCAGTGAGGTAATATTTGGATGTGTTCCATAAAAAGCTAGCAAGATATGTGTGACACCAGTGAATAGGGGAAGAGGTATTGATAGAGGCCTCTTGAATAAGCTGGATTTGAAGATCAGTCGTCTGTGCATTGGCCAGGTAGTCCATGACTGCATCTGCCATTGTCTGCTGGAAGTTGAAAGCAGGGGGATCTAGTGACTCCAGATGAAGGGTTAGCTTGCTCGTTCTGATGTGGTTTAAGATAGGTTGAGCAGATTTGATTCCGATGGAGCACAACTCGACAGCAGAGCTGGTAGTCAGATTCTTAGTTTGAAAGGTGAGGCAGAGCTTTTTGTAAAGCAGCTCTTTTTCGTGTGCAAGATTCTGAAGTGCCTGGAGGCGATCGGCGTTGCATTTGAAGCGCACCTTATCCAATCTTATTTGTGCCTCGCGGTAATCCGTAACGCAGTCTATCGTATATGATGCACGGCTTGTGTGGGGCAATCGTAGCTCCAGTAGTGCTGCTATGATGGAAGTGGTAAATATACTTAAATACTGGTGGTTTTGGACCTTGCGGTGAAGAATTTCCGAAGACAGATAGCGAACAGCCATTGCAAAGCGGTCTTTGAGAGTGAAGTGATCTATACACTCCAGGAACACATTGATAAGCTCTGTGTGCGTTGTTATCCCCAGAAGAGACACTAAGTCAATGGTTCTGGTAGGCTTGTTCCTTGAGGGTGTCAGCGGGAGCTGCTGTATGGGGGTATATGTACAGAGTGTGTCTTGCTCCTTTGGTGCAGCCAATGGCTTAAGTGTGATTTCAAACTGATCGGTCTTGCTAGTCGTTGTGTCGTTGGAAAGGAATATATCTGGTGGGCCTTTAGCATCGGTGAGAACAATGTTCGCCGTAAGAGATGACTCCTTGGGGTCATTGTTTACCTCTGGACTAGCGCTATTCAGCACCTGCTCAAGGAAATCTGTACACTCAAAAGTAGTGTTAGCGTTGTTTGGCTGCTCAGTGGCCTCATACAACTCTACGCAATCAAATGGAGCACCAGTATGATTTGCATGTCCCCTGTACATATTTGAAGGGACTGCATCGGGATCAGATTGAGCGTCCGTGATATTCAGTCGACAGGAGGAGGGGCGCTTCCCAAATAGTGACGTGTTATACGCTGGTGTGATTTCATTAATAAGATCACTGAGCATATCTGCCATGACGGAAAGGTTAGCACAGCCGGGCTCCTCAAGCTCTGGTGCGGGTTGAATATCACTTCTTACTGTGCATTCCGATGCGCTCATACTGCTAGGTGGCTCCAGAGAGATGCAGGGCATACAGGGAGATACCGTTACATGAACATAGGGTTGTGTGATTACGTGGGTAAAAGATGAGTTATCAAAAGATTCATCAAACAGATTGATCTGCTGAGAGTCTGTTGCTTCTGCTATATCATCTAAGGTAATGGGCACTGACTGGTAATGTGAGTCAGAACTAGCGGTGTGAGGAGCTGGTCTGGATTTTTTTCTTGGAGGAAGAACAACCGCTGGCTTATCAGCAAGTGTACTGAATGAGGCCATGTGTGCGGAGTCTGCAACTGTGCCCTTGTCTCTCTGTTCAGAGGGAGGTGAGAAAGGAGCGTGTGCTAAACTCTGTGCCTCAGGAACTGTGGGTATTGCATTAGTGATTGCAGCCATTGAGTTGGTGTTCTGCGAACTGTAGTTTGGCAACATAGGAAGAGTAACATCAGAGGCCTGTGTGATCGTAATTTGCTTTAATATTAGGTTCTTCAATGTTACTATCTTCTTATGGTTGATAGCAGGAAAGTACACTTCAAACTTATCACCCATTTTTGCAATTACCTCACATTCATACCAATTTTGGGTCTGGTTTGCTTCATAAATCCTACTGAGTCCGAGCCCGTGCAGGATCTGAACCGAGTTCTCTATGAGTTGTTCTAAAAGGAAGTCTGCTGCTTGCGCCTTTTCTAGTCGGGGAGCCGCATCTGTTGGCCGCAACACAGACATGACGCTGCCCACACGTCGGATTCCGTCCTCGGTTGTCGGAGGATGAACCGCCTTGCTGTATGCTGTATCTGGGAGGCTGCTTGTGATGGGTGGTGGCTGATTGCTGTAGAACTCTGCATTTTGACTGGGAAACTCGGCTGCTTTATAGTAAATATTGTCTGAGGGCGCTAGAGAGCGGGGATCTATGCCAAGTGCCTTACTTCTGGCAAACTTTGGGCTCATGGTAAACATCCTTGGCGAGCCTATGACCGCCTCTGATGGCGGGGAGATGGGTTCTTTCTTTTCTTCGTTCGGACGAAGAAAAGCATCAATACTGGAAAGGACTTTCGGTGGATTTTGCGCCTTAAATATACTTTTGTATCCACTGAGACGGGCTTCCGATGCAAGGTATGACGGTTGAGGGGAGTGGCTGCGAAACTGAGAGATGCTTGACTTCGCACGCTTCTCATCACATGAGATGCGGTGCCCTGTTTGTCGAGAGATAGCGCGCAGGGCTGCAGGAATGGTAAGGTCTCTACGGGCCAGAGGAGGCATGGTAGAGTAGAAATACTCAGAGAAAAATAAAAAGCAAACCCATCCTCATCTCTACAAACAGTTTTGCCCATAATGGGGCCGGGAACACTGCAACTCGCTCTTCTTTCCATGATACTAGCGTCCCATAGCACTGAAGGAGTCTATAATATAAAGGACATGGAACCAATCTCTCTAGACATAGACTCCACAGCCACTATAAGGTATACATATACGCCAGTTCATAATAGTTCGCCTCTCCTATGCGTCAACCTTACTTCCTATGCAAAGACGTCGACTGTGAGCGTATCTGTAGGGAGGATACCGCTTTTGTTAACGACGGGAAGCAACATGACTGCCATTCCGTTGGAAACAGTAGCCTCCTTGATTCAGCTATCTGAAAGCTCTACACCATCTGTCATCGATTTCACAGTCCAGGCTACCATGCCTACGACCATAAACTTCACAGCCGGGCTCTTTAGGCAGTTGATATATGGAAAAAGTATAACTATTGCTGGCAATGCACGTGCAAGCGAGCGTGTTCTCGCCTTAGCAAACGATGGACTCCATGACATCCTCCTCACATTCTCTGATGGCGATAAAACACCTGCGAACGCTCCTCCTACTTGCTTCATCGATCTTCATTCTCAACCGTTCGCTACAAAAAGAGAGTCGCTGGCCAACCCTACCACCCTACTCATTCGCTCTGTTGGTAACACGTATCAGTACGTTGCTGCTACCAACGACCAAGAGGACCACTTAACGCTCCCAAAGCGCCTCTTTATGGAGTCAAGCTTCTACTACCTTACTGTCAATCTCCACGACGAACTCTCCTCTTTGACAATATCGTATGTTGAGCGCTACCAGCGCTTTACTCCTGACTTGCAGATAGACTATTATAATGTACCCATACACTATACCGTTGACATATCTGACTATCGAGCAGGAACACAAATACTAATAGGCTCGACCTGTCTCGACGCCGAGCGCATTCCTTATTCCTCCATCAGGATCTGTCTTAGATATAATATCCTTAGTGTAGCCTGCTCCCTAATACTGCAGAACACTCTTCGGTACGCGTGGATGACCGTACAGGAGGTAACTCCGCCAGGATACCTTTCCTCTATCTATGTCTCCGACTTATCCTCGTTTGCCGGGTACCAGGCCTCAACGTCAGCAGAGATATATAATTTAAAGAGTGCCGGGAGCTGCAAGATATTCCTTACTAACGTTAACTTCATAACCGGCGCCACAGAGACACTATCCTTCGTGAATAAAAATAATCGCAACAAGGCAACCCTTCTCATCATAGAGAATCCTGGCTGGATAGATGATGAGCTCGTTGTTGTTATCACGCTCCGCCCGTTCTACGAAGTCTCTATTCCCAACTTTCACCCGTATGTGCAGTTCTTCTTAAGTACTACGCTTGTCTATCCGAACGAAACTCATAACTCTCTTGCTTACGTTATGAACTTCCCCCACCTTAGTGGAGTTAACTATGCAGGGAGCTCTGTCATACCAACCTATCTCGAGGCAATAACAAATAAATCTGCTGTCCTCCGGATTCGCCCAGAAGACTTCTCAGTACAGCCAGATACCGGCTCAATCTATATAAAGCTTGAACATTCTGTTGATTTGGATCTCCTGATTCTAAACGCGGCCAAGCCAGCTCCGTTGAGACCAGGATTGCTCTATGGAACAGAGAGCAATCCACTATCGGCCTTGAACCTATATTACATAGACTCTGGCCACACTACGGGAGTCAGCACTCTCAGTGGGTACATCTATTTTGATGTTTGTAATACGTCTCTGTTCCTTTCAAATCAAAGCAACAAAAAACCAATTAAGCTCCGCCTGACCGACAACATGGATCATTCGGGAATCAATTTCCTGGACATGCTTGTTCCTATCACAGAGGCAATGGTGTATGCCCCTGTGTACTCGTCATACGCTACATTTGTTAGGATCCTTGATACAGAATATGTCTCTCCCTCAGCAATCTCTTATAAAATTGGGTATTTAACAAGGTTTGCGGGGATCATCATTGGCGATTCGCGAGTTAGAATCCATACGGGACTTATGTCTGACATAATTGAGGTGGATAGCGCCAAGGCACCGGCACAAAGGTACACCGCTTACACCGGAGAGGCCGGCATTCATATTGCATACGCCGTTTACTTGGTCCCGTGTGCATCCGTGGCTGAGGTTAGACAGGCCTATCCGATGGTCCCTATTTCCAGATGTGGGCTAGAGGGGGCACTAGAGCATACACCTAGTGTACAAGATATGGATACATCTAATGTTGTTTATAGAGTAAGCGAGTGGGTCGTTGCACCCGCTGCAGACAATACTGAAATATATACTCCTGAGTTTATCGAGCAAGCAAATAACACCTGGTCCATGCTTCGCATTCCCGTTGACCTTCCTTCGTACAAGCACGAGCCTTACTACTTAGTGGTTGTGGCAGCTGTCGATACCGCTGCAAGCAATCTTACCAACCAGCCGATAGTAGACCCTATCTGGGGGCACACCATCGATAGGACTACCATTCAGTTTTACGAGACTCGGTATCTTTCCTCTTCTTTCAGTGGAGAGGAGTTCATAAGCTTTGTTGGTTATCATTCTAAGATGTCTATAGCCCTTATTGTCGTGTTCTGGTCCGTTGCGACACTCATCCTGCTCCTCTTCATCACGGTCCTCTCTCTGTTCTTGAAATATAGATATAAATATACACTGGCAAGCAAGCGAGCAAAGGCTGTTCAGTTGGTTAATAGAGAACTAAGCATAGAGTACGGCCCCTCTCGGTTAGGCAGCTCAGATCTGAAACAAAAAACCCGCAGAGGACAAGCAGGAAATGGGCAGATTGATCAGGCATACAGCTCTATGGACAACATGAGCTCCCACTCCTTGCCGCTACTCCAGTCCTACTCACCCTCACAGTCAGGTGGACGGCATGTAGCAATCCCAGACTTCTCGCATCCGTTCTCGAAAGACCTCTCATCGCAGGATAGCATCTTGGACCGCCAGGACAGGGCAAAAAGAAACAGAAGGCAGTAAACACCCGCTAGGCAATTCACTAGCGAAAGGAAACCCCGCAGTAAAGGCGCTCACTCCCTTAGGCGCCAGAGGGTACAGAGGATCGGAGCCATGCGCTTATCAAAGCACCTTTCGACGTCGGCTTTCATACTCCCGTAGGTCTTGTAGGCATACTTTGCAGCCAAGCACTTGTCGACCATCATGCCCGTGATCCTCCTCATGCGCTTCTCGTCGCCCTTATCGTTGCAGGCGCAGTTGACCAGGTAGGCGGCAAGCTTGTGCATGCCAAGAAGAGCAAAGTGGGCGCAGTACAGGGAGTAGTAGTCAGTCCCCGTATAGATGGTGGCGAAGGCCTGGTCGATGCCCTTTCCTGTAAGGCTCTTGAAGCTGGTGTTGATGGACTTGTATTCTTCGGGAGGCACCCCAGCCATGAAGCTGGAAATGTAGTCGTGGTCGCTCTCACTGAACGCCTTGTTCAGTTTCTCTGCTTCCTCGTCAGGGCTGCCTTCACGGCTAGTGCGCTCGTGAGCCATCCACTTCTCCATGAAAAGACACCAATTCTCCTTGCGGCCGACATCCTTCATGAAGTCCTCGACGAGGGGCTTCTTGAACATCCTCGTGTAGGCGGCGACGGTCTCGTGCCAGTCTTCGGGGGTGCACAGAATGACTGTGTCGAAGAAGGCCATGTGGTCGTTCTTGCCGGAAAGCGCGTCGCGGATGTGCTGGGCGCGGACCTCGTGACGATCGCTGAAGAGATCCATCAGGAGGCTCTCCTCGGAGCCGCCCTTGAGCGCCTTCTTGATGTCGTCGGGGAGCTCCTTGCCGTATTGGTCCCTGTACCCCTGCGCAATCCTCTGACGCGCATCTGCAGAGTATTCCGACGCTATGAACGCGATCTGGGCCTCGTCCTTGGCATCGATGGCCTGCTTCATGTCAGCGACGATCTGGGATAGCTTCGGCATTTTCTAAATGTAAGCGCTCAGAAAATATATTTTAAGGTAATTTGAATTTCCATCATGAGTTCGCTTATCCTATGCATCTGTGACGCGCCATAGCGTGCGCAAAATAGGGGCCATTCGCTCGTCAAAGCAGCGAGACAGGTCTGCCCCCATGTCTCCATAGAGTTTATACGCATACTTTGCCGCCAAGCACTGATCAACCATGAGGGTTGTTATTCTGCAGATACTTCGCTCGTTTCCGTTCTTGGGTCTGCATGCTTTGTTGATGAGTTGGGCCGCCAAGACGGGAAGCCCGTGGAGCGCAAAGTGGGCAGCAGCATATGCCTCCAGATCGTCTTCGTTCTCCTTTAGCGGCCTCACAAGAGCCTGATCAATGCTTAAATTATATTCTTCGCAAAACTTGTCTGCTATCTGAGTGTACTCATCAGGGGTTGTGCTGGCAAAGAATTGCGCTAACGCATTTCCGTCCGTCACGGGTGCGTCTATGAGCTCCTTCAAATACTTGACATCGTTTTCAACCGACCCCCTATCTTCACGTTTGTGTTCCATCCAACCTGCCACAAGCTTTGCCCAATGACTTTTGCTTCCAATCGCCTTTGTGACGGCGTCCTGCATGATCTTCTGATACTTTTGGTTATAAACAGACGCGGTCTCGTGCCAATCTTCAGGATTGCAGAGAAACACCAGTTCGCGAATCGCCTCTTCGTCGCTGGAACCGCCTAGGGCTTTATTTATCAGCTCTGCGCGATGCTCATGTCTACTGACCCACATATTCACCAGTAAATCCTCGGCAGTTCCTCCTTTCAGGGACTTTTTGATGGCTTCAGTGATCGGGGTTTTGTAGGTTGCTTCATAGCTCTGCGCGATTTTAAGACGACTCGGCGACGAATATTCAGAGGCAATGAAGGCAATTCGAAGCTCGTCTTTTTTGTCGATAGCCCCCTTGAGATCCGAGCATATCTGAGCAACAGTGGACGTCATTATTTTTTCCTGCCCCTGAGACCTCTACCAACTGATGCGAAGGGTTCGAAGGTTTACAGGGCTTCATACGAGCCCAGGTAAACCGTAGATGGGCTCCTAGAGAACCTGGGCCAGAAAACAAAAAGAGGGAGCCGGCCACTGTTTCTCCTTTGGCTCACACAACTGGAGATCGTTTACTCGAAAGCGTAATAGCCGCCTTTACATAACACGCCAGAGGATTTTAATCAGGGGAGCGAGACGCTTATCTAGGGCCTTAGCGAATGCAGAACCAATGTCGTAGCCAGCCTCGGATGCTGCATACTTCACCGCAAGGCAGGTGTCGAAAGTAAGGGCCGTGATGCGTATGATGCGCGCCTCATCGGGCTTTTTGCCGTCGAGCGCCTGCTTAAGCAAGTGGAAGGCTAGACGCGCCGGGTGGAGGAGCTCGTAGTGCGCGGCTAGAAGCACTGCCAAGTCTTGCTTAGACCAGACCGCAGAGAGGGCCTGGTCTATGGTTTTGCCCAAGGTTACCTCAGCTCTCCTGACTATGTTTGCGTACTCGCTGACCGATGTGGTTCCTAGCATCTCTGCAATGGTGTCGTAGTCCTTCTTGCCGATGGCTGTGACCAGGCGCTTCTCATCTCCATCGATGTCGAAGCGGTCAGACCTCTTGTGGAGGATCCAGTGCTTGAAAACCTTTGTCCACTGCTCCTTTGTCCCTATGTCTGAAAGAAGGTCGTCGTTGAGAACCCTTTTGTAATCTGTTGTATACTCCGTGCATGTATTGTACCAATCCTCAGAACTGCAGTGGATAACAAGGTCAATAAGGGCAGCTTCGTCGTTCTTCCCCGAAAGCGCGTTGCGGATAAGTTTGGCACGCACATCTCCGGGCTTATCCCAAAGATAGGCGAGCAAGTTCTCGGTGGGGCCGTTCTTGAGGGCCTTACGAATAGCGTCGGCAGCAGTGGTACCTGTTGCGCTCAGATACGCCCTCAGAACCTTCTCTCGTTCTTTACCGCTGTATGCGCTAGCCAGTCCTGCTATCATCTGCTCATTGGAACTTTCGACAGCCTGCCTCAGCTGCTCTGCAAGATCTTGGACCGTGGTGACCATTTGCGGTTTTATTTTTTGGATGCCTGCCAAATTATCCAAAGTATTATGACCGTGTTTCAAACTGCAAGTAGACCATGCCTTTACTCATGAGATGCGCAAACTCTAGACTACTCCACGCGCCAAAAGACTAGCAGATGCTTTGCTAGCTTAGGCTCGAAGCATTTCCGAATATCCATTGCGAGGGACCCATACGCCCTGTAGGCGTACTTGCACTTCAGGCAATGGTCGTACATCATGGAGGTGAAGCGACAAATCCGTGCGTAGTTGCCTTTGCGCTCAGCGCAACACTGAGAGCAGATATACGCAGCCGCCTGGCCCGGGTCGCAAAGCCAGTGGTGTGCTAGAATTAAGGCCGTCTGGTCCACCTTCACGTACCGGGATGCAATCGCCTGGTCAATAGGCATCCCAGTGGTCTCTTCGTATGCAGCGGCAATCCGCATCCATTCATCTGGGACACTTGTCGCAAGCATACTTCCGAGGACTTCGTAGTTGTCACTGTCTAGCGCCATTCGAAACGCCTCCGCATCACTCTTTATTGACTTGCGATACTTTCTATCATGCTTGACCCAGCCAGAAACAAGACTCTGCCAAGGAGTACCCACCCCTATCACTTCGTCTATTTCTCTAACAAGTTCGCGTCCATAGAGCTTTGTGTAACAGACCTTCGTGCCGTACCAGTCGTCAGGCATGCAAGCTATAACCAGATCCAGTAGTGTTATCACATCTATCTTCCCTTTAATAGACTCGTGAATCAATTTCGCCCGGAGCTCAAAGCGTGAAGTCCACGCGTGCACAATCATTGTTTCATAGAAGCCTGTCTTAAACGCTTTGCGGATGGCTTCCGAGGGAGGGATGCCATAGTTTGCGTGATAGGCTGGAATGATCTTATCGCGCTGCTCAGATCCATACGACGCAGTAATCTTGGTTATCTTGTCCTCGTCTCCAGCATCTATTGCTTTGTGAAGATCCGCGGACACTGTGGATACCGTGGCAGACATTATTTTTTAGGCGGAAGTTCTTCCAGACCCGCAGCCAGCACAGCAAACGGCCCCACCTCAGCGACTGTCCGCTCCTGATCATCACTGCTAACAAACAGGTTTCCTGTGTAGCTTATGCTGTTACACCCTATTTCAAAGGGCTTTTCAGTTTCGCGCACACCTATGAAGATGAACTCCTCAGCAATGAGCAATGAAAAATCGCGGCGATAAACCTGTACCATGCACTCATCACTAGCATCTTCAGGCGCACTGGCCGAGGGCCTGTCGAAGCCTAGGCCGAGTTCGTGCTTGTTGACGGTGATAAGATCACCAGCATTGCAATATTCTAGGAGCTTGGTGTAATGCGCATATAGCTTCGCTGGTGATGGAGGTCTTTTGAAGCGAATCACCCCGTGGTTCCGCCCAGCAAACACGGAAAGTTGAGCTGGTTCATCACATCTATCTGGGTCTGAAAGCTCACGTTCTACAAGGGCCCTCAGTGGAAAGACATTCCACTCATTCTTGGAGAGGAAAGGAAGCCCTATCAATTGGATGTGTTTGCGGGGCTGACTGGCCCCTGA
The DNA here is from genome assembly GCF_000002435.2 of Giardia duodenalis. Taxonomy (NCBI): domain Eukaryota; phylum Fornicata; order Diplomonadida; family Hexamitidae; genus Giardia; species Giardia duodenalis. The sequence goes on along the minus strand of NC_051858.1, from coordinate 118,668 downwards.
TAGCTTGCCGGCATTGTACGCAGCCAAAATTCCGCGCCCTAGAAGAGGCTGCACTACTTCCATGTCACTCAGCACCAGAGGCTGTAGTTGATGGACGAATTCTGCAGCGCAGAGGAGTAGATGTACATCCATAATGTTGAATCTGTTCCTGATGAGTATAAGGCCATTGTGTGGCGCCATCACAAGCTGGTCAGCTGGGTCTGGCGATCCCAGTGCATCTGGTGTCTGAGACTTGAGACTCTTAACCTTCGACTCTAAGGCCTCTCTGCGCCGCAGGACAACCGTGGTCAGCCCCTGAGCCCGGTCCTGTAGGATAACGTTATCGGTCTGCACCCCCCTCGCTCCCGGGTTCTCGCGCAGGCTTGCTATTGCCGCCAGAAGCGAGTCCATAACGACTATTTACTCTTGAAGAATTTATAATCTAACCTATACATGCATATGATCGTAGCTCGAACCAGAAGAATAGTCTCCTTGGGCCACGCTAGAAGCCAATAGAACCTGATTGCTATCACTTTTATTGGCTATCTCGTCGAAAAACGAGTGACCAGAACAAGACGAATTCATGTCCGGGGCAGTACTCAGGTACAATCCCGAGTTGCCCATGGGGGCGTCTCTCATACCAGGGAGAGGCGCATCGGGAGCGAAATTGTGCGCGTACTCACCCGAGTATGGATAGGGATAGGAGTAGGGATAAACTCTATCCAGTGGAACGCTACAAGCAAAAGGATTTGGCCAGCTTTGGGCCTGGTGGGACTCTATACCGAAAAATGGATGGCGCATGTGGGGTGGAGGAGCCATGTAAGGTGGAACCATCTGGGGCGGGGGAGCCACAGAGGGAAATCGTGGAAAATACGGAGGGGGTTCCATGGCGACCTGGCTAACCGGAGCGGGCCCAGACACCTCGGGGGCGGGCTGCCTGGACGGCCTGGAGGGAGCCGAGCGCATCGGGAGCAGCACCCTCTCGTAGATCAGAGCCTCTCGCACAGTCTTCGACCGCAAAAGGTTATTGTATGTCATTGTGAAGATCTGGAGAGGGTAATCAGCACACAGCTTAGACCGAGCAACCTTCCGAAAGTTAGGCAGAAGGATGCTTCTGTCATAAATTCCTTGTAGAATAATCCCTTGGAGGGCTTGGCGGTCCTCGGGGGTCATGATACCGCGAAACAGCTTACGGACGTGCACCTCGTTATACCATCTATATGCTTCCCGTCCTGTGATACCGATGTCCTTTGATATTGCCTGCCACTTGACCCGAACCTTGCTGACACACTTGTGCAGGTACTCTAGGTTTTCAAGCAGCTCTTCCACTGTAGACGGAAGAAACAGAACCTCTTTTACGTGCGCGGCGACGGCCGACAAGATAGAGAGATGCTTCGGGCTATACGTATTGAGCAGATCCATTTTTTTACAGCTTACTGGACATTTAATTTTCATGTAACTCACCTGTATTATTAGCTTTCTAACATGATCGTGTTGTTCTTTAGTATGTGTCACATGGCTTCTTGCGGAGCGCCTCTGTCCTGCAGAGACAAAGTTGACCGCCCTTTCATCCCATGACCTAGGCGGGACCAAACACTGTTTACAACTCTGTTAGTTTACATTCATTGCCATCTGCAGCGGCCCATATCCTGCGGTTCGCGATAATTGTCCTTGTCAAAATCATTTGTCCAGCTTACAGTAAAATAGCGGGGGCTTACAGTAAGGTTCTATTGAGGGTTGATGGCACCTGGCACCATGCTGTGGCATGTGTACCGCCGTCTTATTTCTTTTGGTAAAAGTGATGGCTCTTTCGAAATTGATTTGCGTTTGACCTGAAATCCAGTTTTCATGGCAAGTTGCACAAATCGGCCGTTTCCGAGGCTACTCTGAGGCAGAGCAGCTGTACGTACGTATTTCCAGCATATAGGAATGGTATCTCGCAGCCCGGGGCTCTACAGCCCAGGATCTTTCGGTTGGCGTCCACCCATGGCCCCAAGCGGACTTGAGAAGGGGCTGTCACCTATCACAATAGCTCCAGACAGTGCACAGATTGCCCAGCTGAGTGTGCGCGGCACAGTTATGAGCAGGCGTGCAGGTTCCAGGTACAAGTGAGTGACGACACGACTCCAAGTAGCTCGCTTTTTATTATAATTGTGGTGGAGGAGTGTTTACATGTCCTTCTTTGAAAATTAGCACATACTGCACCCCCTTTGATGCACTGCTACATGGCGTGGGGCTTGTGTGGCTCGGCGTCTTCCACAAGGATGCGACTGCCCACTTCTCACTACAGCTCCACGATTCTATGCTTTTGTTTCACTGCATTGCAGCTCTAAACGCTTAGCAATGCTTATTTCGCTCTGCACTTGTTCCCTGGCTGCACGCTTTTATTCTGTGCCACGCCTACGAGACGCGACGGATCTGTTTTATCTTTTGGAGTACTACACGCTGTTTCTCTACGCTTTCGGCGATATATGGGGCTCTTTTGCCGGACATTCCCATGAATTGCCGTTCAGCTAGGGGGTACGTGGCTCGATGACTATGGAACAAGTTTTTGGAGGCAACTTGCCTTCCTTGTGCGCCACATCTTATAGAGGCGAGTTTCTTATGGCAGACAAAGCAAGGGTTACTGCTATATGCATCGTTTTGGCCGAGGAAGGGCTATCTCACTCGATCGGTAGCAGACTTTGTGTCATCAGACCAGAATTGACTAACATGTCCCTAGCACTGAATGCCTGCTTCACGGTCTCTTCAATTGATGCATTGTTTCCACTCAAAGATCAGTTGTCTCGCCCCTGCTTTGCTTTCTGGAGCAGCGTTCTCTGATGGCCATAGAATGGATTTCCTTCAAGATTGCTTGCTTACGACTCTACGTGGGTGCATATGCTAGCACCGGTTTCATCCTATCACGGGCTAGTAAATTTTAATTTATGCGAGACCAATCTAGTACATATCAAAAGTTACAGTAGGATTGACAGTTATTACACGATCGTAGTGTTCTTACAGCAATGTTTGTTGAACAGTCAGACTGCCCATTTGCTGGGGTGTGTTGCCATTGGGAAGGGCTACCTTGGCAGAGGAAGTAGTGTACATGTTAACCATATATTTTAATGGAAATTGCTATTATAACCGTCAGGCGAAGCACTTCTAATGAAAGCCTGTCCTCCTTTCAAGCTCCGGCCGGAGATCCGTGACGACCCCCTGGATATTTACAAGCTAGAGTTCTCTGCTGACGGCGCTGTTCTCGCAGCTGGGTACGGCGATGGGACTGCTCGTCTCTACAACCCGGCCTCCGGGCGGAGACTTCACAAGCTGCAGCACAGCAGCCAGCACCCCATTCCATCTCTCTCGTTCTGCAACGTCACTAGCGCAGGCTCCGTTCCTCTTCTGTTGAGCGTGTCGTCAGTTGGTCAAGTGTGTCATTGGCACGTCTCCCGAGGGTCAATGTTACATACGTTCACCGAGGACAACAATGAGCTATACACCTGTACATTTAGTCCTGATGGAACGTCCTTTCTGACGGCCGGCAAGGACATGGTGATCCGCTGTTACGACGAGAGTACCAACCAGCTCTTGTGCTCCTTGCGACATGGAAATGAGGAGACGACTTCTGGTCATGCGAACCGGATATTTTCAGCCCGTTATAGAGCAGACGATGCCAATATAATCGCATCTGGTGGCTGGGACAACACTATTCAGATCTGGGACATCCGCGTTGGCCACTCTGTTTGGTCCTACTATGGCCCCAATGTGTGCGGGGAGTCTCTGGACACCGTGGGGAGCTACTTAGTTGTGGGGTCATGGAAGGGGACAGATCAAATTCATGTCTACGATCTGCGCACTCGTGATACCCTTGCAATCTATGACTGGTCAAAGCACGTTCCTCCTGCTGCTAGTGTAGAGGAGTACCAGGTTGCAATCGACGCTTACCTGGACGACTGCAAAGAGGAAGCAAAGAACAAGCTCCGGGCAGAGCGCATTGCAGCATATACAGATCAAGTTGCTGCACTAGAAGATGAGCAATCGGGCAGCGACAGTGATGCAGATAGGGAGCTAGAGCGAAAAGCTGCAAAGATTGGCATGGAGCTTATGTTAGACACTAGCGGCACTGAAGCGCCGTGGAAGTCCAAACTAGTAGCCAACACCTTAGAGACCACCCTTATCTACTCTGTTAGTGTGTCCAAAAACCCTGCTATCCCTCTGGTATCTGCATGTGGCAGTGGGGCGAACGAGGCAAAGGTGCTGGATTATAAAACAGGTGAAGTCTTAGGGGGTGTGCGCCTTCCAAAGAGCGGGTTTGCCACCGCGATGTCTCCTGACACGCGCTACGTTGCATATGGCGGCGCCGGATATGGCATTTGGATGGCCAACATACCTGACCCAACCGAGGCACCAGAGCCAGCTGCTCCTCTTGCCACTACACAATCGGCAAAGCAAGCCACGAAACCATCCTTAAAGAACACGATCCGCCCTGCTCCTGAAAAACAGCCGGTGGGACGACCAACGCATTCGATGCCAGATAAGCCCAAGGCTGCTGCTGGCTTGGCTAAGCCGGAGCTCCCGAACGGCCAGACTGGAACAGGTGCTAGTGCAAAGAACCTCACCAAAATGACCATCCCCGCAAACAGTCAGACAAGCTCGACGTCTTCTCTTTCCGGAGACAAGGGACTGCGCAGTAAGCCACAGGAGCGCCTTGGAAGCGCAAAGGCTCCTGGCTCGGCTGGTGCCCTGGCCCCACTTTCTGGCTCTCGCGTTAAGCCCCAGGCGCTGGCGCCGATCAAGAAAGACGGGGAGCAAAAGACCTCTGTAAGGAAGCCCACTAAATGATGTAACAGGACCGCCTCGTCCTTTCGGGGCCTTGGCATCCTGTGCAGTCAGTAAACAAGGAGCATCGAGCCACACAGGGGAGTTCACTCTTCTTTCTCAGAGGCAGAGTCGTTGGTATTCTTCCGGAGCGCTCTAAGAATGGCTAGGAAGTCGTACTCTGGGGTGACGTTAAAAACATGAGCGACGTCATCCTCTGTGACCGTTGTCGCGTTACTTCGAATAGCCATCTGGTAGCTTTGATTTGTAACGTCGGCAATAAAAAGCTCAGCAAGTCTGGAGATCAGCAGGGGCGCCTCAGCAGAAAGGAGAGTGATGGTTGGGACAGTTCGGCAAATTGCGCGAACACGCGAAATTGGTAGTCGCCGTACAGCGTCCTTCGAGTGTGTATCCATGAACGCAATAAGGAAATCTGTGTTGTCATACTCCATTAAGGCCAACGAAATAAACCTTAGCTTTTTAAGTAAAATCTTGTACTAACATCTTGCACTAACTTCTACATATACGGCCTTCCGCTTGGATGTGTGGTTCTGGAGTCTTGTTAGATCCTGTTCCTAGCGCTGCAGACAGCAGTACGGGCGCTGGAGACGCGGCAGACTCGTTTCTCTTTAAGATGACATTGGATCCCATCAAGAACATGCAGGCCCTTCTTTCGGACAGCGACTCGGATTTATCCACTGCTCCAGTATCCATGCTTTTGTCAAAATATTCGTGCCTCCGGGGCGCCTCTCAGGCACTTCTTGTCCATAGTGTGGACCTTGAAAAGAAGCTAGCGATTGCCAATGCAGAGATAGACAGATTGAGGGCATGTCTTCAGACACCCCCTCTGTCTTCTTTTTCCGTTCAGCCGTCGTTGACGAGTGTGCAGGCCACCCCGGAGCTTTTCACTATCCATACTAAGAAGATAGCAAGGCCTCGATCATCAGACCGCCACCAGCGTCCTTCTTCGCAGAAGCCAGCAGAGCGTGACTCTAAGCATGTACTCCGGCACAGGCCCTACACCATGTTGGAAGAGATTCAAGAGAGTGTCTCCTCTCGCTCTACCTCCCTCAACTCTGCTTCCAGCAGGAGGGCATCTATCTCTGGTCCTTCGGGGACTAGGGTACCGTCTTGCAAGGGGCGATCAGCGTCTACCTCCTCTCATGCCCTAAATAGCACCGTTGCCGGAATACCCAGTATAGCATCTGTCACAAAGGGGCCCTATCCCGCCCACGCAAGTGTACTAACCAATCTCTACAGACGGCAGCATAAGTATCACTTTGTAAAGAGTAGTACAATTGGTAGCAAGCGGCGGGCCAAGGCACTTACTGCATGCAGCCCCCGACGTCTCAGCTTTGTCTCTTCTTCCTCGCCTGCTACGTCCATCAAGCGACGACTTCGCCACACAAAGAACGAAAGCTCCCTTGAGAATCTTCTTTGGGCCATAACTGGAGACAATAAACTCATGAAGCAAGAGATGGCCACTCTGCGAGAGAGGTTCGAAGACGTCACAGCAGCATTGGAAAGCTTCACCCGTGTGTCAACGGATCAACACGAAAGCCAGAGCTCGCCGGTTGTTGTACCCTGCTCGAAATCAATCCCCATTAACCGACTACCAGACCTTTCCGTATCCGCGCCCATCGACACAGCAAACGAATTGCATAGCGGGGAAACAGTGTCTATAGATTGCTCCACGATAAACCCAGTCCTCTCCGCACTACATAAGCCTGCTAGCAAGACATGCTCTTCGACCATCACCGTTAGCGGCCAGCACAGCCTCATTATACCCCCACGCCACGCCAGTAGTAATGGAGACAAAGACAAGTCTTTGACAACTACACTAGGCGGTTCGGTAGATATGCTAATGGAATGCCCCTTAGATCTTCAGGTGCCAGCCAAAAAGCAGAACACAGGAGAACCGGTTGAATCAGCACATTCTTCGCAACCAAGCTATTTGCAGCAAATATATTACGCATCCCACCAGCAGGCGCTTGAGCAGCAGAATAGTGAGCTTCGCGAAAAGAATAAGAAGTTGAAAAGCATGCTCATAGAGCTTAAACGGTCTTTCAATCAAGGAAATATTTCGGCAATTATAGAGGATAACGATGTTTTGGTTGCAAAGGTCAATGACTTGGAGAGAAAGCTCTTTATCTACGAAGCATCCGCAGCCCGGGCCCATCTTGCAACAGAGACAACCGCTCCACATGCTAGTATAGAATGTGCAACACAAACTGATGCATATCTGGGTTATAATGAAAAAACTCCAAGGGCTGTTGCGGCTGCATGTGACCAAAAGGCAATTCAAACTGAAATTCAAACTGAGATCCAGCAATCTGCCGCACAATGTACAGCAGCTGCCAACGTCGACATACAGTCAACCCTTACGGCTCGAGATCTCGACCTTACGATGAGCAAGCTTGTAGCTACAGAAGCGACGCTTGCCAAAGTAGAGGCAGAGCTTGCACAGGAACGTGAGCACTGCTTTGCAATACGGAACCAACTAGTTGACACACGAAATAACGCCCTAGATTACCTGCAGGAGACCACTAGATGTAAAGAGGAGCTGTCCAAGGCTAACGATGAGCTTAAGGAACTTACAAAGGAAAACTTACGTCTCAACAGAGAGCTACTGTCTATGGAAACCGCTCTTGAAGCATTACAAACAGCACCAGCTCCGCCACTGACCGTCTCGTCAGCCACTCAGACGGAACACGACTTCCTGGAAAGAGAGACCGTCGTTAAGGATGACTTGGCACAAGATCTTGCAGCAGAAAACGTGTCTCTGATGGAGCGTCTTCGGCTTTTGAGCGAGGAGCTTCTTGACACCTCGGCAGAAAAGGAGAAGGCAGTTAATGAGGCGGTCGAACTGCAGAAGAAGTATGATACTTTGCATGCCTATGCTTACTCTCAGCATGCAACGTATACGCAGCTAAGCGACGAGCAGCTTTCCACGGTGTCTATGCAACAGAAAATCTTGTCCTTAGAGGAAAAGCAACGAGAGTCAGAGGTAACACTTCAGAAGGCAAACGAAATACAGCAGGCCCACGTGGCCCTTACTCAAGAGGTTTGGAGGATGCGAGCTGAGAATGAAAGGCTTTCAAGAGCCAACACAAAGCTCACAGACGAACTTCGCGACTTCAAACGAAAGACAAGCGAGGCGCTTAAGGAGCATCTCAAGACAACAGTTAGCCTGGAAGAGCATCGTCTCCTTGAGGAGGAAGCAGCATCTCTTAGGGCTGCACTTGAAAAGCTCAAAGATTCATCTGATAAGCAATTCCAGGCTATGTACGCTGAGAAGAAGGATTTAGAAGCCATCATTACACAGCTTCGTACACTTAAGACAGATGATGAAAACGCACTCGTGTGTAATGCGCTGAATCTCGAGAAGCGTCTTCAATGTTTGGAATCGGAGCACAAAGCGAGTCTAGAGGAGAATAAGGCAATAACGACTCGTGCCGAGGTAGCCGAGCTGCGACTCAGGGAGACATTAGAGAGCATGCAGCGAGCTTCTGACGACTGCAGCAGACTGCAAGAAATGTGTACAGAATTACAGAATAGAGGTGCTGATCAAGCCGCTATAATTGCAGGTCAGCAGCAGGAACTTCAAAGCCTCCAGCTGACTCTCCATGACGAAGTGCTAGGCTTGCAGGCCCGTATCAAAGAGCTCGAGGAAGATAACGAGAGACTTGTCATGCTTGCACACCCTCTGAAGACAGATCAGTCTAACAAACAGTTGCAGACCTCGCCGTGTGCCGTTCTTGGTGCTCTCGCACCTCGTGGCACAACATCTAAAGCAGTTGATGACGCTCATGTGAAGCTTGTGCTAGAGAATGCACATCTGCGCCAGGAGCTCTCGAAGTCAGAGCAGCAAATCAAGGCTCTCAAGGATCACTGCAGTGACTCTGATGGTGCCAACATTACCCGTGATCTTGCGCGCTTAAAGCAGATCATTGAGGGCATCCATGTTCCGCCAGAATATAACGGCTCCCCTGGACTGTACGTCACCCGCTTGGAGAGTACATGCAGAGAGCTTACTAACGACCTAGAGAGGCTGCAACAGAGTTACGAGGACATGAAAAACCGCCATCTGCTGACCTGTGCACAGTTGGAGCAGATGCTAGGCCATCCAGAGATCCGAGTTGTCGTCAGGGATGTCAATGGAACTTTTCTAAACGGCGTAGAGCAGCATCGAGAAATAAGCGATGCTTATGAGACAGTTATTAGCCAATTATTCCAAACTATTAGAGACCTTTCGGGCAGAGATTCGAGAATCGTATCGGGGCTCTCTGTTCAGAACTACATCGCTGCAACGACCACGGTAGAGATACTGCAGGCCAATCTGCGCGCAAAGGAACTTGAAGTACACAAGCTCAATCGCATGATCTCAGACCTAAGAAAGGCTAATACCGAAATACTCATGTTAGCGCCCCCCAACGGATGAGATGATTTACAAGGTAGGGTCTAATAATATTTTTCAGATCTAGATGCACCAGAGTGCTCTTTCCTGTGTTTCCTCCTACCACTTCCGGATCTGTGTCTATCGTCTTGAGGCTCCTCATATTGAGCGCTTCTCTGTGTTCGAGTCCTGCTGGAGCTAGATCCGTGATGCCCGCTTCCTCTATCATTGTAATCGTCTAGAACCACAGAATCTCTGTTCCTGTGTGACGAAGACGACCGCTTTCTTCGGCGGCCTTCAGAGCTCCGGCTGCTAGACCTTCTAGCCTTCTCAACAAGCTGCTGTGAGAGGCCTTCATCAAACTCTGACGCACTATTAGAATAGATTGTGGATGTGGTACGCTTGAATGGGTTTAGCGAAGCGCTCATCGAGCTGGTATAGGATCCACGTAATGTTTGCGAGTTGCCAATCGATGCACTGCGTGACCGTGCATGGGAGAGGTTGAGGTACCCAGATGCCACAGCAGGGGAAGGCTGTTCTGAGACGTGACGAGATGTTGATCTTTTGGCAGTATTGCTCGCAGACCGACTCGATGCACGAGAATGAGTTTGCGAGGGAGGTCTACTTGTCTCTCCCTCTCTGTAGTATCGTTGGCTCCTACTCTTGTGTGACTGTTCCGCATAGGGTCTAGTTGACCTCGTGTTGGCAGATTCAGATTTCAACGTTCTACCTGATAGGTCACGGCTTAGCGATCTTCCATTGCTGGCGGTTCTGGACACGATAGAATCCTTGATGTGAGTTAGCTGCTCCTTTAGTATGTTGTTTTCCGTTAGTAGTTTCTTTGAAACTTCCAAAGCCTTGTTCCGCTCCTTTTCCAGAGAAAATATTATCTCCTTCTGCTTTTTAAGCTCTGTCCGAAGCTTCTGGGTATCTGTCCCACTCATGCTGACTATCCCTTCGTTCAGACTGCTTTCCTCCATCATCCGTCTTGCTTGCTCCTTCGTATGCCGATATGCAAATAAGAGCCATTCCTCGAGGTTTGTGCTCGGTGGTCCGGACTTGTTGAGCGGAAGAGGGTAGAAGGTGCGCTCAAACTCTACTGCGTATGCCACGATGAGGAAGCAACGCGACTTGTTGGCAGCCGATTGGATCGTTGCATCAACAGAGTCGCTGTGTGCCCCACCATTCGCATCCCTCATGCGCTCGAGATCCTCCACAAAGAGCAAATCGAGACTTAAGTCCAAAGGAGTTTGACTGTTCGGCCGACGAGAGCTTGTCTTCTCCAAAGCCGAGGTCAGCATACTTGTGAATACGTCATAGCGCCGTTGGTTTCCCGTTTTGCGTGTCATTTCATCTATATATTCAGGCGTGAACGCGTTGAACCAGTGTTCTCCAGTTTCATCATTCTCAAGATGGACAGAGAAATCCCCCGTTTTAAAGCGCAGCCAGACATTGTACACGACACCCTTAATCTTGATACTCCTGTACGCCTGGATGGACGACCCCTTAGTCTTTCCCTGAGCGCCAGAGGACGATCCCATAACACTGGAATTTTAGATTAAAATGTGATAAAAACCCCTGAGCCGGTTCAAAAAGAACAAAAAGCAGGGAACGGCACGCCCTCCTCTGTAGCCAGTCTGACCAGGTCCAGTATAATTAGCTCCACAGCCGGGTCAGAGTCTGGCAGAGCTGTCCTCAGCTAAAAAATTATTGGCTGCCCAAACCAGAGTGTCTCCGGACTAAAGCTTGTCAGTAGTCTATCTTCCACCGGCTAAATGTCTCATCAAACACGAAATAGAACACAGATAGTGCTTCTTGTGTTCCTCATATTGGCCGGTGGCTTCAACATCGGGTCTGTACTGGCCAATGTTCCTCTCACAGTCCTACGTGCATACGCGCAGATTACTGGGGGCTTCGATCCTGACGGGACCGATGCGCGTAACCGGACCATCTTTTCATTTCTTACATCAAGTATCGTCATCGGATCTTTCGCAAGCATCTTCATTACAGCCCCAATCGTCAACAGAATAGGGCGCAAGGCTGCTTGCATGCTTTTTGCTGTGCTAGTGGCCGGCCTTCTCGGGCTGACACTTATCCCCGTGAACTACTTGTATCTCATAATCATGCGATTTCTTGTTGGGGTTCCGTCGACCTCGTTCCTCATCGTTTTTCCAGCGTGGATATCTGAGCTATCTCCTAGCGAAATTCGTGGTCGCCTTACGTCCTGTCTCCAACTAGGAAACTCCTTGGGGACGTTTTTCGTCTATCTGCTTGTCATTATTGTCAAGCATTGGCCATCTACGTGGCAAGTTCCTACTGGCTTCACCATCCTCAGCTGCATCGTTGTGTTCGTACTTGCCATCCCAATCAAGGAGCTTCCTCTGAGCGCATTGCCCGATCACGAGCAACAGCATCCACATCCACATCCGCATCCGCAACAGTCGTCTTTCATAGAAATGAGTCAGACGACTGTCCCAGCGTCATCGTCGTGTACAGACATCAGTGGAGTGTCCCGCGCTACTATTCTGACTGTAGTGGAGAATGGGGCTAGGTCTGCGACCAATCCATCAAGCCAGAGTAGCGATTCTCCAGTCCCTTTAAAAGAGATATTCTGCAACCGTATCTACCGTCGTTGCGTTTTTATCTCTGTGTGCATGCCCCTCATGCAGCAAGGAGTGGGCGTTAATGCCATTCTCTTGTACGCTGGGTCCATTTTCAAACAGCTTAGCTTTCCTGACAGCGACGTTGTCGGCGCGGCCCTTCTTGCTTTGTGGTGCGTGTTAGCTGGTATCATCGCAATCCCTTTAGTAGAGCAGAAAGGGCGCAGATACCTGATCTTTATTGGGATGCCTATCATTCTCTTCTCTCTGATTCTCCTGATGACCTCTTACCTCATAACCAATCAAACAGTTACTACTGTATTACTGCTAGTCTCTATATTTCTCTATTTTCTTGCTTTCAACTTCTCGATAGGTCCCCTTATTTTCACCGTCTGCGGAGAGAGCTTTCCCCAGCGGATCCGGATACGACTCATGAGCTTCACGTTTCTCATCTTTCGCATCATATCCATAGTGGTCATGATTTCATTCCCGTATACCCTCGACATCCTCTACATCACGTTCTTCTTGTATTTTTGCGTGGGTCTTGTTAGCACCGTTCTTTGCTGGTTCTCCCTTCCAGAGCTCAAGCAAAAGACCCCTGAAGAGGTTGAAAAGGCTGTGCTCACAGAGTACGTGTTTGAGCTATTCACGCTCACCGGGAAAACTGTGCGTCGAAAGTCTGACGTACAATCTGTAAATTAATAAGAACTATGAATGCTCAGCTGATTCGGGCTGCTCTAGACGATGTCTCCTGTGAGTATGCGGCTCTGCAGTCGATGGATATCCTTAATCTTCCAGAGCAACAAGTTCTTGCGCGCATAGAGCGCATGCGACAGCAGCTGGAACAGGTAGGACTGCTTATAGCTGACTTCTCTGCAATGTATCCGGCCGAGAGCAGAGCTATTTCGATCTACCAAGTCAGTGCAGACACCCTTCAAAATGACTTGGATGCTCTAAGAGCGAAGTTTGTGGCAGATGTAAAGGCCCAGAACATGGCCATGAAGCACAGTAAGAGACAAGCAAATCTAGAGGATAACGAACGGGTGCGCACAAACGTTGATGTAATATCGCGTCTGGAGAACGTCTATAGAATTCTCTCCCAAGAGGCCACGCGAAGTGAGGACTGTCTGCGGGCGCTCCAGGCGTCGACGGACGTTCTTCGCAGTGTCTCACAGAGCCACGATAGCATTGCCATGGCAACTGTAGAGGGCCGTCGGTGCATTTCGGAGATTGATAAAATCGAGCGAAGAGATAAACGGATTGTCAGGGGCCTCTTTCTGGCATTCTGTGCGACGGCCCTTTTTGTGGTCCGTCACAGACTTAGACGAATCCACCTTTATCCCCCGTTTCTTCCTTAAGTAGGCCCGCAGGAAGCGTTGTGTAAATGCTCTGGCGTGCTCTTAAAAATCAGATTAGAGCAAGAGCCGGTGCCACACATGCCCGACGGCGCAGTGGTGACAGGCTCGGTTAGACACCGAAAAATACAGGCAATTAGAGCCATTAAAGCTATGGATCTTACCGCTTCTAACGCGACCATTGAAGAGTTGGCAAAGAACATCGCCAAGCGCTTTCCAAATCTATGGACAGAGGAGAAGATCGTTCAGCTTATGCTAGATGCTAGGGAAAACAAGCTTCCAGAGACAGAAGAGGTCCCTACAAGCCTTACTAGCACACCCGTGCAGTCAGGACAGCTAGACCAGAAGACGCCACAGGCAAGCCGTAGCTCTCCAAGTAAAATCTTTCACCAAGAGACTGCCCAAAAAGCTCCTTTCACAAAGACAGCTCAGTTACCCGTCTTGGGAGGAGCCTCTGCTGCCAACCCTGTTTATTCGTCAGGGTCCTTCCAAGCAAACCAAACACCACCTCCACCACATCCCGCAGACTCGCATGATAGGCTGTATCGCAATCATATTTCTCTGGGTCTTGAACTGGCTGGTCTTGAGCGTAAGTATCTCATGCTTAGGTACGATGCTAATAGGATGTTCGCCCCGCCACGGGCGCTACAGAAGCAAACGAGTGCTGTGTATTCCGTCGCCCATTATGAGAAGCAGCACGCGCTCAAGCAACTAAAAGAGCGGATTGCAGACTTGGAGGGGCGGCTCAAAGGAAGGCTAAGTCCAAAGGATAGGGCTACATACACGGCTCAGTATAATGCTGCTGCCATAGAGTGCAGGTCCTTGCTGACTGAGTTGGATGTAATCAACCTCCAAGCTGAAGAGGATGGTGTGATCAGGCGCCAGGTTTCGACGTATTGTCTAAGCAACTACTATAACAACGAATCTCTTCCAGTACTCTTTCCGATGAATGCAGACGTGACTGTGCGGAACTACCAGACGGTAAAGCTCCCGCCGGTGGCATCCACTGTTCGTCCCCGATATATATTGATGAAGAAATTGGGGTCTGGCGGGTTTTCCACCGTTTATAAGGCAATGGATTTGAGCACAGCACAGATTGTTGCACTGAAGATATCCCGTAAAGAGACTTCACTGGAAGGAGATGAACACATAGCAGAGACCAAGCGGTGGCTGTTCCTTAACAGAGAAGCGGCAATATATCATCACTTGAAGCATCCTAACATCGTCCAGCTGAATTCTGACCCGATCTTTGTGAATTCAACCACTGGGCGCATCGTTCTCAATCCGGCTTACGAACCATACAATGAAATTGCACTTTCCATGGAGCTGTGCGAAGGTGGTGATCTGCATGATTTTCTTGCCCTCCTTTGCCGCAGCGACAAGCAGGCACGAACAGAGCATGAGCTCCTAACAATACTACTCCAGATTGCAGAAGCCCTTAAATATTTGCATACATTAGATTCTCCAATCACACATAACGACATTTCATTGCGCAATATTCTCCTCGCAGAGGGGGGTGTCTGGAAACTGAGCGATTTTACCCTTGTGAAGCCGCTGGCGGACAAGAAAGAAGTTCAGATGGTCACCTCTCTAGCAGGGACAAAGCCCTTTACTGCTCCCGAAAAACTTCTGCAGGGGGTTTTCGGCCCAGCAAGCGATATGTACTCCTATGGGGTTGTAGCATTTGCATGCTTTGTCGGGAACATTAATTTATTTCTGGCTCCCAACAACTTCGCAGAGATACCGGGAAGAGGTTCGCTGATGGACAGGGCACGGGCAGATCTGTGTTCAGGGACCTGTTATGTGTGCAATCCGTCTGATAGGGTGGTGGATTTGATCACCAATTTACTTTGTCTGGATATGAACGCGCGGATGACCGCAGAACAAGTCTGCCAGACCCTCAGCGAAATGCTGTCAGGGTATCGGAAAACAAAAATTAAAATTTGATTTTGGTACCGATCTTTGCCGCTTGGCACCTGCCACTGCTGTCGACCATGCGGCTGTCTGATGTAGAGGTTAAGCAGCTCAGCGGCGAATTTTCGCTTTCTAACGTCACGCGGCTCAGCGTGATAGACCGGGACGTTGATGACGCCACCATTTTAGAGCTCTGTACAGCCGTTTTTTATCTAAACCTCTCCAATAATAAGCTTAGATCAGCCCCTTTTGTGAAGAAGATGCCATCCTTGCAGATCCTTATTTTGGACGGGAATCCGATTACCTCGTTGGGTTTTCTAGGAGAACTGACTGATGAAGGGGTATCTGTCTGCACAGCAGAGACCATTTCCCTTGTCGGCTGCAAAATATCTTCTCTGGAAGAGCTTCGGCATCTATCTAAGATGGCTAATCTGACTAATGTTGACCTTACTGGGAATCCTGTTGTCTCCGAGAAGGAGTTCCTGCGTACAATCTTGAGCACAAACGAGCACATCTTAACTGTCAACCATACGAGGGTTCGTACAACTGGAGGACTTCTCGTGGATGTGGAGGGCTTTATTAACAACGAAAAGAGTTGCGTCAACATGGCAAATATCGCCGTGGAGCCCGTCCCCTGGCTTCCGGACAGTGCCTTTGATCCCATGGAAATTCCAAACTTCTCTTCGTTCTGCGGGTCTCTGGAAGACAAGCTGCGGGCGAAGATTGCAGAATATAATGCAAAGAGGAAAGAGATGCTCGAGGAACAGATGGGGGCTAAAGATTCGCCCACCTGATTGTGGCGGTGTAACACTTGAGGAGCTTAGTGGGCACTAGTTTACTCTCCATCTGTGTCCGCAGCTGGAACACGTGTATTCTATTGTCGTAGCCTCGTCAGCGCTTCTTGTCTGCTTCTCCAAGCGAACAACGGTCTCTTGCTTGCACTTTTTGCACTGTATTCCTGTATGCTGGACAAACCTCTTCAGATCTACACTAGCCATTATCTCCTCTCTCGCCTTATTTCTCAGCTCACGGCATTCTGCTGGCTCTAATTCTATTACGCTCATGTGCACAAGCTCCTGTGGCTTTATTACCTGCATAAACACTGATGCACAAAGATCCAGGTTTCCCGGATGTGTAAGGGCGGAGTGTATGAGGATAAACTTGTCGACGTATGATTGAGCTAGCCCCTGTCTGTTTCTCTCCAGGACCTCATATTCTTTTGTGTATCCGCCTGAGAACGCATTGAAAAGGGATGACTCTATCAGGTCAGCAATGAAGAGAGGGTTTTTGGGCAGATAGAAATATACATAAGGCTGATGAGAACAGTCAGACTGGTACACGGCATATACGGTTGCGGGATTGTCCATCTGAGCTTCCTCGCGGACCTCGTCTCCAACCTCGCTAAAATGCCGCCTCATATGTGGCGCAATTGCAGTACGAAACGTTGTTAGCTCAGCGTCTGAGAGGCTTTCGAGGCGCGTGATGAATGGATCGTCGCTGCCACTGTCTATCTTTAATATCCGTAATAAGTTAATGCAATCTGTGAGCTTACTGGCGACCGCCTTACGTGGGTGGTCGCTTATCGGAATTGGTTTATAGGTTTGTAGCGGGGTGACCTCGCGGGCTTGGTCAATGCAACACCGCATGATGGCGTTTCCAAGACAGCTGGCATACTTATTGTAGGCCTCTCCGATGCTCTGCTGCAAGAGCCACGTGACTGCAAGAAGCCCATCAACCAGGTTGCTATATGAAAGCGAAGAGCAGAGAGACTTGAGATCCGGAATTTGAGAATCTGAAGGAATACACGTGCATGCAAGCTCCGTGTTATCGCCTTCCATAGCCCTGTATAGATTTCGAAGAAGATCCAGCATAAAATTAATTTATTAGCGGGAAGGAGGAAGGAAGACAAAGCTATGGACGAGCAGAGCCAGGAATTACTTGGTTCGTAAGCGGCCTCCTGGACGCCGCCCTTCGGATATACTAGAATTGCGAGATGTAGATTCGTCACTACCCAGTGCGATCTGGTTCAGGCGCTGCTTGAGGTAGCCATTCTCCTTGATTAACTGTTTCATAAACGACGCTTCCTCTGTGGGCGGTGCAGCATTCATCTCCTCAAGCTTCTGTTCCATCACTTGGGGCTTAATAAAGTCGTGATAAGCGCGTAGCTCCTCTAGCTCCGCTTCGAGCTGCTTAACTTTCAGCGCAAGTTTTGTGTTCTCCTCTCCACTGACCATGGACGTTGCCTGTGACGCCTCCTTGAGACGCGCAATCTCCGCACGAAGTTCAACTGTGTCCCGCTCCTTTTCATCCAACTGCTCTTTGACGGCATCATATACTACCGAGGAAACAGTCTGGCCAAGCTGGGCCTCCAGAGTGCCTAGTTTCCGTGTCAGTTCTTGGATCTCTGCATCCTTCTTCATAGCAAAGGTAGAGTGTTCTTCTAGTGTGTGGCTCAGCTCTGCCTTTAGCTCCTCGATCTTTGCAGACTTCTTCTTAAGAGCTTCTGCGGACTCCTGCTTCACGCTATCCATCTTCACTTGAATGGAATCTATTAGCTGCGTGTTTTCATTTAGTGCTGTCTGCGACTTCTTCTTCGTATCACGCAGCTGTGCTTCCAGGTCTCTTATCTCGTCGTCCTTGAGCTTTGTCGTTCTAGCTAAGTTATCTTTAAAAGATCCAAGCTCCTTCTCCAGAGCTACTATTCTCTCGTCCTTCATGTTGGTCTCTGCGCTATATCTTAGTGTTAGCTCTCCCTGTTCTCGCTTGAGGAGTGCCTCTGTTTCCTTCTTTGAGATCTCTAACGCACGAAGCTCCTTTTGGACCCTGGCCAAATCCGCCTCCATTTTGGCGAGTTTTTCGTCCTTTTCACTTACGATATCGAGATGTGTCTGGCTCTTCTTAGTAAGCTCCTCTGCAGCCCTGGCAATTTCATTGTTTTTGGCTGCTTGGGCTTCGATGACTTCATTGTACATGTCTCGAACCTTTTGATTGAGTTCTGTGATAGACTTATTCTTCTCTGATATCAAGCACTCATATTGCTGTTTAATCTCCTCCAGCTTGCTGTTTCCCTCCAACTCCAAAACTCTTTTATCCTCTTCTGCTATGCGTAGAGCGTCTTGAAGTGTCTTGATATCTTTGTCGGCTTTTTTAGCTTGATGCTCTCTGTCAGCGGATGATACCGATATCTCCTGTTTCAGACTCGATATTTGATTGATGAGACCTCCCTTGTCCTGTATAAGCTTGTCTATTTCATCTTGTAGGCGCTTGTTGGTGGACAAGGCCTCGGCCTGTGAGGAAAGGTACTCTTTCTGAAGTTCTTCCAACTCGCGCTGCTTCTGATCGATTGTCACTTTCAACTCTGCTTGCGCCTTCTTGCTCGATGCTGAAGCATGCTTCATTTCTCTCTCTATCTCCATCTCAAGCTGCTCTGACTTCTTCTTGGCGGCTGCCAGGTCTCCTGTGAGGCTTGCTATCTGCGCCTCGTACGCTTGCTTTGCAGCGCTCACGTCCTTCTTATAACCTGCAAACTCTTGCTTGAGGATGTTATACGCCTCCTCCTTCTTCTCTATTGACTTTGTCAAGGATGTTTGGAGGTTTTCGCAATCCTGCTTGTACCGTGCAATTGTCACATCTTTGGCCTCTTCGGACGAGAGCAGCTCAGCACGCAGATTTGTCAGATCTTTCTTCAACGTAGAAATGATGGCATCCTTCTCGGCTGACTCGGCAAGAAGCACAGCCTTGGCACTATTTAGATCATCCTTGAGTGCATCTTCTTTTTGTGCATACTCTATCTGGGCCTGTAATAACGCTTCGCCAAGATTATCTATCTGGAGCTGGAGCCTAGAGATCTCGGCCCTGCCAGAACTGGTTGCCTCAGTGACTTCAGTCCTAGAGTCCTCTAATTGTTTCTGTAATTGCTTGTATTGTAAGTCTTTAAACGCCAGAAGCTCCTCAGTCTCGTTCTTCTGCTTGTTCAATTCAGCGGCAAGATTAGCAACGCGGTCGTTTAACAGCGCAATTGTTTGATCGGTATTTAGTTTGGCTACAGACAGCTCTTTCTCTTTTGCAGCCTGAAGGACCTCAACCGTCTGCTCAGACCTTTGCAGTTTGTGGAATGTATCTTCTAATTTTCGGGAAATTTCTGCAATCTTGGCATCCTTCTGATCCACTACGATAGCAAGCTCCTCCTTTACAGTCTTTAGGTCTGAGAGGAGCCTTGTCACTTCGCTGTCCTTGGCCTTTGCTGCATCTTTGACTTGTGCCTCCAGATGGGATATCTGGAGCTGTGCCCGAGAATTCTCTGCTTCTCGCATTTGTTTCTCAGTTGAGAGCTCGTGCTTTAGCTCTGAAACCACTCGATTCATTTCCGCCGAGATAGCAAGCTTGTCCGATGACACAGAGGAGAGTTCCTGTTGGAGCTTGTCGACAGTGTTCTGAAGATTTTGTGCAGCCTTTGCTGCAGTGGATGTGCTGTCATCCATGAGAAGCCGGAGAGTATCCAGTTCACGTACCTTTTCTTTGAGTGCAGCATCGGCCTCGTTCTTGGAGTCTTGCAGCTCTTGTTGTAAAGAGATGATCTTCAGATTTAGACTCTGGATCTTTTTATTTGCCTCAACTTCGTTAATGGACGCCGAATTCTTGACTACGTCTAGTTCTCTTCCAAGGCGAGAAATTTCGTCCTGGTTAGAAAGCAAGGTCATGGATGTGTTTTGCTGAGCAGAATTAACTTCTTTCAGAAGCCTATCAACTTCCAAAAGATGATTTGACTTAACTTGGGATAGCTCATCACGGAGAGCGTGTAGTGCGGCAGTTTGCTTTGAAAGCTCTGCATCCTTTTTGGCAAAAACTGCATCCAGCTTTTCCATATTCTCTTTGTATTCGTTAGTAGCAATCCGCAGCTGCTCGTCCTTTGATTCTAGTCGTTGCACGTAGTCCTTCCTGGTTGCTTCTAACAAGTTAGTTAGTCGGCTGAGCTCTGCAGATGAGTTTGAGGACGTTTTGGTTAAGTCTTCCATCAAAGAACTGACGTTCTTCTGTAGCTCTGCTATCTGAGTATCCTTGCTGTCTAAGGCTCGCTCCCCGTCAAGCTTGATGGCTTGTATCTCTGCAGTCAACCGATTGATAACCCCCATTTTTTCCTGAAGAAGGTTTTCGCTGGTGTGTCTGACGCGCTCAACCTCTTCGCGTAACGCTTGAACATGGGCCGTCGACTGCTCAGAATGATCATCAAAAGCCTTCTTAGCGTTATCGCATTCTAGATTAAGCTTAAGTATCGTGTCTTCTTTTTCCCTTAAGAGAGCCTCATAGCTCTGCTGCGTCTTTTGAAGAAGAGATTCGTACGAATTGACCTGCTCGTGATTAGACTTTCTTACTGCTTCCAGCTCCCCCTTAGTTGCTTGTAGCTCTTGAGTAAGAGTTGTATTTGCTATCTCTCTTTCCGCGAGCAGGACTTCTGCTGCGTGCTGAGCCTTTTTGGACTCAGACTGAAGCTCCTGATTTTTCTCCAAAGCGCTTGCTAACTGTGTCTGCGTCTCTGTCAACTCGGTTGTGAGCTTGCTGATGCGAGCGTTCTTAATAAACGTGGACTCGTCAAATGCACTTTTGATTGCCTCGATTTCGCTTTTGTGCTGCGAAATGCTCTCCTCGTGGGACTTCTTCATACTATCCATATCTATGTGTAGCTGATGGACTATGCGCTGCTTCTCATCAACGGTATCGCTGAGTTTTTGACGCATATCTGCAACAGACCTCGCTAGCTCAACTGCGTCCTGGTCTCTCTGCTCTATCGCCACCTGTGATGTCTTTTTGAGTTTCGACAGCTTCTCCATGAGCTTCTCGATCGTTACGCTCTTTTCCTTGATGGTCTCTTCTGCTAGGCTCAAATCGTTCCGGGCCACAAAAGTGGCTTGGTCGGCATCGACCTTTTCTGCCTGCATAACCTTTATCTGGTTCTGGAGAGTGCTTATTAGCATGCTTTTGTCTTGGAGTATCTCATCACGCTGAGAAACCTGTGTACGTAGATTTACCACTTCCTGGTTGCTATTCTTGAGCCTGTCACACTCTTTTTCTAAGAAGGAAACCATGTTTCTGCTTTCCACTAACTCCAACTCTATCTTGACAATCTGGCGCTGGAGGTTGTCCATCTGCGCCTCACTCTCTGTGGAGAAGGAGCGACGACTGTCGGCATCAACCTTGAGTCTTTTGTATTGGACTGCGAGGTTGATTGCGGCCATTTGCACCAACTCTGGCTCGCTCATGTTATTGGCCTGTTCAGTCGGAACCTGGATCATGTCTAGGTCAGTAAATAACTTATGAAGGGTCGAGATGGTGCGGCTCTGCGCGGTGGAAAGGGCAATATTCCCGGAAATGATCTCTGCCGTGCCAGACTTCCCAGATCCCCCGCTCAGTTGATTAATTGTGATCTTCGCTTCCTTAAGGCTCTCAAGAAGCTGCTCGTTCATCTTCCGCATGTCTGTGTATGCGTCCTCAAGTTTTATGTACTTATCATTGATGGCTTTATAAGATTCCTCAATCACCTCTGTCTCCGACAGTTTAACAAGGCTCTGGAGGTATTTGCTCTTGATTAGTTCATTCTGCTCTTTTATCTTTTCGTTGCTAAAGTAGCGAGAGAGAACGTCTGACCGAAGAATGTTCTGCTGAATTCTCTCTTCTATCAGCCCCAAAGTGCCCAAGTCATCGACAACAAGACTCCTATTTGAGGTATTTAGTAGGAGAGAACTCACGCTGTCTTGCTCCAAGCTCCTTTGCCGTCCTTGCGCGGTGGAGGGCCTAGACATTTTTTAACGACAAGAATCCTAAATCTAAGCTTCACCAGCCTCTAGACTCCGTATGGCAGATATAGCGAGAAGCAATCAGTCAGAGAGTAGGCTAGACCATCCATGAAAATAAGCTATTTACTCCTCTGCCTTTGGTGACAGAATTGGAATCCCGACGGTGTCGAGTCTAAATTCAGAAGAGCTCAGGAGAGGCTCCGGAGCGCATCAGAAAGGATTTCAGGCAGCTCTCCTGTGCTAGCAGTCAGTGCTGTTAGTAGTGCCTCTCTCAACTCAACAAGCACCATGACACGCGCTTGAGAGTATGCAGCCCGGAAGATGGCTTCGTTGCTCTGCAGCAGCCGGGTTTCCAGTTCCATCCGACGCCTCCTTTCGTGCATGAGATCGTTCGTTGCCATATGAAGCTTCTCGACGAGCGCATTCACCATGTACACGTCTCTGCGTGTTCTCAACGATGGTGCAGAAGTCGGTCGAGCAACCCTTGACCTACCGTCCTGCCGCCCTTTAATATCCTTATTGTAAACTATGGAAGAAAGGGGCGACGCGGTACGTGGAGAAAGCTTAGCATTTAGAGCTGCGTTGTAGGGAAAGTCTGCCAAGATGCGGTTAAGCTTGATGAAGTCCTCGGTAAGCGGAACAAAGTGTTCATCCCCCTGTGCCTGGACGCTTGTGCTTATTGACTTGTCTTTGACGTAAGCCCTAGTGCTTCCTGCCTCAATGAGTGCACTGAGAAATATGTTCTCCGCGTCGTGGGGATGACGCCTTAATGATCCACTATTGGAGAGCTGCTGCTCAGTGGGAGAGTCAAGGGCTGGCTGAGCTTCAGAAGCCGAAGATGATGGGTCAGGCGCCTGCCTTGTACGAGAGTTTCCTGGAAGCAATGCCTGCGCGGATGTTATTCCTAATGGTGATGCATCCAACTGTCCATGTAACTGCACGTAGTCTGCAAGGTTCTGCTTATAAATCTTTCGTATCATATCGGCCTCTGCTTTGGGCATTTTTTGTTTACAGGATGCGAGCACAATGATGCAGGTGAGCTGTGCATCATGAGCCAGTCCGTCTGCTGCAGGCTATTGACCGCTTGGTCAACGCTAGTAAATAGTGGCTATCTATAGGCTATTCACAGTGCTAAGTCTTAGGAGAGCATCCGGGTTCGAGATGCCTTTTGCTTGCTGAAAGGATGGACGCAGGAGTAACACGCTCTCCAGCGGCACACATGGTCTGTAAAAGTTGCGCTACATGGGATATCGCTTGCAGTTGCTCCTTGGAAGGAGTCGGAGATGCACTGTCTCGAACTGTCTCTCTAGTATCACTGGGATTCCGCATCTCAGAAATCCAAATCCATCCATTCCTGCCGAGAATAACATGCACATTCAGAGAGTCCAGGTTTGCAAACGCGGTAGTCGATGGGCCCACTGCGCAAGGAGGCACCTTCACTAGTACGCCATGGTTCAACACCCCGAACTGTGCACTCCGAGTAAGAAGTGCATAGCCCTGCTTTACCTCGCACGAAATAAGCTGATCCACGTCAAGCCACTGGCGCATATTGCTTTCATCTGCAGTGTCCCTTACCCGCTGGATCCCCGGTATGTTCAAGTTATCAATGTGGAGAGTAGCATGCTGTATTGCACCTATGTCCAGGACCCACTTATTCGGCAGAAGACGAACGACGCGCCCAAGGACGACATCTGCTGTGACAGGTTCGTAGATGTGTAAACACGATGGCTGAACAGACACTATCTTGCCAACCTGCTTCATGTTTCCCACGACACTCGCGACGAAAGATTCGTCCACCCGAACAACTCCTTGGCCAGGAAGAGAGGTATTCGGAACTCCAGGCAGCTCTTCGCCAGGAACCATGCTGTTTGCAGCCCATACTATCGTGTTTGACGGGGTGTGGACCCAATGCCGGGACATCACAGCGAACGTTTTTTTGACCAGGGGTGTTAGCTCTATTAATAACAATTGACGGCAAATATAACTATCGTTTAATATAATATCTTTCTGTTTTATCTTTCAACTGTACTGGGCATGGTGTATGTCTTATTGTAGATCTGTATTAGTGCAGGTGTTAACCCCTGCTTGAGTGAAGGAAGCTGTACCACATATCCAGACCACAGCCAGCCTGATAACCCGTGTTGGCCATCACGAAATCGCGTCCAGGCCACGCGATTCCATTGTCTACTGAATACCTAGTCCTCTCCTCAGACAACCACGACTGAGTTGCGATAGTAGAGGAGAGTCCATCAGGCGTGACAGAAGGCAGAGGGGCCGACGACTGATGTGCTGAAGCACCCCCTCTGGTTCCTGCATCACCCACTTCTGCCGTACTGCACTTCGCGTACGACGGATAGCCCGCCTCATACGGATAGCATCGTCTCACAAACACTCATGCACTAGTTCTTAAGAAGACCACGCGGGGCACGGACCCATGCTCAGTATGTAAGCCTCGCTATGCTTGATAACCTTCGTTGTGCACTGAGGCTGAGACCCTGTCTATCGGTGCCCCTGTGGTCACTGATACGTAGCGCATAATATCTGCATCAGCACTCTGTGGATGAGGTAGCTACTGTTGAGCAGGCACACCCAGAGCCCGGTCGCGTGAGATGCCAGCAAGATCCCCGGCTGCAGAGCACACTGCAATCTGGCGACTGGTTTGGCCATGCCGCTTCTTTATCCGTTAGAAACTCGGCTGGGAGCGACAAAGAGCACGTCGGGAGAACCCGGTGGGAGGGGACAGGCGGGGCTTTCTGCGCCACGGGGGGAACCACCGCAGGAGGACGTGCAGGCACGCAAGCCAGGCCACAGTAGACACGCGGGCGCCCCTGTAGACCGGGCCGGCAGCAGGCGTCCGTAGAATCCGCGCCAGAGCCAGCTGCTCAAAAAACTGGGCAGCCCCTGGTCGTGTGCAAGCCTTGCAGAGCACTGCGGCCCCCGACACTCGGCGACCCCTCTCAGAGCGGAAGACCCCGCGGGCCGCAGGCAGCAGCTCGTCGTCGGCGATGCCCCGAACGAGGGGGACGGCCCCAGCCTGCCCGCCTCCGCAGAGCTCCGGGTATCTGTAGACAAACCGGGGCTGCGCAGGGTGCGGCTCTCCCTGGCGGCCGAGGGCAGGGGTCCCCGGCAATACCAAAAAACTCCGATCAATACATCAGCCCCGGCGCCGCCGTGTGCAAAGCAGTCTGTTCTGTGTGGCGGCCCAAGCCAGCTCGTACTGCGGCGATGGCCCGGGTGAGGGCGCCCTGCTCGCCCGACGGACCGGGGCAGGCAGGCAACAAACACCCGCTAAAGCTTTTATGCAAGGCCTGTACATATTTAATTTCACATTATTCGTTGGTCTGTTTTTAGTTTTATCGCTGCTTCTATCGGATGGGCTCTGGGGCAATGACGGCGGAGACGCGCGCCTCCGTTCTGCTCGAGCTCGCGAAGCAGGTCGTCGCTGCCCGGCGGCTGGGAGAGACGGCCGAGAGCCTCGCGCGGCGGCCGCTGCTCCTCCACCGGCACGTGCTCCGGACGGCCATCGACTGGAAGAAGATCGCCCGCGCCCTGTCCGAGGACCGGAGCAGGATCTACCACTGGTACCGCGAGACGCACTCGCGGAGCATCCTCAACGTGAAGATGACCGGCGAGGACCGCAGGGCCATCAAGGCGATGATCATCGCCGGGGTCAGGGACCGGAGCGTCCTGGGCCCGGACTTCTACCGCAGGGTCCACGAGCGCTTCGGGGCGAAGTATCCGCGCCAGGAGCTGCGGATGACGTACAACAACGCGCTCCGCACCCAGGACGTCCGCGCCGCCCTGGAGGAGCACGGGGTGGTGCTGCCGCGCCGCACATACGGCCCGAGGGCGGCCAGGCAGGAGGAGGAGGCATCTCCTGTGGCGGCCACTCCCCCGCCCCCCTGCGTTTTTGGTTGCGCCGCGCCTCCGCTGGTGCCGCCCGTCGGGGGGCCGGTCTTTGTGGTCCCGGGCGCGGTCTCTGCGCTTCTGCCCCCGCACGCGCCGGGGTGCCTCGTCCTCGCCCTCCCACCCGGGGTCGTTCCTGGGCCCGGCGTCCTCCCGCTCCAGACGGGCCAGGGCCTCCTTGGGCCGCCCGTTGCCTTCGCGTGCGTGCCATGCTTCCCCCCTGCGGGCTACGGGGGCGTCCCTGGGTGCGCTGATGCGAGCCCCAGTAAGGGTTGAGGACTGGAGAACCCGGCTTGCTTGACGATTGTCGAAGAGTGGCCGGCAGGAACAGCCGATGGTTGGATCCCTGATCAGTGACGAGACAGTTATATCTAGAGCGTGTAGCATGCTCAACCACGGCACAGCGCAGGGCCCACCAGACACAGGCTACGACGGTCTGGATGTCGCGCAACCCGCATTCTGCGCATTGCTGAAGAGACCACACACAGCAGACGAAGGCAGGGCTCTCCCATGTGCCCAGACGACTCGAACACCGCGGTCTGGGCCAACGATCTACCAGACAGGCCCGTCCGGTAACAGGCGACTGAATGCTCTCTGGGCCGTGAGCTAAAGCTGATGTGCAGCTGGCCGGCCACGACATTCACCCTGGCTGGCCCTCTGTCTTCACGCGCCGACACGCCAAGGAGCTGTAGGGAAGTCGTGTGCTGTCTTGGCAGGTATATTATTACCTCCATGTATGCACCCTGGATGCGGCCACCATAGCACAGCTGCATCTCTGATCGTCCTGTACACGCCTCCTGGCACGAGTAGGTGCGCAGGAGGGGGTGCACTGCCCACCGCCGAGAAATGGATGAGCTCCCCTGCTCAGGAGCCGACGACCGCCAGCCATGCCCAACGAGGTCCCCTGCAAGGAGGCCTGCTGAGCCAGCTCTTCCAGCGAGCCGTGTATCTGGAAGAGCTCCGCGTTGAATGGCTCCTTGATTAAGGAAGCCGGAGTCCAGCGCGATGTGACGCCTGTCCGTCTAAGGCTGAGACTTCGGTCTGGTGCTTGCTGCTGAGCGAGCATTAAATGAGGCTGGCCAAAGAAGCGGCTCAGGGCTTTCATAGCTCTGTGTCTTCTTGTTCTGTTCGACTGAAACACCTGATCTCAGTGCTGACTGTTGGGTCTCCTCCTGTGGACGTGGTCCGGAAGTCTCACAGAGGACCTGTTTTTTTGTAATTTCTTCTAAGACGAAGGTAAGTCGTTCTATAGGATTAGGACTACATCTGTAGAAGCACAGCCCCGGTTAAAGCAGTAACATACAATTCGCAGATGCGTAGAATGCTTGCAGGAGAAAGCAGTAAGGAAAGATATCTCGATCATGACATAGACGTGAGACAGCACCACAGGCTGCCCAAGCAACCGGTCTGGATACGAGGTGCGGCATGATTACCCTTATCTATCCTTTGCCAGGTGAGGGAATTCGACATAGAGCCTAGTCACCCTAACGGTCAGAACCAAAGGCAAAAGCTAGATCTGTGGTGTGTTGGCAAGTGATGGACACAAGGGCATCCCTGGATGGACTGTTGCATGAGAGGGCGAAGGCCCATAGAGATGGGTTGCTCTCAGCACCTGCAGTGGGCAGCTTGCTCCGCGGCCAACAAGTTGTTGGGTCAGAAACAAGCACGGACGATGCCTGTCAGATGGGTCCGAGCCAGTCACCCGATGCCCCCTACGGGCCTCGTCCAACCGACACTCTTGATTCTTGTCGAATAGCTCAGACAGACTGGGGAGAGGAAGGACTACCAGTCACCAGAGCTTGCTGCAGTGGGAGAGCCGGGCTTGGCTCGTCCCCGTCTTCACACAAGAGCGGGGAAGTGGGTTTACTTGCGGGACCCTTGGGCCGCGGCTGCAGGGGGGCTCAGTACTAGAGCGCTAGAAATAGCTGGCTGTCGAAGTAAATCGTCGCTTTCCGGGGATGACATCTTCCTCGACCAGGGCAGCAGAAGAGACCCTCAATGCATCTGCCGGTGCTGGGGTGCGTCCTACCCGTCAGCGGGGCTTCATGGCTCCACTGGAAAGCCCAATCGTCCGCTTCTTGCTGTGCTCAGAGGACAGAGAACTAGGCAGGCGTAGTCCCATCCGCCCACCGGAGGGCTATGAGCGCCCCCGTCGTCCCATTGAGCAGCACCAGGCGCAGAAGAGGTCTGCCGGAAATGCGCCAGATGCAGTCAACGCTTTTCTGGGTGTAGTGTTAACAGAATCACACGCTACGACGCGTCCCAGACAGGCTCCACCTGGCAGCGGCGCCCCAGAGGCGGGCCCCGAGGGACAAAACATTTCTGGCCCTGCCCCTGCTCCAATGCGAGCGGCCCGCGGACAGAGCCGAGGACGGGGGCCAGTGCTCGGCCTCCTGCTGGTGCGGTGGCGCCGGGAGACCACCGGACCATCGACTCGGCAGCGGCAACCGGTGGAACGCCCTGGGCTGCTGCTGTGCCCATGCGCCTGGAGCGCGCCGCAGCAGCCCGGGATGGGTCCGCAGACAGGCGTGCCGCCCCAGCCGTCCCGGGGGCCGGCTCCTCGTGGCGGGCGCTCCTGCTCCCTTTGACTTTTCAAATGGAGAGCATAATTACGGGTAGCCAGCTGTGTACTGCTCGGGTGGGCACACATCCCCGTTGCATCGATTGCTGGTGCGGGGCTAACTGTTGCATATGTAGCTAGCAGCTCCAGCTTTGCTATAGAAAGTATTCTTGTGGCCTCTTCTCGATCTTATTTAGATATGGGCTAAACCCATGCGAATAATCCGGTCGCTCAGTCACGTTCGAAGACAAAGACAGGTTATGAAGTACAAATGGTTACTAGTGTATACTCTATATGCTGGAGGACTGAGATTGGATACAACCATCCTCACAGGTCACTACAGTAGAACTGGAACATGAGGAACGTGTCGTAGTCTTTAGATATAAGGGTTCACCTGGTATTCAGAAAGTTCGTTCACAGTTCGCTTAAATAAGCAAGTACTTGGTAAAGTCAACTGGGCAGCAGTCTAAGAGCTGCTCCTTTAAGACAACGAGAGGGTGAGCTATCGAGTGATAGTAGGGTGTGCACCTTGGCTAAGTGCGACTACGTCAGATACAAGCATAGAGTAGCGGGTCCAAGTCCTCAAGTAGGGGTCTGCTTTGCTCTACCAAGAAGACATGTAAGTTTATTTATTCATGCACTCCTAGGCTGCATTTGCAGGCGAAGTCCAGTGGCAAACTATTGGAAGTGTGGAATAAAAGTAAAGTCACACACACGACTCCAGACTGCTATACAAAATCCAGATGTTAGAAATCGTCAAGCACATTTGCAGTGTGGACGTAACGAGAGTTCCACGCCTTAAGAAGGCGAATCGACGCATTTACTATCTAAGTCTACGCCTTGCCTCTGCACATAAACCACCAGCAAAGGAAACCGACGAGGCCGCCGACAACAATGATGACAGCAACAGCGATGCCCGCGATGGCGCCTGCGCTGAGACCACTTTTGTTAGTGTTCTCGCCACTCTGCACGAGGTAGCAGAGGACAGACCCTTTATTGTTGAGTGGAGGAGCGCAGTTGGCGCAGTTGGCGACGCCGGTGATAGTCTTATCACTGTTGCTTTCCGTGCAAGACACACAGGCGTTCTTATACTTGTAGTACCCAGTGCTGCAAGTGTCGCAATTTGAGGCGGATCCTGCACAAGTAGCACAGCCAGTGGCACACTTTGTGCACTTATTATCAGTCTTTGCATACCCATCCATGCATTCAGTACACACGGTGTTACTAGTGCACGTCTTACATCCGGCCGAGCAAGTCACAAGGTCATTGTTATTAAGATGATAGCCTGGAGCCTCTACTTGGCAGGTATCCCCAGCCGATGCTGCTTCCTCACAGACGCTCTTTCCAGGGAACTTGGTCGTCTCATAGCAGCCTCCGTTCATCCGAAGAAGCCCGTTGGCGCATTTGTCACAGACACCAGTCCCTTTGGTAGTGCACGTAATAGCCTTTCCGGCCGCCGCCGAGCAGACTCCGTTCTGCGGGAACTGGTTGGCGTCCTTGCACTTGGAGCAGTAGGCCGTGCCATCGACTGTCAGCTCGCACTTCTCGCAGTTGTTAGTACCCGGTTTGCATTCTGATTTGCACGTCCCCGTGTTGCCCTCTCCTTCGTAGCTGAGGGCCTTCTTAGCCTCGCAGCTCGTGCACCCGTTGGGCTCCCCGTTCGCGCACGTCTTGCACGAGGTATCGCACTTGGCACAGGCGGTTTCTTTCTTGTAGTATCCGTCCTTGCAGGTCTCGCACTGTCCGTTTTCGTTGCACAGGAGGCAGTTCTCGACCTCGCACTTCTTGCAGGCCTTCTTGCCCCCCTCGCTGGTGCCCTCGTAGTAGCCTTCCAGGTGCTCACAACCGTAGATGCACTGGCCCGTGGGCGTGAGGGCCTTGGGGTCTTCGCACTCTGTGCACACCTCCTTGCTTGTCTTCGGCTCACTGCACGTCTTGCAGCCGGGGGTGTTGCACGGCGCCGCAGGGGGGTCGGGCTTCTTCGTGCACCCGGTGCCGGCCTCCTCGGGAACGTAGCCCTCAACGCACTCACAGGTGCCAGGGGTCTTCTTATCGTTGGAGTTCGAGGGGCAGTTCTCAACGCACCCCTTCTTGTTTGGCTGGACCTTCTTCTGGTTTCCGCACGTCTTGCAGGCGACTGCTCCATCGGCGCCCTTCTCGCACGTCGCACACCCGTCGGAGGTCCCCTCGGCGCACGTCTTGCACGTCTTCGGCTCAGTGTCGTCGGGGTAGTGGGTGTTTCCAGTCTTGCACTCAGCTTCGGTGACGCACGTGCCAGTGTCGCTGCCATTATCCTTCTTCAGGTACGGCTTGTCGTCCTTGCAAGAGGTGCACTTCGCAGCCTCGGTCTTACAGGTCTTGCATGTTTCAGCGCACGCCTCACAGGTTTTGGTGCCGCCATTTTTCGCGAAGAACCCTTCGGTGCCGGTGCACTCTTGCTCTGTCACGCAGGAGGTGGCTTGGTCCTTGGCTGTCTTCAGATACCTATCTGCCTGGCACGCAGTGCATGTGGCGGCCTTGGCGTTAGCATCTGCTGCTTCTGTGGGAGCGTTACACCGAGTGCAGTGCAGCACGCCCTTGTACTTTTTATCGTTTTTAACCGTTATTTCCTCTTCGTCTCCACATGGTATAACCGATTGGTGAGAGGCGTCTGCGCCCGGCGGCACGAAGTATCCTTGCGCGGCTTGTGTGCATACTCCAGCATCTGCCGCCTGACACATGGTCTGTCCGGGCTGCTGGGCTGCTTCGTAACAGCCGCCCTTGTACATGAAAGTCTGCTCGGCGCACTGTCCACAGGTCTGATCAGCTGTATCGCCTCCGGAGCCATCTTTGCACTTATCTGTTGCACCTTCTTTGTCTGCACATTGTCCATTGATAGGAACAAATCCTGTGTTACATCGAGAGCAATACAATTTACCACCGATCAGAACGTTGCATGCTTCTGCTGCGCAATTAGTGTTATCTGCGCATTGAGCTTCTTGCGCGCGCTCTGTTGCTTTTCCTGCCCATGCAATCTGGACGAGTACCCCCGCGAGAACAAAACTGCCAAACATTGCCCGATTGATAGATTGGTAGGAACATACTCGCGGTACATCAGTCAATCCGCGTCGATTGATGCAGTTGATTGATCCTTCTGGCACACGTTGACCACAGGCGCTGATGGAATCAACACTCACCGGGTCTATCGCGAACACTACTTGCAATCTGCAATCTCGGCACAGGGCCAGAAGGAGGTGGATTGGACCGAATAGAACTGCAACTGTCTCAATGTGTATGTCATACTAATGCACCTCGTGGCTCCGTTGCAATCTGTACGGACCATCCAGTGCGAGCCAAAGCTGCCACACGTGCACTGGGACAGTACTGCCCAGTAGCGGTCCAGAGCTTTCAATGGCTCCATCAACGGCCCACTGACAACTGCAAGGGCGACTCCTGCAGCTCTGCACAACGTGCATCCAAGGCCCGAGAGGCAGTGCACAGCAACGAGCGTCTCTCAGATGCGCCAGGAGCCCGTCCCAAGGAGTGTTCAGCCCCGATACCGCTTGGTGTGGCTGTGCTGCGTCTCATAAGGCACCTTCTGCAGCAGAACTAGGATCCATAACTGCGTTCTCCATTTGAAAAGTCAAAGGGAGCAGGAGCGCCCGCCACGAGGAGCCGGCCCCCGGGACGGCTGGGGCGGCACGCCTGTCTGCGGACCCATCCCGGGCTGCTGCGGCGCGCTCCAGGCGCATGGGCACAGCAGCAGCCCAGGGCGTTCCACCGGTTGCCGCTGCCGAGTCGATGGTCCGGTGGTCTCCCGGCGCCACCGCACCAGCAGGAGGCCGAGCACTGGCCCCCGTCCTCGGCTCTGTCCGCGGGCCGCTCGCATTGGAGCAGGGGCAGGGCCAGAAATGTTTTGTCCCTCGGGGCCCGCCTCTGGGGCGCCGCTGCCAGGTGGAGCCTGTCTGGGACGCGTCGTAGCGTGTGATTCTGTTAACACTACACCCAGAAAAGCGTTGACTGCATCTGGCGCATTTCCGGCAGACCTCTTCTGCGCCTGGTGCTGCTCAATGGGACGACGGGGGCGCTCATAGCCCTCCGGTGGGCGGATGGGACTACGCCTGCCTAGTTCTCTGTCCTCTGAGCACAGCAAGAAGCGGACGATTGGGCTTTCCAGTGGAGCCATGAAGCCCCGCTGACGGGTAGGACGCACCCCAGCACCGGCAGATGCATTGAGGGTCTCTTCTGCTGCCCTGGTCGAGGAAGATGTCATCCCCGGAAAGCGACGATTTACTTCGACAGCCAGCTATTTCTAGCGCTCTAGTACTGAGCCCCCCTGCAGCCGCGGCCCAAGGGTCCCGCAAGTAAACCCACTTCCCCGCTCTTGTGTGAAGACGGGGACGAGCCAAGCCCGGCTCTCCCACTGCAGCAAGCTCTGGTGACTGGTAGTCCTTCCTCTCCCCAGTCTGTCTGAGCTATTCGACAAGAATCAAGAGTGTCGGTTGGACGAGGCCCGTAGGGGGCATCGGGTGACTGGCTCGGACCCATCTGACAGGCATCGTCCGTGCTTGTTTCTGACCCAACAACTTGTTGGCCGCGGAGCAAGCTGCCCACTGCAGGTGCTGAGAGCAACCCATCTCTATGGGCCTTCGCCCTCTCATGCAACAGTCCATCCAGGGATGCCCTTGTGTCCATCACTTGCCAACACACCACAGGTCTAGCTTTTGCCTTTGGTTCTGACCGTTAGGGTGACTAGGCTCTATGTCGAATTCCCTCACCTGGCAAAGGATAGATAAGGGTAATCATGCCGCACCTCGTATCCAGACCGGTTGCTTGGGCAGCCTGTGGTGCTGTCTCACGTCTATGTCATGATCGAGATATCTTTCCTTACTGCTTTCTCCTGCAAGCATTCTACGCATCTGCGAATTGTATGTTACTGCTTTAACCGGGGCTGTGCTTCTACAGATGTAGTCCTAATCCTATAGAACGACTTACCTTCGTCTTAGAAGAAATTACAAAAAAACAGGTCCTCTGTGAGACTTCCGGACCACGTCCACAGGAGGAGACCCAACAGTCAGCACTGAGATCAGGTGTTTCAGTCGAACAGAACAAGAAGACACAGAGCTATGAAAGCCCTGAGCCGCTTCTTTGGCCAGCCTCATTTAATGCTCGCTCAGCAGCAAGCACCAGACCGAAGTCTCAGCCTTAGACGGACAGGCGTCACATCGCGCTGGACTCCGGCTTCCTTAATCAAGGAGCCATTCAACGCGGAGCTCTTCCAGATACACGGCTCGCTGGAAGAGCTGGCTCAGCAGGCCTCCTTGCAGGGGACCTCGTTGGGCATGGCTGGCGGTCGTCGGCTCCTGAGCAGGGGAGCTCATCCATTTCTCGGCGGTGGGCAGTGCACCCCCTCCTGCGCACCTACTCGTGCCAGGAGGCGTGTACAGGACGATCAGAGATGCAGCTGTGCTATGGTGGCCGCATCCAGGGTGCATACATGGAGGTAATAATATACCTGCCAAGACAGCACACGACTTCCCTACAGCTCCTTGGCGTGTCGGCGCGTGAAGACAGAGGGCCAGCCAGGGTGAATGTCGTGGCCGGCCAGCTGCACATCAGCTTTAGCTCACGGCCCAGAGAGCATTCAGTCGCCTGTTACCGGACGGGCCTGTCTGGTAGATCGTTGGCCCAGACCGCGGTGTTCGAGTCGTCTGGGCACATGGGAGAGCCCTGCCTTCGTCTGCTGTGTGTGGTCTCTTCAGCAATGCGCAGAATGCGGGTTGCGCGACATCCAGACCGTCGTAGCCTGTGTCTGGTGGGCCCTGCGCTGTGCCGTGGTTGAGCATGCTACACGCTCTAGATATAACTGTCTCGTCACTGATCAGGGATCCAACCATCGGCTGTTCCTGCCGGCCACTCTTCGACAATCGTCAAGCAAGCCGGGTTCTCCAGTCCTCAACCCTTACTGGGGCTCGCATCAGCGCACCCAGGGACGCCCCCGTAGCCCGCAGGGGGGAAGCATGGCACGCACGCGAAGGCAACGGGCGGCCCAAGGAGGCCCTGGCCCGTCTGGAGCGGGAGGACGCCGGGCCCAGGAACGACCCCGGGTGGGAGGGCGAGGACGAGGCACCCCGGCGCGTGCGGGGGCAGAAGCGCAGAGACCGCGCCCGGGACCACAAAGACCGGCCCCCCGACGGGCGGCACCAGCGGAGGCGCGGCGCAACCAAAAACGCAGGGGGGCGGGGGAGTGGCCGCCACAGGAGATGCCTCCTCCTCCTGCCTGGCCGCCCTCGGGCCGTATGTGCGGCGCGGCAGCACCACCCCGTGCTCCTCCAGGGCGGCGCGGACGTCCTGGGTGCGGAGCGCGTTGTTGTACGTCATCCGCAGCTCCTGGCGCGGATACTTCGCCCCGAAGCGCTCGTGGACCCTGCGGTAGAAGTCCGGGCCCAGGACGCTCCGGTCCCTGACCCCGGCGATGATCATCGCCTTGATGGCCCTGCGGTCCTCGCCGGTCATCTTCACGTTGAGGATGCTCCGCGAGTGCGTCTCGCGGTACCAGTGGTAGATCCTGCTCCGGTCCTCGGACAGGGCGCGGGCGATCTTCTTCCAGTCGATGGCCGTCCGGAGCACGTGCCGGTGGAGGAGCAGCGGCCGCCGCGCGAGGCTCTCGGCCGTCTCTCCCAGCCGCCGGGCAGCGACGACCTGCTTCGCGAGCTCGAGCAGAACGGAGGCGCGCGTCTCCGCCGTCATTGCCCCAGAGCCCATCCGATAGAAGCAGCGATAAAACTAAAAACAGACCAACGAATAATGTGAAATTAAATATGTACAGGCCTTGCATAAAAGCTTTAGCGGGTGTTTGTTGCCTGCCTGCCCCGGTCCGTCGGGCGAGCAGGGCGCCCTCACCCGGGCCATCGCCGCAGTACGAGCTGGCTTGGGCCGCCACACAGAACAGACTGCTTTGCACACGGCGGCGCCGGGGCTGATGTATTGATCGGAGTTTTTTGGTATTGCCGGGGACCCCTGCCCTCGGCCGCCAGGGAGAGCCGCACCCTGCGCAGCCCCGGTTTGTCTACAGATACCCGGAGCTCTGCGGAGGCGGGCAGGCTGGGGCCGTCCCCCTCGTTCGGGGCATCGCCGACGACGAGCTGCTGCCTGCGGCCCGCGGGGTCTTCCGCTCTGAGAGGGGTCGCCGAGTGTCGGGGGCCGCAGTGCTCTGCAAGGCTTGCACACGACCAGGGGCTGCCCAGTTTTTTGAGCAGCTGGCTCTGGCGCGGATTCTACGGACGCCTGCTGCCGGCCCGGTCTACAGGGGCGCCCGCGTGTCTACTGTGGCCTGGCTTGCGTGCCTGCACGTCCTCCTGCGGTGGTTCCCCCCGTGGCGCAGAAAGCCCCGCCTGTCCCCTCCCACCGGGTTCTCCCGACGTGCTCTTTGTCGCTCCCAGCCGAGTTTCTAACGGATAAAGAAGCGGCATGGCCAAACCAGTCGCCAGATTGCAGTGTGCTCTGCGGTCGCGAATCTTGCTGGCATTCAAACCGTTATATATTACCTGGGATTCCTCAATCTTTATAAGATAAAGTTTGGCTCATAGTACAATACAATTTTTCATTCGCTTTTTACCTATCTGCCGGTAAGGCTATTGTGCATGCAATTCTCCTATGTAGTGCGATGATCTATTTTCTATCAAAGAGCTTAGTTTAATTAGTCAGCAAGTACTTCAGCAATAAGAGCCCGTAGCGTCACGTAGACTCTGTGGGCAGGGAGGGAACTATCTTCTTCACTGGCCTCTTCAAGGGGACCATCTTTGTTCCTGTATATTTTGCGTAATAGTAAATATTAACAAATCGGGCATTTCATGCGGCCTACTTTATCCTTCTCTACCCAGAAACTCCTGAAAAGCTTGTCAGGGTCTGTCGCCACTGCATCATCAGCGCTGATGTCTCATAATCTCCACAAGATGGGTCTGAAGCCAGGCTTCAGTGTTGTCCAAAAAGCAAGGTTTACAACCGATAGCCAAGCTCCAAGCACGCGGGCAGAGCGCATGAAGCTTGTGCCGTCTACTCTTCCTCCCCCATTGACCGATGAAGAGTGGAGGAGAGCTGAATTAAAGTGGATCGTCCGGGAAGAACGGCATTGTCCTATATGTCTTCAGCGCTTCGGCTCTTCTGAAATGCTATGTTCTTCTTGCAGCCATGCAGTTCATAAGGAGTGCTTCGTAAATTGGATGACCCAGTCGAAGGCTCGGTGGTGTTGCCCAGTTTGTATGACACCTGCTAATATGCGCGAATCTTCCTTTTTGAAATCATACATGTGCATCTCAGCAGCCAGAGACATCCAGGCAGCAATACGGGGATATTTTGGACGCCGCTGTTACAGAGCCCTTCGCAAGCGCAGTACAGGGGCTCTGGTTGCAGAGCTAGAGCACGCTGCAGATAATATGAATTCTTACTTGCTTACTCAAAGAGTTAAGCTAGACAGCGAGTTAGGGCGCTTGCAAAAGGAAATAGATGAGACTAACGATCTCTTCGAAGCATTCATGGCCACACGTGCAGTCAACTGGATCTCTGTTATTGAGAAGACACGTCAACGTCAAAGTATGGCATGTCCCATCTGCTTTGAAAGCTTTGAATACAAGGGACCGTTCATCAGTCTAGCATCAGACTCCGAGAAAGACTCTTGCACAGTCTCAACTGTTTCTTGTTGTAGTGCCTTATTCCATAGTAACTGCTTAGATGTCTATGAATCAGTTACCGATCGTGCAGTCTGTCCATGCTGCAAGTCTGGATTCATCTCTCATAAGGTTGAAGGAATATCTTAAGTGGTCTAAATACTTCTAGCTGCGAGCCGAATGCTTAGTTGTTCGATTTCTTCATTTTTAGTCTTTAGAACCTCGCTAAGTTGCTCTTTAGCTGCTTCCAGTGCTGCCTCCAGCTCAGCTATCCGTACATCAGAAGCATCTATTTCTTTACTTCCTCGATACTTTTCTAACGCAGTTCGGAGCCCGGAAAGCTCAACGGCGGTACTTGCCCGGTAATTCTCATACTCTGTTTTCACACGGTCTATGATAGCTAATAGGTTAACAATCTCATCAACCTTGTCCCTCAAAGCTCTTTTTGTTTGCTCCAGTTCTCTCGACAATTGGGTAAGCTTCGCCTCTCGCTCCTCTTGCGCCATCGCGAGCTTACCTTGTAGACTGAGGATTGTTTCATCCTTTGCTTTCAGGTCCGCGTGAAGCGCTGCAAGCGAGTCAACCATGGAGGCGCTACACATAGCAGACTGAGCGGACCCAGTTATATCGGTGATTCCTCGTGGTGTTGACGCTTCGGGAACAAGGGCCTGCTTCTCTGTAAGCGCTGCTATCTCGGCGCGTAATTCTAAGTTTTGCCGCTGCAAATCCTCAAGTTCCCATGAAATATCCTCTGCGTGAAAAGCGCTTTCTTTTATCCCACGCTTGATCTCTAGAAGCTCCTCGGTTGGCCTTCTTGAGCTTTCTGCAAGCACACTGCCCACAGACAAGCTCATTATGAATTCCTCCTTTTCTTTTAGCTGTTCCTTCAGGCGTTCTATCTCATCATTTTTCATACTAACAGTGTACATAAAGATCTCCTTGGCCTCCTTCAATTCCTTTGTTAAAGCGTGAATTTTCTTATTGTGATCTGCTTCGTTGACAACAGAGGACCCCCGCCTCGAGGATGCAGCAGAATCTGGTCTGGATGGCATTCGTGAGCTGGTGCTCCTCACCTGGCGGGTCAACCGTTCTATAACAGAGTCCTTCATGCTTCTGAGCTCCTCGTATTGAGTGTTCATGACTTCTATTGCTCCTTGCAGGTGGTCAACAACCCTTTTGTTATTTTCCTCTTCGGCTATAAGCTTACTATTCATGAGCTCTACTTGTGAGCGTAGGGTCGTGATCTCTTCGTCTTTGCTGAGAATACTTTGGCTCATGCTCAATAGGGCATCGTAGTCAGGAACTCCTTGCTTTACCGAATCCGTCTCGTTCTTCGTATGCGTTGCTGAAAGCTTATCTAAGAGGACGTCTCGCGAAACCGTCATCTTCTCCAGATCCTTTTGAAGTGCTTCCACCTGTGCCCGAAGCTCTCCTATTCTCACATCAGCTCCTTCCATTTGATCACGAAAGGCCAGCTGAGCCTCTTCATTAGTCTTGGCAAACTGTTCATGTAGCTCTCGGATTTCAGTCTTCAACTTGCTGTTTTGAAGAGCTAACTCGCCAGACTCTTTCATTACCTTTTCAAGCACTGCTTGATGCGCTGAATTAGCAGATTCCATGGCTTGCTTGATGCTTTCTAGTTCATTGGATAACTGCGCGATCGTTGCGTCCTTATGCTCTAGATCTAAAGCGTGTTGCCTTTGAGACTCTATAGTTGTCTCCTTGAAGGTAGCAATGCTGTTTCTGATTTCGGACATATCCCGCTGGTTTTTTTGCTCAATGAACTGGATGGTTTCCCGTGCCTCCGCCAGCTCGCTGACTAGTTGTGATATCGTTTGCTTGCTCTCTGTGTCTAATTTCTCCAAATGTAGAGCAGACTCAGCTAGCGCATCGGTAAGCTGTCTTATCTCGCTGTCCTTTTGAGTCACTTGCTCGTGAAGGCGCATAGCAGCTGCTTCGGCTTCAGCTGTAACCTCGTCAAGCTTGCTTTGAAGCAGCTGCTCTCGCTCCTTGGCATCAAGCTGTATCTTTGACATCTGTCCGGTCAACTCTTCTGTAACTGTGCGGAGAGACTCTTTTGTTATTTCCAATTCTTTGGTAAGATTAGATGTCGCAGACATGAGATTGCTATTTTGGCTGGTTAGGCGCGTTACAGTGATCACACTTGCCTCTTTCTCCTCGTTCAGCCTCTCTTGCAACTCATTCAGCTTGTCCGTAAGATCACTTATGGTCTTATTGGCCTTCTCTTTGTTTGTGAATAGCTCAGCAGTGAGGGCCTCGATAAGTTGTCTATCAGAGCTCTGTGAGGTCATGGTAGCCTGTTGAGAGTCTGTAATCCTCTGCTCATACTGTGCCACCTGATCTTCTAGGCCCTTTATAATAGTCGTGGATGTGGCTTTCGCCGTCTCCAGCTGTGACTCCAAATCGCTACGCTCCTTTTCTAGGCCTGTAATGTCACGCATCATCCGTGCAATCAGGGCTTCATTAGACTCACGAGATCCTTGTAATTCTGCGCTTAGCTTCTCCACTTGCTGTTCTAGATCTGTCACGACCGTCACAAACTCCTCTTTTTGTGTCAGAAGCTCGTTATTGAGCCTTTCTACTGTTTCCTCGGCCTCCTTTAGCCTTCTGTTCATGTCTTCTCCGGCTAAGTCAACCATTTCGCGTTGATGGATAACCTCTGATGAGATCTTGTGAATGACCATATCCTTAGTTGCTTGCATGGTGCTATAGTCGTCCCGCAGTCGCTCTAAATCTGCCTGTGACTTCTCTAGTTTTTGCTGAAGATCGTAGAGCTGGGACTCTGAGAGGCTCTCCTGCAACTTAGTGTTGACACTATCGGCTTCTCTGTTTTGCTGGAGTGAGCTCTCAAGACTACCGCGCAGCGTCCTTACCTCCCTTTCATACTCCTGCAGAGTAGACTCCAGAAGGGCCTGAGTGTTGAGCGCGTCGCTAGCCTGGTTTCTTGTGATTAGCAGCTCTGTGTTCAGACCGCTGAGTTGCTTCATGACGTCTGAATACGCCGTCCGTGTCTTAGCCAGCTCCTGTGCAATAAGCTGAAGCTCATTGGAGAGGCGCTCATTTTCCTGACTACATTTTGCATATCTCGCTTCAAAGGACACGCGACCGTTCTGCTCCTCAGGCTCACAACAGATGCCTATTGATACAGTCTCCACGGTATCGTCCCTCTTTATCCTTAGTGACTCATTCTCACCTTTCAGTTGGTTTATTTGGTGTTCTAGGGTAGCCACTTCTCGCATATTACGGACCATTGCAGCAGCCATGGCGTCCTTAACGCTTTGTAGTTCGCTTCTCAGGTCGTGGATGGCTGGTGAAGCAGAATCTGTAGCAGGACGTTCTTGCATATGGGGCGCTTCCTTCGAGGTGCTTTCAAGATGAGCAATGCGCTCACGATAAGTGGCAAGCTCTGCGTCTGCGTCATTGATCCTCTGGGAAAGAGTTTTAATCTGGTGGTCCCTGGCGAGCATCGCCTCCTTATAAATTCGCTTTAGCGCTCCTAGTTCAACTTGCGTGCCTAGTGATACTTCGAGCGCATTCTGACTAGACTCCAAGTCCTTTAACTTGTCATCAAAGCTGCCACCATCAGAAGGAGCTCCAGATGCATGTTCATCGATTTGAAGAATTGCCATCTCCTCTTTCAAGTCTCTGATTTCTGCCGTCTTCTGTACAATGGTATCTGCCAGCGCTGCCTTAGAAAGAGTAAGCTCTCCCTTCAGTCGCTGAACTTCCGATAGTTCAACATAGTCTTCAAGCTTTCTCCTCAGACTGAGGATCTCTGCATCTTTTGTCTTAATCATGGCAGCCATAGATGCAGTGACCTTGGAAACCTCGTTTCGTGCCTCAAGGATATCTTCCTGCGTCGGTAGCATGAGCATTTCAGTCGTTAATGTGTGAATCTTGCTCTTCAACTCTTCAGCTTCTATGACCTTGGCCGAAATAGCCTTCTGTGACTCTATTCGAAGAGTATCGAGCTCCTGCTGCAGTCGCTCAACGTCTGGATTACTGCGCTCCAATTGCCCCTTGAGCTTGATAACCAGATCCTCCTGCTTTTCTACAATGGCCTTTAGTGAAGTAACTTCATTTTCTAGCAAACTCCTTTCCTTCTCAGCAGTCTCCACTTGCTCCCGCTGCTTGGAAAGTTCGGCATCTTTCTGATGCAACTGCTCCTCACAGTCCTTGCGAACTTGAGATAGACTTTCGTGGATGCGCTGGAGCTCAAGGCTATAGTCACGCTTAGCATGAACATCGGCCTTCAGCGTCTCTATCTGCTCATCTTTGCTCTTGACTATTGCCTTAAACGTGTTTTCTGTGTGCTCTAGCTGCTCTGTAAGGACCGATAGCTTGCTTCTAAGTCCTGCTATTTCATCATCCTTAGCAGTTAAAAGAACTAGCTCTTCGTGCTGTGCGTGGAGCTTAGAGTCTTTCAATTTCATCTTCTGCTGATAGTGCTCATCCATCTGCTCCAGCTCCTCAGCCAAACGTGCGATCTCCTCATCGCGTGCCAGAATAAACCGCTCTGCGTTGTGTTTAACATTTTCTAATTTATGTTTGAGGCCTTTTATCTCGCTGTCACGCTCTGTAACCTCCTTAACAAGCTCTGCTATCCGTTCTCTTGCAGCAGCCATCTCCCTGTCCTTTATGTTTAGTTCCACCTTCAGAGTCTTGAGGTTCCTTTCTAACGCATCTATTGTAACTGCCTTCTCACGCATGATTCCCTCGTTGAATGCTGTTACGGCGTCTATCTCCTCATAGTACTGTGACAGATCCTTGTTGTTGGCAACTCGATGCCCGCGTTGCTGAATGTGCTGTGATGACGCAAAATCCGGCTGCTGTGAGGCCAGTACACCATATGATCGAGGGGTAAGCATGAACAGATCCTCGAGATCACTGCTCTCTGTGGTTGCGATGCCCAGGTTAGACCGCACAGAGTCAGCTGACATGGGCCGCTCTCTAACTATGGGACGAGGGTCGGCCTGGTCATGGTAGCGTCTAGATGGTGTTGTTGCTGAGACGCCGCGAGACGCTCCCCTAGAAAGGCCTAGCTGTTGTGGACTTGAAGTACCGTTGAGTTCTGGATTTACGCTGGCCTTAGTACCCAAAGCCCTTGCTTGATTCTGCATGTCACGCCTAATACTGCTTAGAGTGTATTCTGAGTTTGATATGCAAGCCATTAGATCATCATTCATGGACTGCAAATTTGCATAGTTATCTCTGCCCTGAAGTTGAACAGACGGCTGTTGGAGATCTTCAATGCGAATGTTATCATCTTTTGCATATGGATGATAGTGTGTTCCATTTTGCGCTGGCTGTGCACGGTCTAGCTGGTGAGAGTAGACCGGAGCGGGCATCCAAAATTTTAAAGTCCGTCAGTTTACCCTGTTTAACAGCGAAGCACTAATCCACATCCCAGAGCCGCATGAAGGCCTCGCATAAAGGTGGCGCGAATCCAGAGCGCAGATCTGCTGCTAGTGATCCGTACTTGCGATAGAAGAACTTACATTTATTACAAGAGTCGAAGAAGAGAGACGATACACGGATTAGTCGGGACACATCTCCCTTGTACTCTGCACCCTTCTTGGAAGAGCGGGTCTCCTCGAACTTTATTGTACCAGTTTTCAACTTTTTTGATCCCTTCATCTGTCTGGAGGCCGACCTTTCCACCTTGGGGGTGTCTTTCCCTTTTCCTTCGTAATTCGTAAAGCAGGCCCGGGATATGGCGAATGCTGCCCCAAGGCCGGGATTAATCAAAGCGCCTGTACCCATGCTGAAAGCCGCACAATCTGCGTACGAAAGATTGCATAGAAAGAACTCCTCAAGGGTACTCCCAAGGGCCTCCTCTGTAATGGCAACGATCTTTTCCCACTCGCTGGACACCGTATTGGCAATCAGCCATATTATGGCAGAGAAATCCTTCCGTTTGATGGCATTCACCAGCTGTACTGATTCGTTTGCTGGATTGTATCGCTCAGAACGCGTCCCACGTAGCCAGGCCTCGGCAAGAGCTGGCCATATTGGGGCAGCCTCCTTTTTACTCGGCTTGACGCTGCCGATGATATCGGCATCAAGTTGTCTACCGCACATTTTGGTGTAGTGTGTGCGGATAGACTCCCAGTCAGAGTGCGACGAAAGAAAAATCAGATCTATCATGGTAGAATAATCCGAAGTGCGGATTGCATTTAGAAGGATTGCCGCCCGCACCTCGTGCTTCTGAGACCACAGATAAGCAAGGATTGTTCTCTGCGGTGGCTTAAAAAGCCTATCTATCATATCAGAGGGCAGCTCGCCATACCTCGTGATGAACAGCGGAAGGACCTTGTCCCTTTGGTCTGCCGGATACCTTGATCCCAGTGCTACGGCTCCCTGAAAATCTACGAGGTTAAGCGCATTGTAGAGACTCTCTGCCAGCTCGCCTATGGGGGTCAGAACAGGCATTGACGGACAGTGAAAAGCCGATTATTAATTCACACCTGTTAAATGCACGCTTTAGTTTGCGCCTTCGGTGTCAACACGCCAAAGTGCACAAAGAGCTCGCCCGAGACGGGCGTCGTAGAGGCGCTTAAAGTCTGAGCCGAGCTTGCCGTACTTTTCATACGCAAACTTACACTTTAATGCCTTGTCGAACATAAGAGAGGTGATGCGAACCATCCGGTCACTATCGCCCTTTTTGCCAGAGTTGGCGAGGGAGCATAGGTAGGCAGCGGCATAGCCGGGCTGTAGCAGGTAGAAGTGGGCGGTAAGCAGGGCCTCCATGTCTGTCTTCACGTAGTTGGACGCAATAAGGGTCTCCACCTCGACGCCGTACTTCTCTGTGAACACCTTATTTATCTTTTTCCACTCTCCCTCTGTGGTGTTGCACAGGAGATCGATCAGGCCATCGGGGTTGCCAGATTCCAAGTAGCCCATGAGCGCCGCGGCATCCTCACTAATAGCCTTGCGCTCGTATCTGTCGTGTTTGATCCACCCCTTGATGAGTTGCGACCACGGCTCAGAGCTGCCGATATCACTGAGCAGGGTGTCGTTGGCCACTTTCTGAAATATGCGCGTGTAGTGTGCTCCCATCTCGTACCAGTCTTCTGGGCCGCAAAAGAGGACGACGTCTATCAGTGCAGACTTGTTGTTCTTGCCACTGAGGGCCTGGTTGAGTAGGCGTGCACGCACCTCCTGTGCATCTGTCCACGCATACATCAGAAGCGTTTCAGCAGGCCCTGACTTTAGAGCTTTCTTGATTGCATCGGCAGGGTACATCCCATAGATGGACTTGTAGTTAATTACAACCTTATCTCGGTGCTTCGACGCATACTGCGAAGTCAACTGGACAAGAGCGGACTCGTTTTTGCTATCTATAATCTTCTTCAGCTCCGTGGTGAGGTCGGATACAGTGAGGGACATCAGGTCTAGAATCGAGCCTAGAGTGAATTTTTGACTGTTTCACTTTGATTTAATGAAAAGGGTTCACAAAAGGATTTTAAAGCGGGCGTTATGAGCGCGAAAGTCGTAATTATCTGTGCATAGGTCGAAAAGGTGAACACAGGTTACGATCAGAAAGCGTCGCTCCGTTGCTTCGCTGCTCCACCGCCCATATCTTACGGTGTGCATAGAATCAAATTACTGCCAGGAGAAGGTCTAGATTGCGTTGGCTTTCTTTCTCAGTGGGGGCTGTGCCTCGTAGCTCCTGTCCCGGGGTCAAGGCTGTCTCTATGACGCTGTCGAAGCAGATGTGGTCTTCTAGGCACCATAAGTAATCTTCGTGCACAAACAGGTCCTCTCCGGCCGGAGAGGCGCTGCTTGGGAGCAAAATGTGCGGCTGATATGTTGTGCCAGCCGTGATTGGCTTGTAGTTTTCCGTCCACATTAGTTTTTATGCCATTACTTTTTACTTTTGCATAAAGCAGCAGCTTATTACAGCATCAGTAGTCTTGGACCAATTGCATACTAGACTATAGCGTGCTTTTTCAT
Source organism: Giardia duodenalis (assembly GCF_000002435.2). Lineage (NCBI taxonomy): Eukaryota > Fornicata > Diplomonadida > Hexamitidae > Giardia > Giardia duodenalis. The sequence goes on along the minus strand of NC_051858.1, from coordinate 73,745 downwards.
ACGCTAGACATACTTTTGGGCTGCAAGTTAATTGCTGGGCTTAAAGGTTGACAATGCCAATTTGTGCACCAGATCAGATTGTACTATGTTCTTGCTTGACAACTGGCCTAATTGTGACTCAAGCAGGGCGTGCCTTATTGCTTCAATCCGTGGATTTATATTCTTGAATTCATAAAGAGATTCCCTGCACCACAATGCCACACATGAATAGTTGTAGCCAGGCAGTGCCGAGCCTATCCAACCCCATCGTTGGCAGTTACCAGTTCAGCAGACTCTTGTGGCTGCTTAGCTTCAAAATTTACAGAGTCTAACAGCAATATGGATGCTCAGGGTTTGTGTTCAACTATTAAAACAGCGCTAGCCCTTCAGGATAGCGTTGCATTCAATGTCCTGGCCATTACGGAGTCGGTGATCACGGCCTGTTGCGCATTGGGGTTACGAGAGAGCGCATCCTTTCGGACAGTGACCTTTGCCATTTCATAAGCAAGTAGCACATTGCGGATCGTGATGGGAATACCCTGCTTTTGCCTCTCCAAAAAGAGCTTGTATTCAGCATACGCCTCATACTTGACGGGATTTGGTTGGAGATAGTATTTCACGCTAACTTGGTGGGTAGCGTTGCGTTTTTCCTCTAGATTGGGGGCAACAGCGGCATATTCGCAGAGCGCGCAGAGGGCTTGGTCGGGGGTGAGGGATGGAATGTTGCAAACCTGACCGAAGACACTTGCAAGCCCAACGTCGCTCATTGCTGTCAAGCACGTAGTGGTGCCGAGAACAATAAGTTTATGATCAGGCGGAGCTGGTCTACAAATGAGAGCGTTGAGGGTCTGGAGGACATTACTGGAGAATCGGAAGCCAATGGGCGTATACTGTATGATGGACTCTATGCCATCCAGAATTATTAGAGCGCGCGGGACCCTGTAGGCTGCCTCAAAGATTTGACATATAAGGTCTGCACGCCCATACTCTGTCGAGGTCCTCATAACAAGCTGCTCTGCAGAGATAATTCGAACAAACTCACATCCAAGCCTCTTCGCAATGACAGAGCATAGAGCTGTGCAACCAGTTCCAGCTGCAGGCGCTGCAAGCAGCATAGCGCCGGTAGTAATACTGCTGTTTAGGACTGCCTCTCCAAAAGACACAGCCTGCTGGACGACAGACTCGTAGCCGGTAGCCTTGAGGATACTTAAAGGCGCTGCAGCATCTAGTAGCGTGCGGTCTGCCTGGCCGTATCCTGCTGTAACCTCCCCCAGGGCCCTTTCAAAGTCCTCTGCCACCACCAGGACGTCAACCTTGTTCAAATTGGGTAACTTGTTAGGACCCACCGACTTTGTTTTCTCAATAGCACGCTCCATGGCAAAGGATGTAGCAGACCTAACAAGACCTGCTAGTTCAGCGCCAGAGAAATTAGGAGTGCGCTCAGCGAGATGTGCGATATCGACATCGCTTGCAAGAGACTTGGCAGCAACCAGGTTTTTAGTGTGGATCCTCAGAATCTGCTCTCTTCCTCTGCAGTCGGGAAGACCAATCTCCAGGTGCACTTCAAAGCGGCCGGGACGCATCAGAGCCTCGTCCAGAAGCTCTTTCCTGTTGGTCATACCAACCACAAGCACGTTACCAAGCGCGTCGGGCCCGTCCATCATCGCAAGTAGCTGATTAACCAGGCTGTCCATTGTTCCAGTGTTGTCCGACTTGCTGCCTCGTTGTTTGCATACCGCATCAAGCTCGTCGATAATGATTATGTGAAGCTCAGATGCATTCTCGCGCTCTTTCCACTCCTCAAACGCGTCACTGAACAGATCGCGCACCTTCTGCTCCGACCCGCCAACGTACTTATCCAGAAGCTCTGGACCGGAAACCATCTTTGGAGGCCGCGCGTTCAGCAACTCGCCAATCTTCCTGGCTGTCAACGTTTTTCCCGTGCCAGGTGGTCCGTACAAAAGGAGACCCTTAACGTGTGTCTGGCCAAGCTCTGCCAACTTGTCCGGTGGAAATATTCGTGACATGAATGCGCGCCTAAATATGTCCTTAAACTGCTTATTGAGGCCCCCTATTCCTAAGCTTTCTGCGTTAGTTATGCCCCCCTGCTCGTTCTTCTCAGGCGTGTCGTTGATGAGATTCATCAGCGCCTTAGCCACCGCAGAGACTTCTGCGACTGCGTACTCCCCGGTGAGCTTTATTTCCTTTGTTTGAGTCTGGAAGATTGCTTCAGTATCCCTATAGAAAGCAAGTGTGGTCTCGTCGCTCACTATCTCCTTGTTCTTGCCAGACATGCCAACAACCCCCAAGATGAAGAAGTCAGAACCGTCACTAATGGCAAGGTCCTGACCGATAGCAAGAGGGAGGTGGACAAATTTCTCTGTAATACGGACCTTGAGCTTTGCCGTGTCTATGGTCACTGGCTTTTGTTGCTTAGCCATTGGCTTGATCATGAATACCACAGTGGTGGCTCTGGCAGTGGCGTCAAACTTGGACCGTGACACAGTGATGGGAGTATTGTCCAAAGGCGCTGCCCACTTTGTTCTATGAAACGTTGACAGGAGGATCACGCCCTGAGGAACCTCGGGCATGGGGTCGTGGTGGGCTGCAACTGACCCGCTGCCCCTTCCCGGTCTCAGTAGGACGACGTGGCCGTTCCTCTCGAGGTAGACGTTATCAGACTTCTCGTTGCCAAGAACTGCAGCATAGTCACTAGGACATAAGTATGCACAGTTGGTCTCGAGCAAAGAGGTGCTAGGGTACTTACCGGCTTTATAGCTGAACCCCTCTCCAGACATTTGACAACCCTGTTTTTTAATAAGTTCGTCAGTAAAATTGGACAAAGGTGTGGAATGGAACATCTATCCATCAGGTTCCGTGGTGTCTGCGCAGACACCACGGAAGCACCCATGCCCACCAACAAGATTAAGACCCGGAAGTACAATTGGATTGTTTTTCCCTTTGTTGCTGTCCTCAAACAGTTCCGGCTTTTCTTCAACCAGTTTTTCTTGGTTCTAGCCTTTCTCCAGCTCTATCGCCCTCTTCAAGTTGGCCTCGCCTTTACATACTACCTTCCTCTATGTTTCATTGTCCTAGTCAGTGTTGGGCGCGAATTGTATGATGAGCTGAATCGAGCAAGACGTGACAAGTTAGTCAATAGTGGCAAGTACAATATCATTGGCCCCTATGGACTCGTTCCTACCAAGTCCGAAGACATTAAGGTTGGAAGCATCGTGCTTCTAGAGCCAAATCAGAGGGTTCCCGCGGACATCGTTATCCTCCAAGCCGTGGATCATTTGTATGTCAAGACAGTCAATCTGGATGGGGAAACAGATCTAAAGGTCAAGATGCCTTTGCTTGGTACTGTCGATAGCCCAGAAACACTGGCAGCACCGGACCTGCTCTCTGCAGTCCTTGATTCCATCCACGTTACCTATGCCAAGCCATCGGATAATCTCTATCACTTTTCCGGGGTTCTTCAAAACGCACAAACTGACGCTGTAATTGGACCCATTACAGTTTCTAATGCAATCTGGATGAATTGCAGTCTTGCGCGCGGATACGCAACGGGATTGGTTGTCTACACAGGGAAGAGCACACGCATTATGCAGAACCTTGGACGGCGACGGGTTAAACAAGGGTCTCTCGATGTTGAGCTGAACATGTTTGTCAAGGGCATGTTCATTTTCTGTCTGCTCCTGTCAGCGCTGGTTACATTTGCCACCACAACCAGAAGTATTATCGTCTTCGTTCGCTGGATCATAATCCTCAGCTCGATTATTCCATTGGCCATGCAGGTTTCCTATGACTTCGGCAAGCTCGTCATGGCCGGAAGTATTAAGCGGGACGACACCATAAGTGGGATTGAGGTCAGATCAACCGATCTAGCTGAAGAGCTGGGCCGCATTAGCCATGTCTTCAGCGACAAAACAGGGACTCTGACACGGAACGAGATGTGGCTCCATGAGGTTGTTGGAGAAAAAAAGCCCAGCTTGTCTGTCCACGTATTTGATAATTACGCTAGCGAATTGCAGCGCATCGTCCTCTTTGCAATCATGACATGTCACAACGTCGAGTTGTTCCGCGAGGATCAGGATTCACCAGAGCAAGATACCGCCCTTAGGCCAAGAAGGAGGAGGCAGCCAAGAACTTGCTCAGCAAGCACTAGTCAATCATCTGAACAGAGAACGTCTCAGGAGCCAACTAGCTTTCTCGACGCGAGCATCTCTGAGGCCATCGGGCTCGAAGATCGATCTCAGCCTGTGCAGACGCTCTCACTTTCCGATTCACCAACAGAATTGCTCTTTACGCGCCGCGAGATTGACGAAAATCTGATCCTTAATCGATATATTGGCTCATCTCCCGACGAGGTTGCAATAATAAGAAGCATGCATGCGCGGGGCTATATACTGGAAGAAAAGTCACATAATCTTGTACGCTACACTGCTAGTACAGGATCTCAAGAGTTTGAGCTTCTTCATACCTTTCCATTTACATCAGAGACCAAGCGCATGTCTGTCGTCACTCACCACATTGCTACCGGAACCACGTTTATTTTCGTTAAGGGAGCAGACACAACTATTGAGGTGTTTGCCAAGTACTGTCCATGGCTTCGAAACACCGTCGATGCTTTGGCAGGGCTGGGGCGGAGGACCCTCGTGTATGCGTACCGCATGCTCGATGATGACGACCTTAGTAATTTTCATTCATCCATTACTGCTGCGTCTGCAGATCTGGCAAACCGAGATTCCATACTCGTGAAATGCGAAGAGACTCTGCTGACAGGGGTGGAGGTCTTGTGTGTAACAGGAATCGAAGATCAGCTCCAGCTCAATGTGAAGGCAACGATCCAGGATCTGAAAAGAGCAGGAATTAAGTTCTGGATGTTGACCGGAGACAAGGTTGTGACATGCTTGAGCATAGCCCAGTCGTGCGGGTTGCTCCCAAATACAGCAGTCAAGAAGCATACCAGCAAGCTTCGTGCATCCGAGAATACCGCGCCTTTGACTACTCAGTCGCTGCATCCTGAGGCATGTAAGTATCCAACTACTCCATCTCTAGATGCTGTATCTATTCCTACAAGATCTGAGATAGAAGTGGGCCAAGAGGATAAGACACCCATGGCAATCCTCCGCAGAGCCATTCGAGATGATCCCAATTCCTTTATGAGTGTCACCTCCAGAAGAGAAAAGCGGCTCAATAGAAAGAAACGCCCAGGGTCTCTTGTTTTAGCAAGCACGTGCTATGGGCGCTTGAGTGAGCATATCTACTTCTTGACGGAGGAGCTCACCCCTGTTGAAATAGTCTCCGTTCTGAAAGAGCTCTCTCAAATGGTTAGCTTCACACATGAGGTTACCATCGTCATAGACGGATCAGCGCTGGAGAAACTCCTCGGTAACTACCCCGTGGACTACTTCTACACACATGCAATCCATCCCATCACTGGGAACCTTCTTCCTTTGCACTCGTGTGTAAGGATCTGGAGGAGATTCACCCGCTGGTTACTTATCTACCTTACAGGACACCCCAGACGCGGTAAGGGGAGTCTTGGACCAGATGCAGAGACGCGCGAGCTTTTTGCAAATATTGCTAGCAAGGCAGAAACGGTCCTCTGCTGCCGCTGCACACCAACGCAGAAGGCCCTTGTTGCAGGCCTCATTTCGGTATACACAGGCAGCAAATCCCTAGGGATAGGCGATGGGGCAAATGATGTTCCCCTGATCGAAACTTGCTCTGTCGGCATAGGACTGCGGGGCAAGGAGGGCAACCAGGCGGCCAACGCAGCAGACTATGTGATGACAGAATTCCGAGGACTGAAGAAGCTTCTGTTATGGTATGGCAAGTGTAGCTACGTGGGTAGTGCACAGATATGCCAGTTTATCGTCCAGCGCGGGGTTGCGCTATGCTTGCTCCAGATTTGTTTCACCTGCCTTTACTTTTTCACGTCTCTCGTTCTTCACACCGGGGTACTCCTCTTGGGATACGTGACGCTATTCACAATGTTTCCACCGTTCAACTATTATATTAACGAAGATGTGGACTACCAACTAGTACTAAAATACCCAGAAATCTATCGGATTACGTCGCGTGGATCTATTCTGAACCTTAAGACATTTTTTCTCTGGACATTTAGTGGCTTTATTATAGCAGTGGTAGTGTTTCTTCTTGCATACATCTTCTCGTCGTTTCCCATTTCTGTCAGCAGATTTACGTTTTTCAGCTTCGCCATACTGCTGTGGAGCGAGCTCTGCCTGATCCTTGTGACTACCCATCGCTTTTCCCTTATGCTCCTCGTTGCCTTGCTTCTCAGCTACTTGATGCTATTCTTGGTTGTTGCCATTTATCCGGGCTCCTTGACTCGTAGCGAAGTGTTTTCTCTAGATATGTTTTGGCGCTTATGCGTAACAAACGCAATATCGACTGTACTGCTTTTTGTCGGTGAACGCATCGTTCGCCGGTTCTCTAAACCAAACGTGGTCCGTATTCTCAGATCAATGAGAAAGCCAGTTTATTGTGCTACATGCAAAGTTCCACGGTGTTGCACGCGTGAGTCGCAACAGAATGTGGCTGTCATAGGCAAGCCTTCTTTCAACCAAGACCATCCTGGCCTATCTCGCAGCGTCTTACGAGATCGAAGTAAGCCCATGTATAGAGCAGGCTCTGGGATAAAAACGGAATCCGAATCTGGCTCGGGGTGGCCCTCTGGTATGGTAGTGACGAGCAAATCCCACAGGCGACCCTCTTCATCGAGCTATGTCCGTCTTCGAGGCATTTACATTCTAAGCTCCACTGGGAGACACTTCTTCAATATGCCGGAGAGTGTTTTCAACATCCTCACGCTCAGGATGTGTCGTCGTTGCGTCAGAATAAATTCTTAGGAGAGAATCGTCTCTTTGATAAAGTGAACAAGATATCGCTCGATACAAGGCCCTCGAGTATTCGCCCTACTCGTCTGACAGGCGGAGTCACCGTCGCAGGGACAAGGCGTACTGCGAGCGTACCGTGTAGCTCTCAGCGTTTCGCTAGACCCGTTGACGCTCACCTGTCTGTGAACTCACTTCAAAAAGACGACCCCTTCTCTGTGCTCCAAAGCTACACAGCTACGCCCTGCGCTGACCCGATATCACGCAATCGTAGCTCATACAATCGTAAGACTGCAAGTTATTTGAAGCGAGATGAGCATTATGGTCACGACCCTGTCCCGAGCGGGTCTCTAAGCTCCTCCTCGGTGGTGTCTGCACAGCTTATTCAAAGACTTAGCGCAGGGATGGCTGGTCTGCAGGATCAACTGACCAAGATGACACGACAACAGGAGGTCTTTGCCAAAGAGACTGTCGCCCACTTACGCCTCATTGCTGACTCCGTTTCCTCTGTAATTGATATGCAAAGCAAAAGCCTGAATCGATTTACAGAAGACCTCTTGATGGTCACACAAAAACTGGATCGTCTGGAGGCAATAGTCAGCAACCTAGAAGAGGCAGGGTTGCGGAAGGAAAGCACGCGATCGTTGTCTCCAAAATTGTCTCCCCACTATCCAAGGTTTGTGGGTTCTTAGTAAATGCTCCTTTACACAGAGTTCATTGCCCCTGGTTGGCCTCCTCTGTTTCCAGCAGGTCCACTATGTCTCCGTCCACATTCTCGGGCGTGTAGGCAAAATCGAGCACATCGGTTGTCCCGTTCGTCCCAGCAGACTCTATATTTCGTGCTGGTTCCTCCTTTTCTTCTAGGCCCTCGTTCTCAGGAGCATCCTCAGGGGGGTTATCAACCTCTGGCAATCCAGTATTTCCCTCTGTCTCATATGTCCCCTCTTCTTGGTGTTGTTCAGCATCGGGTTGCCCCTGTTCTGTCCCAGGTTGGTCTACGGGTGTCTCCTCTGCGGGATGCTCATAGGAGCGCTGACTATCCAAGCCTTGCTGATGATCCTGGTCATCTTCTGTACTGGCGCCTGTTTCATAGTGAAAGGCGCCTTCTGAGTCTTCCTGCCCCTCTTTAAGCGGCTCTCGATCTAGACGCACAGCATCTCCGTGGCCCTCAACATCTGGATGATCCAGCGCAGACCCATCTTCGTTCTTCTCTGCAGATCTGTGCTGGTCGTCTTCTGTGCTGTTTCTGGACTCGGGTGTGCGTAGACGCTCTTCATCGACATCGGACAATGGCTTTTGTCCCTCTTCCTCTGCCTCAGCATTAGCGTCGGCACTATCTGCGACATCCTCAGCGTCCTTAGCTTGTTCAGCGGGCTTGTCGTCCAGTTCTACTTGCGTTGGTTGAACAGTGCTAGTATCGGGCTCTGCTTCAGGAGGAATGACCTCTTTCTGTTCTTCTGTAGATTGCTGCATAACGAATTCGGTTGCTTGTAAAGTCGTGCTCTCTGTACTCTTCTTCGCTACTACTGGTGGAGGCCTTTCGCCGCTAAATGACCCAGGAGAGTATGCTGACATCGGCAATTGGAACTTACTCTCAAACTCCTTAACTAGAGAGTTGTACTCCCCACGGGGATCTATGTCTGTGTCTGTGCCTGCCTCAATAGCGATCGTGCGTTCACGCTCCAGCTCCTCGACACGGGTAAGGTACTGCAGGTACACCTCATCGGTGTTGAGCTCTGGGAAACGCTCTTCAGGAACAAACTTTTCCAAAGGAACCTCGTTTTCAGGCGCAAGCTGAGGGATCAGTGTATCCAGTCTAGGAGTATCAATGCCCTCAACAATCTCCTTTAAAGAGCCGCCGACGAAGAATAAAAAGGTTGGTCGACAGCGGCCGTGGTACCTACGCAGCCAGGGGACAAACGCGTGCTGCACCCGGACAAACTTCAGCTTCCGCGTAGCAAGGTCGACGAAGTGATTCCGAAAAATAGGGTCGATAGACTTACAGACGTCGCACCAGTGGGCAAATATTTCTAGGACAACCAAGCCTGGAAACTGCAGCTCAGATTGGAGCGTATATGGGTCCTCCACATCCACTTGAAACTTCTTTTGCTTCTGCATCAATGTTCAGCTTTTTTTGAGATTAACGGAATTTTGGGGGACAGGGCTCTGTGGATTGAAACGCACTATAATTTACATTTATAGATAATACAAGATAAAATGGAGACGCAGCACACGGTTATGCTTCCATTCGTCTCTATCAAGGGGTGATCTTAACCAAGGAGGTAGAGAGTCATGACATTGAGAAGCTCGTGATAGATGGCCCCGGAACTGACATTAAGAAGATACTCATTTGGGCTTGCGAAATCAAAACTATGGGGTGTGGAAAGACTCTGAACCGTCTCTAGCTCCACGTCAAAGTGAGCAAGAGTGTTGGAAAAGAGAAGGTCGAACTCAGTCTGGATCACGCTCAGGGGCGCAGTCTTGTCGCAGAGCATCATCATAAGAGATCCCAACTGAAAATAGCCTGTTCTAAGTGCTGCTTTCAGACGAGCAAACGACGCTGCACTGGTGGCCTTGGCAAGATTGTTGGAGGGTTGGACTGGATCCAGTATCGAAATGGTTGTGGGATGGTACACGGAGATAGCTGAAGGGAAGGGCATGATTCTAGATAGAGCAATAGGGGATTGGACGACCGCTCGTACAGCGTCTGAAAGTGCGTCGGGCGGTGCCTTATCGCTGGTCTTGTCGGCGGCTTTTTTGGCCTCTCTACGATGCTGCATGGCGTGCTCTATATAGCGAAAAAGAATCTCCAATCGTGCGTTCTCAGCGTGTGAAAAGGTGTCCTCTGAAATGTTCTCAGGTGGATTTGTGGCAGTTTTGAACCGACGAAGGCACCCAGACAGCTCTGGATACACGTTCCCCAGCATGTTCCTGGCAAGAACAAGAAAAAGTAACGACTCTTTGCTGATGTAGTGTTGCGACATGCCATCACTTTTGAGCAGATAGTCGTAAAGCGCCCGGTGGTCACTGCCATCAACCTCTGAGTTTGGTACGACCCCGAAGGCTGTGATGGTGTTGTTTGTGAAGTCAAAGGCACTGTAGAATGCAAAGAACTTGAACAGAACTTGAAGAGGATGTACCAGCTCTGGTGAGTTGGTGAGAATAAACGTTGTCATTACACGGAGGGCATACGAGTTAAGCATTTGCGAGTGGCTGCCCAGGATGTGCGCTTCATAGAGACACCAGGCCTGAATAAGGATGACAGACCGTTTCAGTAGGTTGTTGCGGCCAATGGCGTCGTTCAAAAGCTGGAGATAAAGAGACGTAACGAGACCAACGGGCCGTGCAGATGAAATGTCGATGAAAACGCCGTTGATTACAAGGCGTATGATCGGTACTTCTGCTTGAATCTTAGATAGGTTGGTCAGCTTGAAAGGTGTATCTTCGTGAGACGCAGCTACTTCTTTGAGATAGATATAGAACTGTGCAAGCACGTCAGCCGCGTCGTCCTCTCCGACAATGATGGCAAGATCTATGTCTCCATCAGGCAGGAAGATCCGCGTAACAAAGGACCCATAGGGAATGAGCTGGAGTTCTGGGAATAGACTATGCAATTTGTCTCGGATATACTTGATGATTTGATACCTGCAGGTGATGCTGTCCTCGGTTGGAACTAAAATATGATACAAGACATTCAAGCGTGCGTTGATTGCATCTAGTACTTGGTATGATATAGTGCCTGGCTGCGCAAAGCATCTATCGACGAGGTCAGCATCCACTACAGAGGAATCGCCGGCTTGACTGGTCATGGAAGATTCCCCTTTTGGTTTTTACCGACGTGTTCACGAACTTGTCACAAGCCTATAACCAGGATACCAGAGGTCTAGCTCCTGCACCTGCAAGCTCGTATTTCTGCAACCACTGCGGTGAATATGCAAACATACCAATCTAAAAAATGTATCAGTCCTCTTCCGATTCAGAGATAGAAACACCCTCCAGAATTGTTCGCTTGCAGAAGCCTCAGCAGCTCTCTGCTAGGTCGCTCGTTAATGTGTACTACGAGATAACCTCGTCCTTTAGTCTGTTATTCACAGGCATGATTAACAACAACGTCGTTTATGGAAAGGGCCTGAAGATGGAACAGGCCTCCACCCTTTGTCTCTACACTCCCAACATAAAGCAAGTCATTATAGTTGGAAACGTCTACGTTCTCCGTACCATGGACAGCCTTGCTATTTATTCCGATGCCGGCGTACACCTCCTGAACCTAGATGGTGCATGCACACACATTGAGGCGCTATCCCCTCACCTCTTTGCTGCCTTGGAAAGCGAGTCAGACGGCTTTCTTCTCAAGGTGTACGACACTACCGGCATGCTCCTCTACCAAAGACACAGTCCCACCACAGGCTCCCCCTATAGCTTTAGCGCTGACTCTGCCACGACACCAAAGTGCAAGATAGTTAGTTCCTATTCTACCGTACAAAAGGGGGTGACAGACATCTGCATTTCACTGACAGATGTGCTGATTGTCTTGCATGTTGTCACTATTCAACACAACACGGTGTATTATCGCACGCGTGCTAAGAGCAAGCCCTTCAGGTCTCCCGCTCTTCCCACTAATTCGAAGATGAAGTGCAAGATTGAGCCCTTTGTTGACGAACTGCACAGTGGCCTATTGTGTTCCTTTGAGCTTCCTTTTAATATGCTAGCATTCGACATAGTGGGTGTGGCGGTAGAAGGACCTACAGCGCCGTCTGATGCTGTTTCGGTCTCTTCTTCCAGCCTAGGGAACGATTTGGGTCCCCTGGAGGAGCACAGCGTACGCATCTTTATTCATGACATCAAGCAGCGTCACGTCCTCAGCTTTGCGCTCAACGTATCAACTGTTGAGCCACTCAAAACTCAGTCCAAGCATGCCATAGACACCTCGACCATGAAGCTTTCTGCTGGGAACTTCCGAATCTTGAAGAATGGAATAGAAAACAAGCTATTCTTCAACGAGTATGACAATTCGTTGATCGATTTCTCACGCAACAAGAGATACTCTTTCCAGGAGAAGCCCTACCCCTCTGGCCTTCAAGACTCAGCTGCACTAGTGCTTTTTCATCCTAACTATAATATGAACAAGTGTACGCTTGCAATGGTCAGCCCGCAGAGTGTATCAACTGTGCAGCTTCTCATGGAGACAAGCATTCCTACCAGACCAAACCAAAGCATAATGACATTCGATAGGCTAGCAACAGGAAATGCCGCGATTCCTGTGGAAAATTTATTTTCCACCACCATTGGGCCACCCAAGGTCTCTACGCTATCAGTTAATCTGAACACTTCACTCCTCATGAAGCAGAGCGTCCCATCACCTAAGCCCGATCCTATTGATGTCATTGATGTACTCTCTGTTGCTTTGGACGAAGCTGGCCAATTGCCAGCTCATGGTGACACATCCTCACCCACGCTAAGTCAGGCCAAGGAGGCGCTGCTACCTTCGTGCAAGAGCGACCCCGCTTTGTGCGAAGTAGTATCTCTAAAGTTGCGCCCTCCGGGGTCCTCGAATACTGTTTCCATTCACCCACATAGCAAACAAGGCACCCCAGGGCAGCAGCACCAGCAGGTCTCGGCGGCTCCAGCATTCCCCTTGAACGTGGCCGAGCGCATAGAGAAGAACATCCAGAAGGAGATGGCGGCGGGATTAAGTTGTATTTCCGACCTTCTTGCTCCAAAAGTTCCTCTAGAGGTTAAAACAGCGTCCAGGCTACACGATATTAGTGTAAAACTGGATAAAATAGGGAAAACAGTGGAGGAACTGGCGACAAGATTAATCACTACTCTTAAGAAAGAGCAAAAGTCGTCGAGGGTGGAGGCGGCGATGCGAACTATGGAAGCCTTACTTTCTAAAGACTTTCACTGTCGATATGAAAATCTATCGCTCACGGAAGACACACCTCCCGCCGCCCAAGAGCCTGACACCGTTCCTCCACTGCTGCATACATTGGATGAAATTTGCGCCATGGTCCCGAGAGAGACACAGGAAAACATCATCCCAGAGCTTCCAGATGGTGTCAGCACGCAGAGTCTTCTTATTCAGTATATTCACAGCGTTGTGTTTAGAGAGACAACGCTCGTTACTGCCAGAATGCTTCATACCTTTGAACGCGAGTTCGCCTTCCGCATGAATGAAAGAATAAAGGAAATGATGGCACTGGTTGAGAGCAGAACTGTCACTATGATAAAGGAGTCTATCGCTAGCTGTATCAAAAAGTGTCAACAGACAAAGGTATCAATTGAGCCGAAACAGTCTAGTGCATTTCAACAGCACAATGCTGCGAGTGACGACCGTACATTGCAAGAGTTGATTGGGCGCATCACGGCTTGTGAGCAGCAGATTCGTCAGATCTCTAGCAAGCTGCATAAGCCCCCAGAGCAACCAAAGCCCCATAACCCTGTTCCACAGACCGTCATGCCAGAGCCTCCACCGGTGCAACGCCTAACAATCTCGAAAGCTACAGCGCCTTTCCGGCTTTCTCCCCCTTCAGAGCCAGCGCACACGTCATTATCATTATGGCCTTCTAGTCACGCTACATCGGCACCCGTCACGCCCCAATTGTCTTTTCAAGGGTCTACCGTGACCATTCCCCGCCCAGACCTCACTCTGAGTACTTCTAAGGCCAAGCCGCCGGAAATGTGACATAACAATAAGCTCCTCACCATGTGGTGTGTCACGACATCAGCTTTCTGCGGACCTTCATGTCAACTGTAACTAGGTACTGAAGTGTAAACGTCTGCAGTGAAGGCTCTAAGATGTTATCGAGAAATTAAATGGACGGGTTGACTCTCTCCTTAGTGACAGCTGCGTCGACACTTGCCGGATGTTGGGGGATGCTAGCTGTCAACCGCATAAGTGAACTCAAGAATCGTCCAAGGGTTACCGAGAAAACTGATGCGCCCATGCCTTCCCTTGCTGTCGTTCTGCCCTGCCACGGCAGCTATAGCTTTGCAAGAATTTGTGAACGATGGAACTCACAGCTCAATACGACCTACTCTGGACCGGTAAGCTTTGTGTACGTTGTTGAGTCTTTAGATGATCCTGCGTTCATGACAATATGTAGATACCTGAGTCAGGTCCACGGGCTGGAAGAGGCGGGAAAGGCGGCGCTATCTCAAGATCCTAGCTATTTAGAGAAGGACGTCATGCTAGAGACGTCTCCTCATCGTAGCGTTCGCTTGGCGGTGGCAGGAGTGACTTCTCGAAGCTCACAGAAGATTCATAATATGCTCTTTGCGCTACGCGACTGCACAGCGGACTTTGTTGCGTTTCTAGACGACGATATCAAAGTGCACCGGGGAACATTGGACAGCCTTGTGTTTGCCCTCCGCGCCAATCCGCACGCGTTGGTTTCTACAGGATATAGCGTTGAGGTCCCAGTAGCCCAAGCCACAAGAGCCCAAAAGGAGCTACCACCCTTCGCCAACCAGCTCATAATGGTCTACCGGATGATCAACATGATCTCCTTTTCGTTCACGCGCGTCCCTTTTTGCTGGGGTGGATGCTTCTGTATGCCGCGACAAGCCATCTACGAGGGGAGCCCCTCTCCGTACTCTGCTTGGGTGGATGGCGGCTATTCAGAGGACACAATACTTTCCCACATAGCGCATCAGCAGGGAAGGTCAATCATATGTCCAAGAGATGCTGTTCTCGTAAATGAGCTGCATGCATCTAACAGCATTGCAAAGTCCTATATTCCGTATCTGCGCAGACAGCTGTTTGTCTTGAAAACCTACCACACCCACTATGAGAAGATCGCAAACAGGCTACTTTTGATAGCAGCACTAGGAGCCTTTCTTAGCGTTGATTCGATGGTTATCTTGGCAGTAGTACGGGGCATTTGCTGTATTTCCAAACTAAGCCTGTTGGGTCTACTGCGTTCCTTGATCTTCTTTCGAAGCATAGAGGTTGTGGACAGGGTCTACTCCTTCCTTTTCCATGTCAAGGACAGTCTAGGTCTTTCCACAGAGCTCGGAGCAATCATCCTCAAAGGCCAACTCTTCCAAGTCAACGCTCTAGTAGTCACTCTGGCGCTATTAGCAGCTGCGCACAATACGTGTTTTTCTCTTCTTGTGCGACTATGTAACGTGCAATCTCCCGAAAAGCTGCAGACCAAGCCTAGCATCAGGATCGGAACAACTGCCATTGCAATTCTAGTCCATTGCTTTGCAATGCCCATCCTGATAATTAGCGTTATGTTTAAGAGACAGATCCGTTGGGGGTCACGGACATACGTGTGTAGTGAAGGGAGGGTGGCTTCTGTAGAACTGACGAGTTCAGCCCTGAGGTCTGCCAAAGAAAAGGCAAATGCAGAAGAGGTCCTTGCCACCGACAAAGTGCCTGTGGTAAAGGAGCGCATACAGGCCAATAAAAAATCCCTCGACTGATGGGCCTGCGCCTCGCCTACTACTACTCTGGCTTCATCACAGGCTGCGTAAACATCTTCCTTTCTACGGTGCTCTTGTTTACGATGAATTCCCCCCAACCCGACAAGGACAAGCTATTTCTTCCTTACTACATCTTCCTCAAAATGCAGTTGGCCCTGCCGATTTTTGAACTGATTCTGTCGTTTACATCTCAGAGAATTGACCCTACACTTGTCGTCGTGGCTTCAATGTGCGGCAGAGTCCCTATTCTGCTTTCCGTCGTCAGACCGGAGTACTCAGTATTCACGCTAGTGCTCGGCATTTTATATGGGCTGGGAGACGTGCTGAAGTCAACGCATGCAGCTGATAAGATCGACGTCGGTACATCTTCAAGGATTATAGCATGGGTACGCTATTGTACCCCCATGTGGTTCTACCCTGTAACGTCTCTCTGCGGCGAGCTTCCTGTACTTATACACCACATCCATAGCCTGCCTCCTTACACTATGGAAAGGGGCTTCTGGACCCAGTTCTCCCTGATGTATTATTCTCTCTTCCCGCTGCTTTACTTCGTCCACTGCCTGTTGTACTACCGCAACGTCAATCGTCCAAAAATATATGCAGAGCACCTAGCCGCCTATAATGCCTATCTTCAGAAACAGAAAGAGAAGAGTAGCACTGCAGACGAGTAAATCTTGTATGTAAAACAAGATTTGTCTACGGATTGCTCTACAGGTCTTCCCGGACTTCGAAGGGCCGAAAGCCGTCCAGATCGCCAACTGGAAGACCGGCTTCGTTCAGCTTTGTCCGGAATACTCGGATTGCTTCGTTGTAGAGCCGCATAACGCGTGCAAGCTCGAATGAAAGCTCGCGGATATTGCGGTTCTTATTCTCAAGGACAGAGTCAAGCTGGTTGCTAACGGCGGCTGCCACCGCACCATCTAGATTAGCCGCTGCAAGGACTTCGGTGAGCTGGGCCTGTCTCGATTCTAATTCGTTGTTCAGGGCAGCTACTCGCCTCTCGAGTAGTGTCTCGCGGAAGACTCCCCGCTGCGCCACATCCTGGACCGCAGCCTCGAACCGCATTCTAAGGTCGTCCCTCTCAAAGCTCGTGTCCTTGAGAGCTTGCTTCAGCTGGTCAGCCTCCCACATGAGTGCTTTGAGCTCCTTCTGTAACGCCTCTGCGCGACTATGTGATCGCTGTAGGGCCGCGTTCTCCTTCTCGGCGCCCTCCAGTTTCTTACGGAGAACCTCAACTTCGGCGAGCGCATTCTGAAGAGGCTGCGTTAACCGTCTGTTCTCCTGGGCAATTTCAAACATCAGCTGCTCGTTGGCAACCTGGCGCTTCTTCATGTCTTCGAGCTCGTCTTTGAGGGACTTGATTAGATCAAGGTTGGAGGTAATTATACCCGTGTAGTAGGTCTTCATCTTCTGGAAGTTCCGCTCATGCTGAAGGATAAGCTCGTCAATCTGGGAATTCTTGTTTGTCTCCACCTCCAAGACCTCTGCTTTGCGGCGCACTTCCGATTCTTGAAGGGCGTTGCGCAGCTTCTGTTCAAAGTCCTTCTGCATGGACCAAAGCTGCTGCTCGTACTGCTCTCGAAGCAACGAGCTGGAGCGGCTGTGTTGATCCTTGGACTGGCGCAGCATATCCTGCGAGTTGAGGGACGCCTCTTTTATGCGCAGCTTCAGGGCATCGACCTCACGAAGGAGCTCTGCCTCGCGAGCGCGGTGAAAGTCCTCCTCTGCTCGCAGCGCCTGTTCTGACGAGACCTTAAGCTGAGTTGCTTCGTTAGTGTTTGTGTAGAGGATTGACTTGATCTTCTGTTGGTATGTTTTGACTGTGACCTGATGATTCTCAACCAGCTCCTCGAGCTCTCGGTCCTTGGTGCGGAGATTAGCGCGTGCCTCCTCGAGCTGTGCAGCGGAAACTTCGTACAGAGTGAAGATTTTGTCCTTTTCAAGCTGGAAGTAGTTTCTGCTTTCGCGTTCCTGCTGGAGCTCTGCTGTCAAGGCGGTGACCTGTTTCTCCAGCTCCTCAATCTTTCCGGTTAGATCGACGGTCATGTCATCGGTAGGCCTGGCCTTCTTCGCCTTCGAACCTTTCTTCCCCTTGGTTCCTGTCTTAGGCGGCATGGTCTGGTGACTTCTACAAGTGCCAAAATTGAGAAACTGGGGCCGTTGTGAAAAGTTATCTTAAAATTGCATAATTCACACAAAATGGTCTGCAGATGAAGCCGCAAATCTAATTTGAAATAGAATGAGCGACAAAGCAACCATTCATATCTCCATATATTCGCTCAACAACAAGACCACAATCGACCAGCCGATCTACAAGGTGAGCGCCCAAGCAGATATCGAACTACGGCCAGAGCACTTTACCACCATATCAAATCTGCAGATGGCTATCTCGGAGCATACCCGCGTTGGCTTTCTACGATCTCAGTTTTTTCGAATAAGCCTCCAGACCCTTTTCCCAGATGAGTTCATCTCTGACACGAAGACCTTGCAGCAGTACATGGGCAACGGGGACGTGATTCCCGTGGAATTGCATAATCTTGTCGTGGTCCGATATACCAAGGCCCAGTGCAGCCAGCTCCGCACCAAAGTTACTTTTGAGGAGCTCTTCTTTTTAGACAACATCATTAGACTCAAGCGTAAGTATACCCGAGCCTCTATAATCACGGCTTCAAGCATTGGACCCGTCTGTACCTCGACGCCCACAGGGTCCCAACAGCTGAAGACCGTCTCTCCCATGTTTGGTGAGTCGAAGCACTCCATTGGACCAGGAGCTTCAAGCTTGGTCGAGTCCTACGATCGCCTCATGCCGGACCAGCGAGCCCAGCTCCTGGGCTGTGCTGCCACGGTCATCGACGCCACGGCAGAAAGGCCCCAGGCCTTCGACGATGCATTAGTGGACCTGAAGCGGGTTTGTGGGACACAGTACTTTAGACCGTACTCATTCCCTGTTATTGAGCGTGCAACCGCCCTCTACAAGGCCGGTGCACTCCCCATCTCGAGCATCCTGAGAGTTATGGCCGGAAATTGTAACCTCCAAAATCGAGTTGGGGGCGTGACATGCAAGAGGCACTACGGGGTCCCGACAGTCTCTATGGAGGTCCCCCTAGACCTGGTTGACGAAGTCAACGCATTCATAGGCGCCAAGATGCTTCGTAGGAATCTTTCTACAGAACGTAGAACATCTAGCCCCTAGCTCTTTAAGTAGTAAATTATCTTCGATGGACGCGACCCCACCTCCCTCTGGGGCCAGGAGAGTTTGCCACGAGTCGCCCCTCGAGCAGCGACTGCGCGCTCTCGAGCAGGAAAACGAGTATTTGCGCTCAGAGCTTGTGCAGACCCGTGCAGAGCTTCTTCGAGTCACACGGCGCAAGCGAGCCCTGGAGGTTGCAGTGCGTGAGCAGCGGCAGAGGCTCAACAAGATCGCTGATGGCACAACGACAACCAGCAATGATGGAGATGCTGCATCGGAAGCCGCTAAGGCTGAAGCATACCAGAAATTTACGCGTGAGTTTATAATAGAAGCAACGAACTATAAGAATACAATGCTTGCCACTCAAGCAAAATCCTACGAAGCCATGGCCGACGCTTTAGTCGCAAGCATGCAAGATCTCTTTAGCACTAAGGAAGCTATATATAACGCAGAACTAGAACGACTTCGTGGACTCAATAGAGAACTAGAAAGAAAGTGTGCTCAGCTAGTAGATAAGCTGGGCCAAATGAAGCCCCATAGAACAAAGTAGATAGGATCTGAATTAAGTGATGTTCTCGTGTTTTTCTGCCAATATTTTACCAATGTCATATGCACGCCACAGGGAAATGAGTGGGATGGCGGTGTTATCGCTGAAGGTTTTGCGAAAGTCTGCTGCCAGGTGCCCATAGACGCTATACACATACTTGCACTTAAGGCACTGATCGAGCACCAGGCTTGTAATGCGGCAAACACGGCGAAAGTCTCCTCGCTTGCCTTCGCAGGCACGGTGAATCAAGAATGCTGCTGCCTTGCTTGGCTCACAGAGCCAGTAGTGCGCTGCACAGAACGCCGTTTGCTCGAAGCCGGGGAAGGCCATGCAGATAGCTGTCTCCAAGGACTTGTTTGTGTGCTCCTCGTAAGCAGCAACAATCTTCTCCCATTCCTGTGGCTTCGTGGTTACCAGAATATCTACGATGGCCGCTCCATTGCCTCCCTCTAAAGCTTGAAGCAGCATATGCGCGTCCGTCTTTACATTGTTTCTGTAGTGCCGGTCGTGTTCCATCCAGCGATCAATTAGTGCTTTCCATGGTCGATCCGCCGGCATATTCAAGCGAATATCTGCCTTCAGCGCGATTCTGAAGTGCTTCTGATAGTGCACAAGCGTACTAGCCCAGTCATCTGTGCTGCACAGAATCACAAGGTCCACCAATGCGTCTCTGTCCAAAGCGCCGCGGATAGCTTCCTTTAGCATCTTTGCCCTGGCTTCGTGTCTATTGGTCCAGCAGCGGATCATAAGGGATTCAAAATATCCGGTCCCCCACTCCTTGAAAAGGTCCGCAGGGAGTACATTGTACTGTTCCATGAAAGCAAGCGCAATCTTTTCCCTGTAGCCAGAAACATATCGCCCAGTTATTTCGCTGATAGTTATTGCGTCACGCTGCATTATCGCGTTGTGAAGATCCTGTGCAACGACGTAGGCCTTCCGTGAATCGTCCATTTATTTTACAGGCCGCAGAAAAGGTCATCGGGTTGCGCCAGCGTATAAAATGAGTCTGACCCCATTGATGAAGGCGGCAAAGCAGGGCCAGCTTAGCGTGATAACCCAGCTCCTCGACGAACAAGCGGGCCAAATAAGCAGCCGTGGATGGACAGCGCTCATGTATGCTGCGTCCGCCAACCACGCGGATGCAGTCACTGTCCTTGCCCCGCGCGAGGCGCGCATATTTCCAGACGAAAGGGGCGGCGCTCTCCTCGTTGCTGTTCAAAACGATGCTTACGATTGCATCCGGATTCTTGCACCCCTCGAGAGTGGACATAGAGACTCTAAGGGCTGGACTGCGCTTATCTGGGCGGCGTTTCACAACAAGCCTAGGGCTGTTGAGCTGCTCATGGCTTACGAGTCCGGAAACGTCACCATGTCAAAGATGACGGCACTGATGTGGGCTTGCAATAATAATAACCAGGAGATAATTAAGCTTCTCTGTACACAAGAGGCTGGCTACGCCAATGAGGCCGGACGTACGTCTCTCATGTTGTGTGCAGAGCTGGGCCACGTGGCAGGTGTCGAGCTTTTGGCTGCATCGGAAGGTGGAATGTATGATAGGAATCGCCAAACAGCTCTTATGATAGCAGCGATTGCTAACAGCGTGTCCTCGGTCAAGGCCCTTTTAAACTCAAGGGATGTCGGGTTTGTAGATAAGCTGGGTCGAACTGCACTAATACATGCCCTAATGAAGGGCCATAAAGAAGCGGCAGAGCTGCTCGCGCCACTGGAGGCGGGGTGCCATGGTCCTGGATCCAATCCCGCTCTTTACTATGCGCTCACGGGAGGTCACGTGGAGGTTGCAGTGCACTTATTCGAGTCTGAGAAGGATCTCCTCTACCAGAAAATCGGTTGTACGCCGCTCATGTTCGCAGCAGGCGGCGGACACAAAGAGCTGGTTGAGCTGTGGCTAAGTGAGGCTGCACTGAGAGACCACGAGGGAAGAACAGCCTTGATGCACGCTGCAATCAATGGCCATAGTGATTGCTGTGTGGTACTGGCTGAGGTGGAACAAAAGGCAGTCGACAATAAGGGGCTGACCGGGTTAATGTATGCTGCCCAAAAGGGGCACCTGAATGTGGTTCAAGCACTGTTACCTACAGAGGCAGGGATACAAACTACTACAGGGGAAAGCGCTTTACTATATCTTTTGCGAACTCAATCTTTTCAATTGCAGCTGGCCAGGAGCGTCTGGGCTAAGACATGTAAAGCTCTATTGAAGGCAGAAAAGGGTCTAATAAATGGTGACGGGCTGACACCGCTGATGGTCTCTGCACACAACGGCCATCTTGATGCAGTGAAGCTGTTCCACGAGCATCTCAAAAGGCAAACCTTGAAGGATGGAACTACTGCCCTCATGTTTGCTGCGGAGCGAGGGTATTCAGATGTGGTATCGTATCTACTGCCCCATGAAAAGGGGATGGAGGACGCCGCTGGTCGGGTGGCCCTTATGTATGCAGCAAGGAACGGCCACTTAGAGTGTGCAAAGCTCTTAAAGACTAAGGGAAAGGAAGACTTTCATGTAGATAGGGACGGATACTCGTCACTAATGTATGCTGCAGAAGCTGGAAGCCTGGAGGTGGTCCAGCTGCTACGCGCGCGCCAATTGAAGTTAAGAAACAAGGATGGTGCAACAGCGCTAATGCTTGCCGCCAAGCACGGACATTCATGCGTTGTCAACGCACTGCGTGAGGAGATGAATTGTGTGGACCACCAAGGACGAACGGCGCTGATGTATGCGTGCGAGTCCGGGGCAGCCGATATAGTGGTTATTCTCGGGCCAGAGATTAACAAGGTGGACAGCCATGGGCATTGCGCCTACGACTATGCATACAACATAGGAAACTACGATCTGATCAACGCTATAATTTCCTGGAAGACGGTATATCTAAAGGTGACACAGAACAGTGTCCAGAATTATTGCACCGCGCTGTGGCAAGTTATTGCCGCGTACATCAGTAAGAACAATCTAGAAGAATACAAACCGTTTTTTGCAACGCTATATAATTCAATATTAGCGTTACTCTTTGATGACTTGGATATATATGACGTTGAGGAGGCGGGGTTCCACGGACAAAAGATCGCACAAGAGCGGATAGACGAACTGAATCATTATCTGACAGTGACGTTCTTTGTAGATATGGGACTGGACTGCGTGATCTGCATGGATGCCATTCCAAACGCGGTGTTGGTGCCATGCAGACACATGATTCTCTGCAAGGCGTGCGCTCCTTTAGCTAGCAAGAAGTGTCCATATTGTAGGAAGAAGGTTAGTGACACAATTATCCTCAGCGATTTGTAGTCTCGCATTTAGTTATTTAGAATTTGTGAAGAAGATGTTGGACTGGCATCAAAGTTCAAATTCAGGCTTAGCTGCAGTGAATTTGAAGACCTAGCGGAAAATTTGTCAGATCTGTGGCTTTTAGTTGTCGGAGTGACCTGTGCAAGTTCGATTCCATCCTGCACTCTCACGGGAATAGATGTCTGTAGGGGTGATCCTGTTTGGTCGTCCAGGCAGTCACCCACAACAGTTTTGGTCAAGACTAGAGTGCTGTTGAGCGTCGATGAGGGCTCTATGCTTGAGTCGAAAATGCTTGCTCCAGGACATATCTTGATAGACTCTGGATAAGGGTCATGCTCGGGCTCGTGGTTGGGTTCGTGCTCAGCCACAACTTCTGGTTCGACTACGGCCTTGACCTTTGGCCGCGACGATGCAATGGCAGATGAGAAAGGTCTCATAAGCTTCTGGAACCTGGGGATCGTCAACATATCTTCTATACTGTGATTTATTTCTGGATTCTTAGCCAGGTCCTTAGCGAGGATCTTAAACTCACCGTCACTGATAGCCCCGAGCCGATTGCAGCAGGCCTCATAGTTATTCCAGTGCTCACAGGGGTTCTGAATGTTCACAGGCGGACAGTCATTTACGAAGATGTGGATGCGCCATAGCAAGTTACGATAGAGTAGGTAAGTGCGCTCCTTAGCTGCTCGAGAGGTGCCCCACTTCTTTTCATTCAGCTGATACCTGGCAGAGTCTAGGACGGTGAAGCCGCGCTCATCCCGCTGCATGAGCGACTTCATGAAGCTTATAGCGAAGTAAAAGAGGTTTCGATCCTGTTGGAAAGGGGGCAGTGGGCCGACAATTTGGAGACCCCCGATAAAGAGTTGCATGGTTGTGTTGGGCGCACAGGAGTTTGCGTCAGTGTAGTATTCTTCTGGGCCTAGGATCAGGGATATTATCTCTTCGAGAATCTTGTCACGGCCGAGGAGAGCTATCATCAGAGCGGCATTTCCGCCATTGCTGCTAGTGAGCTCCACTTCCTCTCGCAAAAGCAGATAGTCCTTTGCCTTAAGGAGTGTTATGGCGTCGCTAGTGTTCAGAGTAACCAGAAGCATCAGTGCAGAAATGCCTGTGGCCGTCTGAGCCCTGAGAGTGTGCTTTCTCACCTCGTTCTTTGGCGGCAGTGCACGGTTAGATCCTGCTTTGACTTTGGAGCGCGCGCTAAGAGGAGCACCGGCCATTTGTGCATGTGAGGCCTCGTGCTTGTATGCGTGTTCTAAAAGTGTAAGAGCGACATCGATATGCCCTCTTATCACAGCGACCATGAGAGGTGTTGCGCCTGGGGAAAGGTGGATATGAAGCCTACTATTAATGATGCCCAGGGCAGAAATCCGCAGAGGCTTTTCAGTGCAAGCCGTCGCTTCTGTCCGAAGCAGAAGCTTGACAATTGCGTCATGTCCGTTGTAGGCCGCGTAATGAATGGCTGCAAAACCGCTGAAAATAGATCCGTGTGCCAGAGTGGGACGTGCATCTGATGGGGCGGTATTGTGCTTGGAGAGAAGTTTTGTAACAACGCGAATATCTCCGGTGCATGCAGCCCGAAACCACTCTTCACGGGCCTTTTCTCTTCGTCCACGTGCTCCCCCACACAACATCGCCACCCTTGCTCAGAAGCGTAAGCCTTGTGGTGCGGCTCTAAGGCAGGTGCCAGATTTTGCCGGTTCCCCGGAGCTGAATGATACTACGCCATATGGCAATAAAACAGTGTACAAGGATTTATTGACCATTGATGCGATGCGGTTGTTTAGACAGCAAAGACAGTTGTTGGGTTTCTCGGCTACTACTGGACTTTGGGGTTACAATTCAAAGTTGGTCAATTTGAGCTTCAAAAAATACCGCCAAAAAATGGCAATTCGGTTTTAAAAATGCCGAAGGTCACCGACATTGCGAACGAGCTCAAGCAGGCCATCGATGCCAAGGACGAGGTCCAGATCGCGTTCATAGCGTCGGAATACTCCGCAGAGTCGCGTGAAAAGATTGCGAAGGCCTACGTTGCCTCCTACGGCAAGGAGCTCCCCGACGACATCAAGAAGGCGCTCAAGGGCGGCTCCGAGGAGAGCCTCCTGATGGATCTCTTCAGCGATCGTCACGAGGTCCGCGCCCAGCACATCCGCGACGCGCTTTCCGGCAGGAACGACCACATGGCCTTCTTCGACACAGTCATTCTGTGCACCCCCGAAGACTGGCACGAGACCGTCGCCGCCTACACGAGGATGTTCAAGAAGCCCCTCGTCGAGGACTTCATGAAGGATGTCGGCCGCAAGGAGGACTGGTGCCTGCTTATGGAGAAGTGGATGGCTCACGAGCGCGTCTCCCGCCCCGGCTCTCCGGAGGACGAGGCCCAGCGTCTGGATCAGGCCTTCGACCAGAAGAATACTGCTTATCTCATCGACTTCTTCGGCACCGTCCCGAGTGCGGAGTACAGGCCCATCGCCGAGGCTTTCAAGGCCCAGAACGGCAAGAGCATCGAGCAGGCTATCGCCACCATCTACACGAAGACGGACTACTATACTTTCTACTGCGCCCACTTCGCCCTCCTCGGCATGCACAGGCTTGCGGCATACCTGATCAACTGCGCCTGCAATGACAAGGGCGACGAGAAGCGCATGAGGAGGATCACGGGCATGATGGTCGACAAGTGCCTCGGGGCGAAGCACGCCTACAAGATCTACGGTGACATGGGCACAGACATCGAGAGATGCTTCGACAAGCGCATGGCCCCAATCCTTCGCACCCTCTGGCGCGTGAAGTAGGGGTTTAGTGAACGTCTTTAGCTTTGTCTCTATAACTCTACGGTTAATCACGGCGTCTCCCCAGAAATGCGGGTCGCTCGTGCTGGTCTTGAGCTGCCTAGTCGATGCCCCTATACTGCAGCTCTTCGTCCACCCCTGTGTAGGATGCAGGTGTAGAGGCAGCCGCGGTTCATACCGCCCATGCACAGGAGGGGCTCGAGATGGCCCACATCACACGACGTTTTACTCATTAAGGCCAGGTACGTGGAGGGTCAGGTAGTGTGCAATCGATGCAGCGGGCCCTTCAGTCCGTTCTGTCCTTGCTCCTCTACGCTTGGCTTTGCTTCTGACCGGTGTATCAGATGCTTGCGTCTAGGCTCTGCAGCACGTTTTAATAGACTGAGTGGACCTTAGCTATGCATCGGTGGAGTCGTGATCCAACTATCAATGGATACCTTGTACCAGTACATAGGACCTTTTGTCCGCAGATGGCACTCGCCGCGGTCGGACATCAGAACCGCAGTATCGTACTCACATTACCACAGTACACGTAACACAGACACAAAAATCAGTAGAGAAGCATTGGCTTGCTACGACCCACTCATCATTGATCAGAATATCAAAGTGGTGCTCCTTGCCAGTGTGCCACTCTTCACAAGACACCCAGAGGCACTCAAGCCATCGCTCAATGGGGCGCCACGCTCGAGGACTCTGTGTGTTTCGATGAGTGCAGTAAAGAGAATCTACCGACAGAGCCCCGTACTATGCTCAGACAGCCCATGCTTCCGGATCTCCGGCAAAGAATAAGGGGTAGGCCTCGACTGGCTCCCCATCATGCGATAGTGATGCCGGCGTACCAAATGATTGCATGCTGCTAAATGCTTAGAGCACTGCTGCATGAAGATAAACTTGCATTAATAGCCGATGGCATTTCACCAGTAAACCGAGGTGTATTCCCACACTGTAGCTGGTCTCCGTATAATCTCTTAAGCGGTGTTCGGCCACGTTGAGCAACCAAGGGAGTCGGCAGTGACTCCAATATACACGTCCTGCCTAGTCTAAGTCTAGGAGAGGCACGTGGCAAACAGGCGCAGAGGGCCGTGGAGGTGGCGCTGCACTGTGCTGCCGGGTCTTACTGTAAGTACGGCTCAGAGGTCGCATGACTAAGCCTAGTTGATGCCATTGTATTTGGAAAGACAGCAACGATGGTCTCCTTACCAACGGCTGCCTTCAGTGCAGCTACTAGGATCTAGCCATGACCTCCGATGGGCCCTCAATCTTTGACTGTGGGGAAAGTTGCTCGGGGCAGCATAAGGCCATCAGTTGCACAGGAGGTAACAGGAGACCCATCAAGATAGCCACATATCATGCTTAGCTGCCGAGAAATCAGTGAAGCCTCATCGAGTCTCCAGACGACCGGCTGCAGTGTTCGAGAAGCACAGCACCCTTTCAGTCATCTGCGAAACGAACTACTCCCTCCACCTTAGTCCAAAGGCACCTCGAGGAATCCTCTGTCCATTGCCTTACGCCACCTATAGGGAGTGAGCACCCGACGAGGCCACTCAGAGCGACTGCCTCCTGTCAGTGTGCTTTTGATCATGGACGGGCCCGTATGACCAGGGCCACCAATGGCTGCAACCGAGACAGATGGAAACACCTGGAAAGGCCAGCAGTGCCCTTATCCCTCGCCCACCAGACATGTCATAGGGGAGGTACCACCTAGAGCCTACCCGAGATTGCAGAGGGCTGGACCTCAACAGACCAGATGCGAAATCCCCTGACGCCTACGCTCAGACTGAACAGGCACCACATAGGCAACCTCTAACGCACCGTTCCATGGTAACGTGTCCTTGCTAACTCAGCTGTCTGGGGCCAGCTCTAGCGTCCAGCCTTAATGCCATTACTATCTACGAAGGACGTAGTACTCAGTTGAGACGGTAACTGCAGGACTCTATATGCTCTAGTTGTAAACTGGGAGTATGAGGGCCCATTAGTATAATCTATAACGGACATCAGTAAAGTTGTGAGATACAAGGTACTCCTGCCAGTAACGCCTAGTGCTGTGCTGGACCTAGGATGTGCCCGAGCTCGGTAGATGGCCGTTAAGGTCTGGCCATCGGATGCAGAGCCTTGGCTGCATGAGAGAAGGCTACGGGCATGGCATGGTCGTCTGTCTGTGCCTTACCTGTCAGAGAAGTTCAATGCAGAGCTCAAGACCAAGACAAGTAGCTCCAGCAGTCATACTAGAGGCCATACATGTCAGTCAGCGAATGTAGGGTGACTAATTAGGTGTCCAGCCAGATAGAAGATGAAGCACGGCCTGGAGGCAGTCTATGGGAGAGTGACTCACCATACGCAGGCTCACGCATCGCTGCAGGTCACATAGGGGCATATGATGTACTGCATATTGCCTGACGGACCGTGTAGCCGCTACCTTCAATGACCATGGCACGACAACTATATTCCCTACAGATGTTAATGCTCCAGACTGATGCATACCAATCTAGTAAAAGATAAGAAACACAAATACAGCTCTAGGAATGGTCACTGTCTCGATCAGACCACTCGACGCTTCAGATTTCAATTGGGCTTCCCATAATTTACTGGGTCAGGAGGATGGCCCTCCCCGCTTTATGACCATATGCACAGTACGGGGCACATCGCTGTGCGAAGACAGGATTACAATAGTCAGTGGCCCGGTCACTCCAGCCAGGCTGTTATTTGGGGGAGCCCGGCGTTATCCTCCGCTCACCCCTGCAAGTGGCCCTTACGCCGAGTCCACGAACATTGTTGTGGACCACGATGCCCAGAATCAGCACCCCGAACCCCAGCAGCTCCAGAAGCGAATACGGAGTGAGGGGCTCTCCGTACGGGCGACTGTAGTGCCTCGTCGAGTAGTATACTATGACCATGATGGCCCATATCAGCAGTGATCTCAAGTTATCAAATAGAGACAGATGGGTTGAAGTAAGAATCTTCCCGACAACCAGCCCGGACCATTTAAAGAGTAGAATGGATAGCGCATATAGGAGATTCATGGCTAGTATGTTTCCGTTGACAAAGGACATGTACAGCGAGTTGGCATAGTTCTCCAGGCTCCCATGGTCGCTGCCAGGTATCACGTGTGCCAGCGGGCACGCAACGCACAGCGACAGGATCACGCCACAGACACCCTCCCAGCCAACACCTAGCAGAGAGTCTATGGCCCGGCTCTTGAAGGTCTTCTCTTCTAGAAGGTATTGCGTGGCAGAGAAGATCTGTCCGCCGACGACGAGCAGGACCCCTATGGTAGTCTCGAGGGTGTCTCCGTGCTCCCGCTTCTGGATCGCAATGGCGACGTCTACTAGGAGAAGTCCTAGAAACGCAAAGCAAACACCCATGATCTCCCACCTCTCCGGTCTCCTTTTTAACAGGGGGATTGCAAGGATCTGGCAAAAGACGATGGTGAACCCCCGAAGGCTTTGGGCCGCAGACACCGAGATGTATAGCATAGCAGTGTTGAAGGCCGTTGCTTGCACAAGATCCAGGGCGGAGAAGCAGGCCGTCGCAAGCACAAACTTCCAACAAGGCAGTGGACCCACCATAAGCTTCCTTGCTTTCCTTCGAGCGATCTGCGGAGGGAGCTGCCTCTGCATAGACGGATGTGTGCATGATGTCTTGAGGGCTGTGCTATTCTCTTGCTCGAAGCTCGTTGCACTACTGGCAGCCATATCAGGAGACGATTTGGAGATGCTCCTTTTAATGACGCACCGCTTTATGCAGAAAACTCCCAGGCCGATACTCTCACCAAGGAACATGAAAAAGGCTGGAATCCACACCTTGTCGTACAGCTCCAGCTGGCCTTCGACATTCTTGCCCTTCATATAGTATGAGACCTTTCTGAAGACAATACCAAGGGCGCCTGCCGTCATCATCGCTGCAACGAGGAGTAAGATACGGTATCTGAGGTCTATGTTGCATGGCATTGTGTCTGTAGTCAATGAGAAGTACAAAAATAAATCCTTAAGCAGGGTGATTTTGGCTGACCCTTGACATCCATGTGGCACGGCTGGGTGGTAGAACCCTAAGTGCCACAATCCTGAGAGGTTCCTACTCCCCTGTTCACTGCACTCTGTATCATGTAACAAGAAGGTTTGATGGGACTAGACCTTGCTGGTTATGTGGCCCTCTCCATGGCCCCCGGGCTTGATGAATGACCAACGCGAGGCATCAGTCGATAATACAACTTTTTGTGCAGCATCATCTGGGTAAGCAAGTGCTGTAACGTGTCGTATCCTAAGAGGCACAGTGGCCATGATCTAGCTTGGTAGGCCAGAGCAGAGACAAGCATGCCTCCTTGAGGGTACGAGTCCCATAAAAGCAGCTGTAGCACATTCTGATGTTCTTGCTCGCTGGCACTCGTTCGTCCCTTTGTGACCTTTAGCGCCAAAGAATCGTCCCTAGCTAGCCAGGATGATGAGGAGGCTCATCCGCCTGCTGATCATGGGCTCCATACAACCGACCCTATGGTGAACAACCAAACAGAATGCTGCGTTCCCCAGAGTGCGAATGGACGATTGTGTACTGGATAGCTGATAAATTTCCTTTGAGGAACCGGCAAGCTGTCGGCGCCCAATGTGCGGGTGAAGTCTGTTCTTACTCAGCCTGCCATTATTACTCGGGTCCTCACTCCTGGACGTATGTCCTGAGATCCTGGATATCGCGGTACAACAAGACCCTGAACACTCGGCCAGTAACAGAGTGCTCTAAGTTACATGCTGAATCTCATATGGCAGAAGAATACCCCGAACCTTGAAGCCTAGGGCTAACTAGAGGGCAGCGAGCAAAGAACAGTCCGACAGCCCCTGTTCGTGGGCCCACTTGGCACTCCATCTTGGCAAAAGGCGACAGGAATGCGCAGTGAATCTCCTGGCTGCTATTTGATTGCTCTCGGTCTCGACCTCGATATGGGCTGGCCTTTGCGCTCTGTTGCATCCGAACGACACTACGGCACTACAAAATCATCGTCTTGTATCTGACTTGGAGATCCTCTAACATTAAATATTAGCCACCATGAGATTACAAAGTGCACAGTGGCACAGTGAGCTGTGCGTCAATGCTGTCGATCCACCGCCCGAGGTAATTCATTACAGAAGCAGCTGCGATGGTACGAGCTAGCATCCACACAGGTAATCAATGATCGTGCCTACTTACGATCTAGGAGCCAGAGCCTTGCGTTGTCAATCCTAAAGGAATCTGTCAGGCGTGCAATGTATGCGGCAATCCAAGATCGCCGTAGCAGACAATAAAGATTCGAATAACCACGAGACAAGCAATTGCAGACCAAAGGGCCAAGGGATGAGTAGGAGCCCAAAGAGTGCAGATGAGCCTTGAAGAAC
Source organism: Giardia duodenalis (assembly GCF_000002435.2). Classification (NCBI taxonomy): domain Eukaryota; phylum Fornicata; order Diplomonadida; family Hexamitidae; genus Giardia; species Giardia duodenalis. Next base: position 43,289 of record NC_051858.1, on the reverse strand, counting down.
AGTGTGTAGAGGTAATATGGATGCGTACATTCAGCGGCTGTCATCTCCTTAAGAGCTGTAGAAGTGCACACAGTAGCAAGGCATCGATGAAATCATCACTGCTACTATGCTCGGAGAAGAGCTCATTAGTGTAGGTACCGTGGAGACAGGGGCTGGCGTCCGCTCGCGTGATAGGCCACTAAATGTTAGGATCAGACACTTGTAAGTACTGCAGTATGTATCTATGAAAGGCATGTGGCTGACTGCTATCCTGTCGCTATCTCTCCGAGGCCCGAAAAGCCAAAAGATAAAGTAGGGCATTATCGTGTGTCAGGGTCTATGCCGTTTAAGCCTTCGAGGTTTTTGTTGCGCATGCTTGCCCCGAGTCTTATCAGCCTGCCGCCGCACACCCTGATGCATGATGCAACTTGGTTCCGAGGGCTCATCTAGCCGTCCACCCAAATCAGCGGTCCAGATATTCCTTCACATTAATATGCCTAAGAGCTCAGTAGGGCGCTCCCTTGTTGGTCCTTCTGGTTGCCGACGCCAGGGCAAAGGGTCAAAGGTTAGCTTCCCTTGGCTCTGCTCTGGCCCCTTCTCCATTGTGGAAGGCCAGAATAGACAGCAGCGTTGACTGGTTAGCACTACGCTTCGAAGACTGCCAGTTGTTCTGGTGCATCTCCATGCTACCTCATGTGCGCCGGAGCGCCATCCTGCACAGAGTAGAAAAGGTGTGTGGTAACCCTCTACAGAGTAATGAGAACAAGGGCTACAGAAACATCTACAGTTGACTGTCTGATGCTCAGCTCATCGCTCCCTGGTAAAGGGTGCACAGCTTGCTCCCCTTAGCCGGGTCACGAAAGCGCTGCAGGCGGACAGAAGGGGCCAAGGACAAAGGGCCTGTCACGCTCTTGGTCCAGAAAAGGCCACTTGCTGAAGGCGGTGCCTGTAAAGATGGTCCAGCAGATCTTCAACTAGCCCGTGCTTATTACGGTGGATGGATTGGCGGATTTTCATAGCAGATTACCGTCTTTGTGCGCCACTCTTACGCAGTACCGACGCATCTACACACACTGCGAGAGTGGTCTATATCACTGAACATGCCCAGGCACCCGCCAGCTAGGCCATGGCAAGATGTCCGCGCCTGTCCTACTCCCAGACGCGCCTGTCCAAGGCAGAGAAAGGCTGTGTCGCGATCCGTACCACTTGTCATATTGCAAACTTTTTATATCCGTCGTTTCTAGTGTGTCGGTTAGTCTCTAAACTATGTCCGCCGTCGGGTAGAGCCCTGACTTCTTAGGCGACACAAGGCAAGGATCGGATCTCGTCTAAACGCAGATAGCTAAGTCTCGCGCCTTCCACAGACCTGCTAACCCCTACCGTGGCGTAGAGAGGCTCCAGTAGTTTTTGCAGTTAGTCAAAGGGATATTAGTGACTTCACAACCCTGTGTGCCCCTGAGTAGTGGTCTGCTAGTTTGCAAAACAAATTAGCCTTGTGCAAGCCATTGGCTAGTGCATCCCCTTGTGAGGATATAGTCTCCCGGGTTTTCTCGCTTCTCGTGTATTCTGCTACAACTACAAGGGGTGTGCTTAGGAGATGTTACGCCGCCTTGAGGTTGAGCCGGCTGGCAGTCCTTGTGCTGCTCATCTGGCCCGGAGACAGAGAAAGCTTCTGTTAGAGTTGAGCTCCCCTTCAGTATCGTCATTACAAGCTAGGTAGCCGAGCAGTCAACGCGTACACGTACCACGAAATGAGTACCGACGAGCTGACCTGTGGGATGGACTGGACCCGTCACCCGGTGCGATCTGCTTCTAGCCGGCGGGAGTCGTTAATAAGGAGCCCTACAACAGTGACGGGGACAGGAGAACAGGCCCACAATGTAATAGCAACCAACTTTTTCATAAAGGCATGCCTCTATTTTCAGACATAGCCAAAGTTCCGTGAGTTTACTCGTGAAGTCGTGGGTCATATCCACAGGCAGGATATCCGGCAACACAGCACATAGCACGTAGTGGGCGTGTCTCTGTATGGATCTGCTCCGTATCCTGGAGTCTCAGTAATGCTGGATAGTCAAGCCCGCTAGATGTGTATCTGTCGGAGCATCCTATCTATAACCGCTATCAGAGCAGCAATTGTAGCCCTCGCTTATGCAGTCAATTAGCGCATCATATTGATAATCAGACAGCTACTATTATGACTAGCATACTGGTTAGGAGTGTACACAAGTGCTTATATCTGAATATTGGATTGAGAGTGACGCCCCTCGTCCGAGTAGGACTACTAGTACGGCATAGCCCCGGTCCGCACGAGTAGATAGTCTGTGGTACAGCATTCAAGCAAAGTACTGGTTCTTCTCAATGTCGGCAACGAAAAGTACGCGATCCTCGCTGCACAGATAAATGACGTCGACAGTGGCATAGTCGATGAAGTTCCCGTTCATGAGGGCCACTCCTGTCTCGGCCAGAATCGGGTTAACAAGGGGGAGGTACTTATCTAGAAGAAGACGCTTCAGTAGGGGAACAGGGTCGTTCATCCCTTCGCTGTGCTTCTTGGTGGCGATATCGTGCACTCCAAGAAGCTCTACATATGCACGAACTTGGTCGTTGTTAAATCCATAGGTAAACTTCTTAAGCTTGAGCGCAGAAGAGAAGAGCACGTCGCCCTCAAGGTTGGCCAGAGTTACAGGGGTTTGGTCTGATACCTTGCTAGCTGTCACAACGAGTGCCCCCGTGAGGTTGACCGGTAGTGCAGCCGCCCCGATCCACGGTATGTGGGGTGCGGCATCCTTGGAGGGACTGACAGACAGGGTCAGGGTGACCCCGAGTCCAAGGTCGTTAACAGTGCTTAGTAGTCCGGCCTTCACAAGAGCCTCTGCAAGGCCGGGTATGTTCTGCGCCCTGATGGTGCTGTACGGGACAGTGAGACCGTCTGCCTTGAACTTGTCATACGCCACGTGCCAGGCATACAGGTAGGAGTTAACTGATTCCCTGTCTACATAGAACTCATAGTCCCTGTCGGTGTAGACTGTCTTCGGAGGGGGAGAGGTGATCTTGTTTGGATAGAGAGCTCTGACCGACCAATCTGGGATAGTAGCGATCATTGAAAACCCACCCTGGTCTGCCACTATCTTGTTATCGACGACATTGATGCCGTTGATGTAGCGCTGGTCAGTCAGATAGTCATCACCGATCTGGACAACTAAGGGCAGGTTGAGCATTGACTGCTTTATTGAATTGAAGATTGTGTTAAAGAGGAGTTGCAACACGGTGTTCTTCATCAAATCCTCCAACGTGGGCGCCATGCCCTGGATGGCAGTTGCAAGGACAGACCCGCCTGTGTCGAGTCCGATCGCATCGATGTCGAGCCCAGACGAGTACACGACGTTCGATATCTCGGAGAGCCCGAAGTGGTAGGGGCAGGTGGGGTCGTCTCCGAGCCTCAGAGAGATGTCTGCCCCGAAGCCCTTGAGGGTGAAGATGCAGTCGACGGTCCCGGTGATCCCAGTGATGGTAGTTTTAAGCCGCATCGAGATCTGCATGATGCCGTCCCGGGCCTCCATCTTGACAAAGTTGTTGTCCTGCAAATGAACCTTCATGGTCGAGACGCGCACTGCACGGGGCCTGATATTGGAGAGGGTAAGCTTCAAAGACCCGACAGTTATGGGTATCTCTGGAAACGCTGGAAGAGCAGAGATAACGTCAGGAATGATAGAGTAGCCCTTCTGGCAGAACTTCTCCAGTCCGCGTCGGGTGAAGCGGACCCCCATTCCGCGACTGGGCTCCTCGGCGAAGGGCGTATTCAGTTCGCATGATAAAATGGCAGAGACAAGTAATAACACCCTCATGCAGAGAAATTATTATCCTATTAACAGCACATACGCCAAAAGACCTTTGGGTCCGCATGCTGGATACTACTAGCGCGTGCTCTGTTTCACTGTCATGAGGCGCTGATACCAGCCTTGTTGGTCCGAGAGCAAGCTTGGTGTGTCACATCTCAATAACATAAGTTAAAAGTGCAGAAGCCCCGTTCTCGTTTGGTCTTAGCTAGCGACGGGCTGTTACTGGCTCCGTGCCTGCTCATGTGCACAGTGTCATTATCATAGCGTGCCAGTCGCTTGTGGCCCTTGAGCTACTGGCTATGGGCACCATGCTAAATGTGTTCCAATGGGTGAAAAAGCCAGGTACTTCGACGTGTTGTCCATGGTGGCGGCATTCATCCCTTGGTGCTATCGGGGCATTCGTTGCGTGCCTCACGCTTACTCAGTGTGAACCCGATACCGAGGAACAGTTCCACAAGCTCCGCTACCCCCGACCTGCGAGCCACAATCGCAGCGCTACAAGGGTCAGAGGTCCTTTATCGCATCTCCCTAGCCAGTGTGCATATCAACTGGAGTGGGAGACGTCGACACTGACACCGATGGAGAGCCTCTTAGGAATAGATAACGGCTTTCCCGATCAACAGCGCGGCAACAGAGCGGGGGCCGCATCCTCGCTCTGCTGCGTCCAAGTGAGACCTCTGGGCCTGTGTGGGGCGACTGAACAAGGCCAGGACAGCACCACCCATGGTCTGAGCCCACACTTGCATGCACCGCACGTCGCTCACCGAGATCAGGGTCGTTGGCACACCCCATCACTGCCTGCAAGGCTCGTCTGTTCCTCCCCGATTGAAGAAACACAGCCCAGCATCAGGCAAGGTCAAGCATCCTGTGTGGACCCCAGCACGTGAGGTTCAGTCTGGGTCAACTCTACGCGAAGGCGTGGCATTGCTACGCAGCAGGGCAGCCCACTCCCACAAAGACTGCAGGGCCATCCGATGGGGTCGAGACGCCGAAAGCTGAGCTCCTCGTCCTGCGCATTATTTATTGATTCTGACGGGAGTCGATGCTCTGGGCCAGCTAGGCCGTCCCCAGCGGCTCTGTGGCTTCTGCGAGCGCTCACTGAGATAGGCCACCGTGCGGGGAGCCTGGCTATCGACCTCCTAAGACACCGCAATCAATCGCAGGTGGCAGCTCGACGGTCCACCGTAGAGTCTACAGCACAGTGCGTGTTGCCAGGTAAGGTGTCACGATGGGGGATGAGGCGTGCTGGGGCCCCAGAACCTAGCGAGGCAGGCATCCCTATGGCACGCATAATGGGGAGGAGGGCATGAGAGCAGGGGCGCGTACTATTCTCGGGGCAGCTAGGATGACACCACAGCTCTGCTACACCCCAGTCTTGTCGCCGTGGGGGTGAACACGATTCCCTGGAGTGTGGCGGAGCATCGGGATGACCTGACCTGAGGCGGCGCTTCGCACACACCGTCTGGGCTGAACAGGCCTGTGGGGTCTTCTCCACTGACCGGCGCCCTCTGCTTCTGGGACTGAGTCTGCCCCAACCCGATGGCTCAGAAGGCATACACACAGGAGCCAAGCATCTGCTAGTCCAGGCGGTTGCTTGGGATCGTTATGGATCACTGAGCATTCACTCGTTATGAGCTATGGCCCGCCAGCCGCAGAGCTAGAACTCGTCCACCGTCCCCACGAGCTTCATGTTCTCAGCTGTCACCCTTTTCTTCAAAGCTGCCCTCGATTCTCTCCGCCTCCGCAGGACGAACCAGCACGTGAGGGCGACGGCCGCTATGATGAGAAGGGAGACAACGACTGCCACGGTGACCGTCGTGGAGCTGGAGCTGGCCTTCCTGGTCTGAGAGACGCATGTGTCACCCCTGAGGGTGTACCCCTCCATGCATATGCAGAGAGAGCCGACTGATTCTGATCCGCTTGGACAGCCTGAGGCGCAGGATCTCTTGCTCGGCTGGACATTGTGGCTGCTGTCTGCACATGAGAGGCACTCGCCATCTATGTTACAACTCGAGCACCCCGTGGCGTCTGACGGGCAGGTGTTCCTAGCTATGCATGCGCCGTCACTGCTGGGCTCGAAGCCCTCTGCACAGACGCACCTTCCATCCTCCTCTCTCTGATTCAGCTCCGTGCATGTGAGCAGGCAGAGAAGCCATCGACGGAGACAAGTCCGGGGGAGCACCGTGTGCACACGAGGTTGTTATCCTTAGAAGTGCATGCTTGACAGCTCTCAATTCCACACGTGGCACACTGGAGCTCTTCTGGATCCGCATAGTATCCATCGCCACAGTCAGACGCGTCGACACATGTAACCGTTCCAGAGTCGTCCACTTTGGTGTACTTTCCCGAAGAACACTTTGTGCAGTGATCAGACCCTGGACCCGCTCCAAACATGCTGAGTCGCACTGGACACTGCCTTCCAGATAAGCCCCTGTAATGCATTCGCAAACAGGTTCGTCACTGGCATCTGCCTGTTGATTCGGCTTATCGCACTGGGACCGACATGAAAGGCCATCGATGAAAAGATACCCAGAAAGGCACTTCATACACTTGACCACACCACTATCAGAAGCACACGTCTGGCACTTGTCAATACCACACAAAGGACAAATGTTAGTGGCACTATCTGCATAATACCCCTCACCACAGTCAACAGAATCTACACGTTTAATGGCACCAGATGCATCACGCTTGAGATATTTTCTTGAGACACAGGACGTGCATTTCTCAACCTCAGGACCCGTACAGGCTTAATTGCATGTGCTATGTGTACTTGTGGCGGCATCCAAGTAGGTTCCTGTACTGCACTTACAGCTACAGACATTATTTTTATCACAGCTACCTGAGCCACCCGATGGACATGAGTCGACGCAGGAAGCACGTCTACAGTTGCATATTTGCCGGCCTTGCAGCTGGCACACACAGGAGCACCGGAGGCATCAGGGCTAGGGGTGCATACAGCGCAACCGGGGACAAATCCATCGCATCTGGTACATGCCGAATCCTTCATGAAGTACCCTTGGTCCTCATTGCAAATAGTACATTTACCGTTGAACGTCTTTTTACATATGGTGTCTCCAAGGGGGTCAGTGATGACGTAGCAGCCGCCCTTGTACAGGAAGACAGGGCGGCCATAGAAATGCTGGTTGCAAGCTGCGCACATTCCTGCTGAGCTATCCTTTTGGCAGCTATGTAAAATACTTACCTGCCTACAGTTTCCATTGTGTGGGCCTCACTGGTGTTGGTGCACTGCTTACAAGCAGAATAGCCACCCATCTCTATTTGGTTGACCTTAGCACATACTTTAGCTCCCTTCTTACTGCTACTGAGCACCCGCCCCGCAGTATGGCTAACTATGCAATGAGTACAATATCTTTTCTGTACCTGTTAGAGCCAAAGGTTGCGCATACTCCATCGATTGGGGCTTTGGTCTCATCTAAGCAGGAAGTACGTTGAAGACTGGCGGCGCCTTCTGCATTGTCTGGCGCAGGATTCTGAGGAAGGGACACACAAGTCGCACAGCCTTCCATTCCGGATAGCGTATCACTACATAGGATACACCTTTCATCGGTGGTAGTATCTGGATTCGTAAAAACGGCCCCATACTCAGTATCACAAACAGTGCACACCCCGTTTGAAACAGTCTTATGTCTGTACCAGGCCACTCATCATTATTGTAGCAGCCCCCGTAAAATAGAAAATAACCTACACCGTCACCAGTATTCCTACTTCCACTTCCACCAGCACATGACTTACAGCGTGTTCCACCGCCGTTAACACCTTCTTGTTCACACACAGCTATGCCTGGTGCGCTAGCTCCACACGCTCTCCGTCGATAGGCACTTTTCCAGACTTGCATTCGGTACATAGAGGCCTCTCGTGAGCGAATATAACGCACTTATTTTCCGCACAATCAGGCTGATCCTCCTCACAGGCAACGTAGTAGGTACTCCTGTCTGGAGTAGACCTGTCGTCTGTCTGGGCTGCCAGAGAGCACGGCGAAGAACAATAATACCAGCATTAGTAGATTTTTAATTACTGACGTTTTTCGGTGCTTGCCTGTAGTCGGGCACACTAGCCAGTTATAGAGTGCCTGTGCCATACATTGAAGACTCGCGCATCCAGAAGCAGCGCGTAAAAAGCAACTAGTCATTTACTCCACCCACCGGTTGCTTCCAGTGGTGTGCCGCTGGGGCATGTCTGCGGTGTGGTCCAGAGATCTCACGGGCAAGCCTCACTCAATTCCCGGCCAGTCTGGAGACGACGGTTGGCCACGGGTCGCAACGATAGCCACAGCGGTGATAGGGAAGAGCTCCCTCCGTTTGTGGATCTGGGGTCCTGCGTTCCTCGGCTGTTCCGCGGGCGTGCACACAGCTGGACCTGAGGCGAAGGAGAGCCGCGAGGACCCGATCCACATTATGAACGCAAGATGGTACCTTTGGGTCCCAGAGAGCAAGCCGTGAGTCTCTACTTGGGAGACCACTCCGAAGACGCTTGCCCTCTGGCAGGACACACACGCTGGCTCTGTGGCCTACCGTGCGAGAGCGCCAAGCAACCAACCGAGCACCTGAGAGAAGCAAACGATGACAGACACAGAGTGCTGGGCGACGACAAGCTGATCCTTCCGGCCCACATACCGAACCAGACAGCTGCCATGCTCATCCACCAGGGTGCGCGCATGATCGCGAGCATCGAGCAGGCCGGGACTGGGGTCGCGCTCCCCGCAATCAGGGGCCTAGACGCCCTGGTGGGAAGCTGCCAGAGGGCCCCTCTGCCAGACAACACCACGGAGCAGTCCCAGAGCAAGGCAGACCCAGACCCCGAGAAGGCGAGGCGCCGGATAGCAAACAGGGTGAACAACGCGCTGAGCTTTAATGGCTGCCAGGTCCTCTGTTCCTTGACACACCCACGATAGACAAGCCAGAGAAGGCCAAGGCCCCCTCAGCGCGCTACACCCGTGCGTCCCCCCGAAGACTACGTTGGCCTTGACTACCCTCCATCGATGAACTCGACGGGGCTGGAGTGGCAACCGAGGAGGAAATGAGGAAGGCCCTGTTTGGGACTCTCAACAAGAAGGCCTCAGGCGTGTCTGGCCTCGGGCCGGTCCAGCTCAAGGCGATGAAGCAGAACGACAGCTTCGTGAAATACCTCACGCAGGCGTACAACGAGCTGACCGCTCATCCCGAAGGAGTCCGACGAATACCCCGATCGCGATAGGCGAGACGGTCACGAACATCTTCCACCGCGTCCTGCTGAAGCGGCTGGTCAGGCATGCCAACTACCCCTCATGCGAGCAGATCGCCTTCAAGCAGAACGCATACGCGGTAGGCGTGAGGAGGGCCCACGAGCTCATCAGCAGGACAGGTGCACGCCGTCTCCCTCGACACAAAGAACGCCCTCAACTCGCTCCCGAGGGCAGAGGTCGTCAGAGCCCTGAACGAGGCAGGCGTCCCGAAGGTCCTGATCGACTACGTCAGGAACTTCCTCGACCTGAGGCACAGCCGGGACGTGAAGTGCGAGGTCTGCGGCGTCCCCAGGGCGACCCGCTCAGCATGCTCCTCTTCTGCATGGCCACCGAGCGCCTCCTGAGACGCCTCAAGGAGAGGGGCATCACCTTCCTTGCCTATGCAGACGACATCGTGGCGTTCCACGACGAAGGGTACCCAGCAGGCGCAATAGTACAGCAAGCCACAGCAGAGGCTGCCGCCATGGGCCTGACGATCAGGAGCGACAGATGCAAGTCCACCATGGCGGGCGAGGAGGTGACCTTCCTCAACCACCCGGTGTCCCCCACTCCAGCCAGTCCCGCACCAAAGGCCATCGCAGGTGCCGAGACTGCCCTGAAGAAGATCGAGAATGCCCCCATAACCATCCACCAGAGACTCATTCTGCTGTCACTGCGTGGTCCCGATGGTGAACTACGCCCCCCTGGTCGAAGTAACATCGGACAAGGCGGACTACGAGGAGTTCGACAGACGTCGCACAAGGCATCAGCACTAACCAACAGAAGCTGCGATCGCCTGGTCGACTTCCTAGCGTACCCGAAGGAGAAGGGCGGCCTGGGCCTGCTCATGCCGGGGCTCTGCCACAACGAGCTGCGAAGGGTATGGGCCTCCCCGGACGTCAACAAGGGGACCAGAGACCCGGTGGAGCTGCCGGTGAACGGCCAGGCACTGCAGGGGAAGGGGCCTACTTCAACCGCCTCCTCACGCGCACACACCAGCTTCCGGACAGAGCGGCGACGTGCTGACCGAGGAGGAAAGGGCCCTGAAGGAGAAGGGCGATTCGATCATGGCGCAGACAAGAGGCACTTGCCCGGGCTGCCACACGGCGTGGACCAGGACCACGAGGCACGACATGATCGTCGCGTGCCTGTACCTCCGCGTCTCAGGGAAGCTCAACCGGAGCTGGAGATCAAGACCCACAGCCACCTCAGCGACCAGAACCAGAAGCCCGACATCTGGCTCGTCGACAAGTGCAAGGCAGTGGACGTGGGCGTCATCCAGCCCCGCCAGATGGATGCCTACTACAACGAGAAGGTCAAGAAGTACAGGGACGGGACGCTCCCGATCATCTACGGGACGGACGGATCCCTCCACCCCAAGTCCAAGAGGCACCTCGAGGAGCTCCACGTGGATCTCCGTCCGGGCTGCCTTCGCCATCGCCCACATGGCTGCAGAGGCGAACGAGCACCTGACGGGGCTGATCAGACGCGACCGGGCCGAAAGCCTGGCCACCCAGAGCGACCGTCTCCTGTCATCCTACTTCTGACAACCGAATGAATCCATCCCTGGGACCCGACGACAACGATCGAGAGGGGGCGCAAGACTGGACACACAACCGAGTTGAATCCCAACCAGAAGAGAAAGCCCCGTTAGCTGCTGCCGATCTGTATGGACAGTATTGAGAATGACAACAAAGACCAGAGTTTCACTCACCGTAAAGGGAGAACAAGGAGAGACGCCCTAGTAGACCAGCGAGCCTGCAGGACGGCCTGATCTCCAAAAGGACCTATGTGCACACCTAGACCGAGCACACGCCCATAGAACAGCCGAGGAACGCAGTTAGCTCCTCCCTTCCACTACTGTGGTCATTATATCATCAACGACCAACCCTCGTCTCCGGATATCGCCAAAAATTGAGCGGGAATTTACTCACGAGATTTGCGGACAGCGCCCGCAGGCGAGAGCCGTTGCTGCGAGCAATGATGGTACCCTATTTGATTCTCTCTGAGTCCTCCTTCATTCTGATCACAGAGACAACCTCGGAGACATGCTTCTATCTCTTCGTGCTTGATGCTCATCGAGGGACGGCAGATGTCTCCCTACTCGAGCACGACATTGCACTGGGGTTCCTGTGTGATCACAACGACTCGCTGGGTCAGTTTGGATACACTAAAATGGAGACTTTCCATCTAAGCGGCCTGGTGGACTTCTACATAAGCGGGATACTGCGCCAGAGGCTAAGCGATAGGACTACTAAGCGTACAGTGCAAGCAGACGCCCTTGGAGATCGACAGGGAGAATCGCTTGCTAATAGGGATACCACAGGCCTTACACCGGTCTCCACGGAATTCTCTGGTACTTCATTGAAGGGAACGGTCGAAAGCTTCCTCATGCACAGACAGCCCTCCAAAGATCCCGAGGTCTCGGTGGCTAGTGCACCAACTCTTCAGCATCTCCTCGAAAACATCCCGGTAGATGTTCATCCCATTATCGCCGATGGATCACTGGCCTCCATGAACGATCAAATAGAGAGGCTGGTCATAGACAAGCAGTACAACCCCTACGTATCCCTGTCTGCTGCGAAGAAGCACAAGAAGGTGCGGCGCTCCCTCTACGTTTCCGTTGATAATGACACCGACATGTCCGACGACCTCCTCTCTGAATCCAGCGCGACCAGAAGTTACGCACTGTCTGCCCACGGCTCCCAGTTCCACGACGATGGCATGACGAGTGCAATCTCCTTGAAGAGGAAGTTGGACACATTCAAGAGAAGAGAAGGCTATGCAGGAGAGTATGCGATCCGGCCGATGAAAGGAAGGGTGCACCGCTTTCTTCGCCTCTGCATAAACATCTCCTCGGCAACAAGCAAGCAGAGTATAGACTATAGGGCTGAGTTAGAGAGCATAGACAATATCCTGAAGGAGCTTGCTGTCTCACCCTGCCTAGATCACACTACTGGTGCAAGTGCCAGCCTCAGCGTCCCTATGACACCGGCATGGGTCGATGCGATGATCAGCAGGTTTGCTTTTGAGTATCCAGCAGCGGGAGTCTCCATGGAAGCCCCTGCGTCTCCACGCGCTCATCAACACGCTGGCAGCACAGTTGTTCCGGAGATGCTCCAGCAAGAGCGCAGTGCTATCACACATGTACTATCTGATGAGTTGCAGCCAGCATTGGAGAGTGACGACAATGAGTCTAGTTCTAACGAAAGTATCGCTGACCATGTAAGTGCTACTCCACGGCTTCCATCGAAGTATTCGACGACTAGTCAGATGTTAAGTGTCATGTATGATGCAGCTGCAAGCCCCACACCGAGTTTGCTCGAGGCCGTTGTTGAGGCATATCTTCCCTCGGACTACTACTCTCTGGACTCCCTTGGGTTCCTCCAGGTCTATAACAGTACACAACGAATTCTGGCGACCATCCTAATTACTCCGTTGAAAAGGCTCTACCACAACATCTTTATGGTGATGGCTCAGAAAGACGGGTTCATAACAGAGGGCCTACGGAGCCGGCTCAAGCTTGGGCGCGCCTCAACGTCAGCCTGTCAGCACCTTGACTTCTTCGCGTCAGACCTACTCAACTGCCGCGAAGTTGTCAATTGCCTGCTCACAGAGCTTACTCCGGACCACCTTTATAATCACAAGCTCTCTTTCACTCTCAGTTGCCTCTCTGTGTTGGTGATGGCAGGCGTGCTCTACAGGTTCCTCCAGGAGGCCGATCGAAGGCCCTTCCTATCAGCTATTGACGCAGCTTTGGGGTTTGCAATTGAAAGCTATTTGTTGGCGAATCCGGGGCGTCTTCCTTCTATGCGTCTCGTGTTCCCGTTCTTGGCTATTAGCTCGCCGTTCTCTAAGTTTGCGGCCGTTGCATTTTTACGGCTACTCACTGCACGCCTCTCCAAGCTTCTTCTCGAAGAAGCCATCCCTAAGAACACCCTTAACACGCTGGTACTTGCAACAACCGAGGTGTGCGAGCTCAGCTTTAAGCTTACGCTGTGCACGCAGCTCCCACCTATACACATCCTGGTCATTCACCGTGAGATCTTCTACAAGGCTGTGCTCGCTTTTGAAGCCCTGGCATTCATAAAGAACTTGAACCTAAGCGAACAGCTAGGTCTGGAAGAGCATGTGACAGCCCTTCTCGATGCAACCCTAGATGAATCCACAGCCATAGCGTGCTACTTTAGGAACAACCTTGCCGATGCCGACTTCAAGCGTCTTTCTCCCGGCTTTGCCTCATACTTTTTGACTAACCTGGCCTTCTTGCTCCGCACGGTCTGCACCTATGCATCGGCAGTACCCACGCTGATGCCAGCCCAGTGCAGCCATATCCTGCTGAAGACCACTGCCCTGCAAGAGCTGGTTGGTGCCTCATCGGCTCTTGTCTCTAGCTGTAAAGGAATCTCGGGGTACTACAGGGGCCTTTACGCATCTAACAACAGTATAGGCACCACCAGCCGAGCACAGAAGGGTGAGGGCCCTGCTTGCCAATGCCATCTGCACGAGTGCTTCTTCGAGGATGCTCAGAAGATTTTATCTGAGTCGCCGACCACGCTCTCCATTCGGTCCATCTACGTGTTTGTTAAATACGTCAGGAGGCATGAGCAGAACGTCTGGAGGCACCACTCCACCCGGTTCATACAGCTGCTGGTCTGCCAGATGCAGAGGCTTTCTACACTGGATCGGACAACAGACAGCTTGATCGGAGCAGGCCCTCTGACCACCCTTCCGCTTGAGAACTCTGTTCTTAACCGGAAATCCCTCCTGGCTTCTCTGCGTGAGTGTCTCTTCGACTTTTCCTATTCTTTATCCCCGATTGTGCTGGTTCGCCTAACCACAGGCAACGATATTTCCGTCCTTCATGGCTTCACTCCTGGCTTCCTCACGATTAAGTTCCTCGAGTCCTCCACCCAGGCCCTCAATCTGCAGAAGCCTCTGGTTCTTGAGCAGGCATACAATTACTTCCTGGAGCACAAGGCGGAGCGCTATAAGCTGAGCATGCTACCGCCATTTAGCCAGCTGAATGACCCTTTGCTAGGAATCTCTTCTAATAAGTACAAGACTTATGGCAAGATCCTCCCCTGCATATCCTTCATCTCTGTAGATCCTCAAAACGAGCTTGCACTCGTATATTGCCATAATTATAACGCTCTCTTTGTCTACAAGCTCTCCACAAACGTCGACGACGTGTACCTGGTGGGGACTGGCTCCACGGATCTTTTCACCATCATTTCTCCGGGCTCACAAACCCTTCTGGCTGCCAAGGTTGTCTGGACAGAGGTCAAAAAGGCCATGAGGTCATACACAGTTTGTGAAGTCCACTTTATTCACGGGGACTCTCCCCAATCAGTGGCCAGCATAGAGGAGTACATATGGAAGACAACTAGGCACGAAAAGCCTGTGAAGCACCTGGCCCTCTTCTCTGTGGAAGATGAGCAGGAGGAGTACGAGCACAGACAGCAAGAAGAGCACCGCACAGATGCAAAAGATTCAATACCAAAGCCCGACAGGCGGCAGTCTTACCTGGTTACACAGGAGAAGACGACCACAAAAGAAACAATGACCGTGAGGCTCAAGATCAAGCGAACGGTAGCACATTAAGTAGTTTGCATAAGGCTCGCCCACTATTCACTCCGGCTAGTTGAGATACCCTAGCTTCTTAATGAAAGCAAACTGACTGGGGATCTCCTGCATCATGGCGGTGGCAAGCACCAGTTCTGGGTTCTCGCACTTCCCTGCTTTCATTTCAACCTCTGTGAAGTTCACGAACTGGAAGTTGTCGAACTTGCGACCACGGACATCGTCATCGAAAATGTGCATTTTGTCGAACGGACCATCGCCCAAACCAACAGCAACGATACTCAGGGGGTAGTTGGACGCTTCTTGGAGCGCCTTCATATCCTCAACCATGTCTGAAACGTCACCGTCTGTGAGCAGGACGAGAATCATGTATTGACCATTGGATTCCCTAGATATCTCTATCGCCTGGCGGATCATCGGGGCAAAGGTGGTCGGGCCGGACATCTCGATCTGGGGCGCGATGTGTTCGTACGCCTTCTTCACGGCGTCAAAGCCTTCGAAGTGGGGGTCTTCTTGATCAGGATACAGGAGAGGAAGGACAGACTTGTCCTTAGTGTTTATGCACCCGAAGCGGTACACGGGGTAGATGTGGTCGTCGTCGAATCTACTGACCACCCGAGACATAATGCGCATGGCCTTGACATACGGTATCTCTCTGCGCTTGATGTCATGAGATGTTCTGCTACAGGTGCAGAGTATCGTTTGTACTCTGCAGAGCAACAGTCTTATGCATAGCATCGGTGGATAGTGACGGAGTAATAGTTGTGACCGCATATCTAAGGGAGTTGATATGGAATATTGACACATGCTGTAAGGTTACGATCTGCCGTTATACTGGACAGGAATTAGTGAGTCAGCACATGCAAGGGTGTTCCATCCTCTGTGGGGTGGCCTGTCTACTGTCATGAATAGGGACCCAAGGAATGGAGATGGCAAGGACTCGTGCTCTCCTCCAAGCTGGGAGTGTACGGCCTCCAATCGTTACTCCAATCCAATCGCTTGATCCCATTTCTGGAAATAAAGCTATTATGGCCGATGGCAGCAACCACGCATTCAGTCTTCCTGCAGCAGCCTCCACCATCCCACAGTTCGCTCTCAGGGACCTCCACGAATGGCTGGATAGCGTGCTTAATGAAAGCACCACGGGGACAGTCTACTCCCTTAGGGGCCATCCGAGCCTCGCTGTGAAGAAGGTTCCTCTCGACGGCCTGGGTAAGGGCAACGTGGACGCCATCAGGCTCGAGCTGGCCACCCTTCCCGACCTCTCCCACCCGGGGGTTCTCAGGTATCATCAAGTGATTGAAGACGAGGGCTTCATTTACATCGTCATGAATCGCCACGACAAGACCCTCGAGCAAGTGTTTATCGACTGCAAGCGGAGGAAGACCCCCGTCTCTCCCGAGCTGATCCTCTCCATTCTGAGGCAGCTCGCCGCCGCCCTCGCCTACCTCCACAGTGTCAGTGTGGGAGGTACTAGAGGCCTCGTCCACCGCGACCTCAAGCTTGCGAACGTCCTCGTCAGCGCAGATGGTGAACACTTCATCATCGCCGACTTCGGCCTCTGTAAGGACGCCCTGAGATGCGGGAGCACCATTGCAGGCACGGCAGTATACATGGCCCCCGAGGTGCTCCTCCACAACGAGGCCAGCCCCGCCTCCGACGTGTGGAGCCTCGGGGTCATCATTTATGAACTAGTAACTCTGAGGAGGCCGGACTTCTTGGGGGGCAAGGAGCCGGCAGAGGTCTTCGTCGACGGGTGGAGGCCGGACCTGAGCGGTGTCGCTGATGGCTTCATGCAGAACGTTCTGGAGAGGATATTCGTGCTGGAGCCAGAGAGGAGGCTGACGGCCAAAGAATTGTGTAAGATGCTCACCACATCTAATGTCCCAGTTAATGAGCTGGGACATCGGTATGTGACGCTAGAAGGCAAGTGCAGCGCTTTGGAGGCTGCTCTGAACAGTGCTAATGCTAGTATCACGCTTCTAAAGAACGAGCTCAAGGCCAACTCAGGTAGGATCACCGCTCTTGAGGTGGCCCTCGACGCCAGGTCTGTTGAGATGGTGTCCCAATTGACCGAGATTGCCTCTCTCAAGGAGGCTCTCGAGACGAAGGCTGCTAGGATCGACGCACTCGAAGAGAACGCAAGGGCGAGGGAGGACAAGGTCGCCGCCCTTGAGCAGGATCTCGGAGTAAGATCTACTAAGATAGACGCGCTCGAGAAGGATATCAATACTAAGACGGACAGGATTAGTGCCCTTGAGAAGGACCTCAGTGCTAAGTCCGCTAGGATCGACGCGCTCGAGAACCAGGGTCAAGAGCATCTGGCCACGATGAGAGCGCTAGAGGCCAAGGTCATGCAACTTAGTGACAGGATGGATGCAGCCGACCCCCGCAGTTTTCTCCTGCTTCCCAGGTTGATACGCGCTGCGCACATGAACAGCACGGAGACCGTCCGGGTGCTACTTGAAGAAAGAGTCTGCACCGGCCAGCGTGACAAGCAGAAGATGACGGCCCTCATGCATGCAGCCCAGCAGGGGCACGGTGGGCCTGTTGAGCTGCTTGTTAAGAAGGAAAAGGGCCTCAAAGATAAAAACGGCTGGACCGCGCTCATGCACGCCATACATAATAGCCATTCAAAGGTGGCTAAGATCCTCGTCCCTCATGAGCACGGGAAGAGAAGCAACAACGGTCGGACTGCCCTGGTGATGGCCGTGGCCAATTCATGTGTAGAAACTGTTAGGGCACTTGCCGAGTTTGAGCATGGTCTTCGAGATTCGCATGGCCACACAGCTCTGATGATCGCCGCGGAGAAGGGCCACACAGAGATCGCCTCCCTCTTGGTCCCGTACGAAAAGGGCCTGACCGACAGCAAAGGACGTACGGCCTTGATGATCGCCGCACAGCAGGGGAGCCTTGAGATGGCCAAGATCCTCCTTGATCATGAGAAGGGGCTGAGGGATAAGCAACATCACAACGCCCTATACCATGCTCTCGAGAATGGGCACTTAAGGGTTGCCGAGATGATCATCCCCTACGAGGACCCCATCGATGAGAACGGCGTCACGGCACTCATGAGAGCCGTAGCCAGAGGGGACACTGACATGGTAAGGCTGTTTATACCAGTCCAGGGAGGAATGAAGGACAAGGACGGTAACACAGCCTTCGTGCACGCCCTCAAGAACAAGCATACAAGTATAGCTCTGCTTCTTCGCGAGCATGAGGCCCCCTCGTGGACACCACTCATGTGCGCGTCCTTCACTGGAGACGTTACCATGGTGAGGAGGCACTTCCACGAGAGAGACGTGAAGAACAGCGACGGCGAGACTGCGCTGACCATAGCCGCGAGGGCGGGGCACAAGGACATCGTGGAGCTCCTCGACCCCACAGATGAGAATGGAGTCACTGCCCTCATGCGAGCTGTTGACAGAAACGATCTGATGGCTGTGAAGGCCCTCCTTCCTCTCCAGGGGGGACAGAGGGAGTTCGGATCTTTCGACATAGACGACTGGATTATTATGCGCAACGGAACAGCACTGATGAGGGCAGCAGCACATGGCCACACAAGGATAGTGGAAATACTCCTAGAGAAGGAAGGCGGCATGAGGGGTAGCTATGGATGGACAGCTCTCATGATAGCAGCATGGAATAACAAGCAAGACTGTGTTAAATTACTGGTGAAGCACAAACGTGAGCGTGGTGCTTTGGGTTGGACAAACCTCATATGTGCTGCTTGTATTGGAGATGCTGATGCAGTTAGAAGTAATCTTCAGGAGGCAAGCATGAGAGGTAGTAATGGATGGACTGCCCTCATGCTAGCAGCAGCGAACGGCTACTCAGAGTGCGCTAAGCTACTGTTAGAGAAGGAGGGGTGCATGCAGAGGAGTTACGGACAGACAGCCCTTATACTGGCAGCACGGAAAGGCCACCCAGACTGTATCAAGCTATTCCTGGAGAAGGAAGGGGGCATGGCAGATTACTACGGATGGACCGCCCTCATGTGGGCAGTATCCTGCAATCAGATAGAGTGTGTGAGACTCCTCGCAGAGAAGGAGAAGAACATAAACAGGAGGAAGCTCTTGGACATAGCCAAGGGCAATAGCGAGATGATGGCCCTCCTCTCAGAATAGCCAAAGTAAACAACTACCGCCTCCACATCAGACCTTACACATCAGAGCCCCGCCACGCAGCAGGACTCCGGGGTCAGCAGCCTCTAGCGCGGGAGCGAACGCGGCTCAGGGAAGTCGGCAAGCCGGCTCCGTAACCTCGGGAAAAGGAGTGGCTCTGACGGCGCGCCGGGTCAGAACTGGAACGGACGCGGGGATCCCGACTGTTTACTAGAAACACAGCGTCGCGAGGGCCGCACCCGGCGCTGGCGCGACGTGATTTCTGCCCAGTGCCACGACCGTCACCGTGAAGCGATCCGCCGAAGCCCTGGTAAACGGCGGGAGTAACTATGACTCTCTTAAGGTAGCCAAATGCCTCGTCGGGCAATTTCCGACGTGCATGAATGGACCAACGAGGATCCCACTGTCCCGAGCCGCGCCTCCGCGAGCCTCCAGCCTCGGGAACGGGCGAGGGCCGGCCAGCGGGGCAAGAAGACCCTTTTGAGCTTGACTCCAGCCCGGGCCTGTGGGGCGGGGCGGCCGGCGCAGCGCACAGGGGAGGCCGCGCCCCTGAGACACCCTGACGGCCGCCGCCGCCCCGCTCACCCGGTCGCGCGGGGACCCGCCCGGGCGGGGAGTTCGGCTGGGGCGGCGCGCCTGCTACACCGGACCGCAGGCGTCCCACGGCGGGCTCAGCGAGGACGGAGACCTCCCGCGGAGCAGAAGGGCACAAGCCCGCCCGACCCGCGCCCCCCGTGCCGGCGCGGGCCGCGAAAGCGGGGCCTACCGATCCTTCGCCGCCCCGGCCGCGGGCGCGGAGGTGGCAGAAAAGTTACCACAGGGATAACTGGCTTGTGGCCGCCGAGCGCCCGCAGCGACGCGGCTTTTTGATCCTTCGATGTCGGCTCTTCCTACCGTCCGCGCGCACCGGCGCGGAAGCGTCGGATTGTTCACCCGTTCAAGGGATCGTGAGCTGGGTTTAGACCGTCGTGAGACAGGTTAGTTTTACCCTACTGGCCCCGGGGCCAGAGCACGGCGGGCCAGTACGAGAGGAACGCCCGCCGCGGGCCGCCAGCCCCGCGGTTGCCCGGCCGGGCAGCGCCGCGCCGCCGCGCCCGGGGGCCCTGCGCTGACCGCCTCTAAGCGCGCACCCCGCCTCGCGCCCCGCCCGGCCGCGCGCCCCAGCCCCGTGCCCCGTCGCCGAGCGGCCCCCGCCCGGGGAGACCACCCGGCGCGGCGCTCCTGTACGGCGCAGAGCCCTGCGATCGCCTGAGGGACGCGCCTGCAGAGCGCGGGGCGGGGCGCGCGGCCCACTTGCTCTGGGGGGGTGCGGGCAGAGTAGGGGTAATTTACTGAAATACATGCGCACAGGGCGGGGACTATTGGAAGAGATGCTGCCTCACATCAGAGGGGTGAGGGCCCGCCCGGGGCGCCCCAGCCCCCGTGCCCGCGTGGTCTCGCGGCGGGGGCGCGGCCAGAGGGCCTTCTCCCGGCGTCAGGGCATGCCAGGGGGCGCGGAGGGGCGCAGGTGGGCGGCCAGGGGGGCCGGGGGCCGAGCGCTGTGTGTGAGTTGGCGGGAGCGGGCGCTGTGGGTTAGAGCAGGTGCACATAGATCGCATACGGTCGCCCCGTGTGCGCCCCCCGCTCCGCACGCACGGGTCCAATTCCTTTATTTAAAGTGGCGCGTATCGGGCGGGCGGGGGGATTTTCGGAAAATTCGGGGGTCCGGCGGGCCACCCAGCTCAGCCGGCAGAGGAGCGGGAGGCTGGGGGGAACGGGGCATTGCTAGTCACCGTCCCTCTGTGGCGTCTGCATGCTTGCCGGCGGGGCGCGCACATCCGGGGGGGCCGGCCCGGGTTCCGCGCTGGGGGCGCCAAAATTTAGATTTTGCTCGCGCTCCCGGCGTCCGGCCCGGCTCTGGGACGAAGGCTGGCAACGAGGCGACCACACAAGGAAGACACCAGAGGGGCGAAGAAAAGGAACGGACAAGGGGGAGGAGAGAAGACTATGCTGGCCGGCGAGATAAAATGACGCACGAAATTGGCCAAAGAAAAGCAGCGCAGGGGGGATGCCACAAATGGAGACGTCTGAACTAATTGAAGGCAGCCAAACGAGAAGGAATCGGAGAAATCGAGGCAATACTGGGGAGCGAATTCTGGAACATCTTGGGCCGGCCGGAAGGAGCTATGGCAGAGGGTCGGAGGAAGCGGCTGGGGACCAGAGGACATAAGCATCGCATGGCAACGCCTAGGTACAAGAGCATCCTCGCGAGGGCGGGGGCAAGGGCAGGGAACCCCGGTGCAGGGAAGAGATGCACGCAAGAGCACAGGGAGGCCCCAGGCTCCGGTGATGCCACAGCACGGCATGAGTGGGCCCCCGCCAGACTGGGTCCTATTAGTGTCCCGTCGGCCTTGTGTCCCGCTGGGGGGAGGGAGGTGCCACACTCGCCGACACGGTCTAGCGCCCAGGCCCCGCCGCCCAGAAGGTCCAGCAGGCACCACTGATCAAGGGGGCCCGCACCTATGTTGTGCATTGGAGACCACGGTGTGGCGCCCTCTAGGGGGCCCGGCGGCATCGGCCCGTCCCAGACCCTCCTTGTGCGGCGGGACAGGCAGGCGGCCCCGCAGCCAGCCCGCTGCAATCCGTTACATTGTGTATGTTAACAGAACGGATTGCAGGATTGGGGTGGCAGAACCCTGCGGGCCCGGCGGACCATGAGAGAACGTGGGTCCGTCGGCAGCCCCGGCTTGAGCAGGGCGGGGCAAACATGGTCTATCGCGACGCCCGGGACATGCATGCCCCCTTTGGACTATAGGGTGCATTCGAGCAGGGGCCCCGAGGGGGACAGGCGGTCCCTTCAGATAGCAGCAGCGAGGACGGGGCCACGCGGCGCAGTAGGGTGTCCTGCATATCCCCCTCGGACACCGCTGGCCACAAAGTCGCCGGGGTCAGGGGCGTGTCTGGGGGCCCACGGCGGTGCACAGTGGTGACGGGGTGCAGCCAGGCCGGACCAGCGAGGCCCAGGACAGGGGGCCGCACATGGCGGACGTCTATCCATGTGCTGAGGGATGTGTCCGTTGGAAGAGGAGGGACAGGGTCAGGCGCCGAAGGAGTCCGTGCCGAGTGTTGGTCTCTATTTGGTGAGGGCATCCACGCAGTAGCCGTCGGGCACATGGATTGTTGTCCTCGCGTTGAGGTATACGTGCACACCCATGCATGATGGGGCAGCACATGCCTGGAGGGAGCCGCGGGCCACAGCCTGTTGTTTAGGCCTTCCGCTCCAGAGACCCGGCCGGTGGGGGACAGCATGCCAGGGGAGTGACTCGGTGGCAGGCAGTGTGCATGGCCATCGGCCCCCCTCGATCGCTGTCCAGGGCCCGGATGCATGTGCTGTGAGTTCATAGTGGCCCTGGCAGAGCTGCTGATCGAGGGAGGACGTGGGGCAGAGTAAGCCATGATGTTCCTGGGCAGGGTGTAGTGCAGCCTCCAATATGGGCTCGAGACTGGAGGGCCCGAGGTGCAGCTGCCTATGGACAGGCCGAGACCGGCACGGCGGGAGGGCGTCACATGGGCCGCAGATAAGCCAGGGGCCAGACAGCATGTGTATAAGGGACTGGCACATGCAGCTAACAAAGAGGCGCAGCTCAGGCACCGAGAGACGGAAGACCGTGGTGCTGGCCTGGAGGCCCGGTCGCCCCTGGTGTGATGCCAGGATGCACCCTGCGGTCCCAAGAGATGCAGCTCGCATAGAGAGCCCGGGGATCATGCAGTAGGCAGCTGGAGAGGCAGGCGCCATCACAATGAGGGTGGCCACCCAGGGACAGAGCAGCGAGCCGAGACAGAGCCCTGGTTTGTTCTCACGTGCCGCGAGGGTGTGTCATGTGCGGCGTCGAGGGACTCCCAGGCCACGGCGGGCAGCAGGGATGGATCGGTCGGGCAGGGGATGGGGCCTGTCATGGCCGCCACGCAGCCCGTGCTAGCCGGAGCGAGGAGCGTCGCCCCCAGGAAGGGTGCCGGAGACCTTCCTGAATGGATAGGGCCTGTCCTCCCTCGCCGGCGCCGCCCTGGCCCCCACGTACTTGAAGATGGGCGGGCGCTGCTTCCGGGCCGGCTCGACCGTCGGGGCGACGGGAGGACCCGCTGCTGCAGGCGTTGGGGTCGGGCTCTCCGCCGTGTGCGCCTCAGACGAGGGCTCCGGCAGGTAGGACCCGGGCGAGGGGGCGTTGGAGACCTCGAACGAGAGCATCAGCTCCACGCTGGGGGACGCAGGCAGGGCATGTGTGCAGAGCCCCGCCGCCTCAGTGATCGCCGCAGCGGGGGCGTCGGCAGGACACTGCGGGGCGCTGGGCGGGTCCTTACATGCCGGTGCCAGAGGAGAAGCAGGCGCCAGCGGGGCACCCTGGACCGCAGCCGCAACAGGGGACGCCTTCGGGACGGCCAGTGCGGAGTACGAGATGGCCGACTGAGTGTAATGCCAGAGAATGACCAGGGCGGCCTCCTGCAGGAAGCGGGGGACGTCGACGCCCGCAGAGGCGAGGCCGGCAGCCGACGTGGGGTGGATGGTCCCGTCGGTCCCGAGGACGACCGGCAGGATGTGTCTGGCCCTGCCGGCGTCGACGAGCGGCTTGTACTTGGCCAGCTTGAGGGCGAAGGACCTCTCGACGCGCCAGGGGACCGTCAGCACAAGGTCCCCGTAGCCGTCGCCGATGATCAGGTCGGGCTGGAGATGGTCCACGGGGACGGCCGCGTTGAGGGTGACGAAGCCGGGCCGCCCCTTGGCGCAGGCCACGAGGGCGTCAAGGACCTTGCTGTGCCTGGCGACGTGGATCCCGTTCACAGCCTTGCAGAGGAGGTGATGCCTGGGGCGCATGGGCTGCTTGCAGAAGGAGCAGGTGCCGAGGACGACGCTCTTCTGGTACCGTCCCAGGAGGCACTCACCCACAAAGAGGACCTGATCGTTGTTGAGAGGAGGTCCGCGCAGCAGAGCCAGCGGAAGGAACGATCGGAGGGGCGCAGACTGCTTGATCCGCTTGCGCCTCAGCTCGCGGAAGGTGCCCGCAGCCATCTCCCTCCGCTGCTGCTGCATGTCGGCATGGTAGTGGCCGGGGAGGACGAGGCCCAGCCCGTAGTTGGAGCGGGGCGTGAGGGCAAGGGCCCGGGCCTGCTGGTCGGGGATGGACAGGAGGCCAGCGACCTCGGCGACGACTGCGGCGTCCACGTCGGCGTACGAGTGGGGCCCCGGGTATGCGTCGACCAGGGGCCCGTAGTTCACCGACGGGACGATGCACGCCGCCAGGAGCCGCAGTCTGTCATGGCGCGAGAGGTCTGCGGCGCGGAGGGTCTCGAGATGGCCGAGCAGAGAGCGCGTGGCCTGCTCCCCGAGGTTGTAGGGGCCGTCCCTCAGTATCCTTGTCCCCATGAAGGCGATGGCCCCCAGCTGGGTCGAGGCGCACTTGGGCTGCTCGACGCAGAGCCCCACCTTGGCCAGGGCGTCGCTCGCGTCCCTCTTCACCGTGTCTGCAGGGACCGAGGGGTGGGACGCGACAACCAGGTCGTCGGCGTAGGCCAGGAGCTCGTACTGGGAGAGGAAGGCCTCCGCAGGCCACACGATCGACTGGCAGAAGAGCGCCATCGAGAGGGGGTCGCCCTGGGGCACCCCTGCAGGCACGGCCGCCAGATCTACGCAGTGCCTCGCGCCCAGGAAGGACGAGACGTACTCGACGGTGGGGAGCGGGACCCTGGCCCGGTGGAGCGAGAAGATGATCACCGCATGGGGCACCGAGTTGAAGGCGTTGCGCACGTCGACGGTCAGCAGGTGGTGCGAGGCCTTGAGCTCCTCGGCCCTGCTGATCGCCTTGACGTGCGCCATCTGCTCGAACGCCAGCTGCCAGGAGGGAAGCTTCTTCAGAGGCGCCGTCTGCTTGAGTATCGCCCTGTGGAAGGCGACGAGAAGGGTCTCTTGTATCGCTATGGGGCGCCACTTCCCGTTGGGCTTCGGCAGCAGCTTGAGCCGGAACTCCGCGAGGGGCTTCAGCTGGCCCCAGTCTCGGGTGGCGAGGAGGCCTGCCAGCGCGGTCGCGAACACCTCGGCGGCGCCTGCCTTGTCGCAGAGGTGGAGCAGGTGCGCCTTGCCGAGGCCAGAGGGCCCGGTGGCGACGGCCTTCATGGACCTCAGCTCCCTCACCAGGGACTTGCCGGTGATCTTCGGGGCAGGCCCGAGAGTATGGGGGACAGCAGGCAGGGAGACGTCCATCGGGAGGGGGTGCAGGTCGCGGATGATCTGCCTGCGCTGCTCGCCCCTGGGCTCCGGGATCCGCGGGGCCTGGGACGCCTCGTCCTGCACGGCCTGCCAGGCCCGCCCGAGCAGCCCCCTACGTAGGAGCATCCGAGAGGGCGGGAGGCGGCCCGAGCCGTCGGCCTTCCGGCAGATGGTGAGGAGGCGGGCGAGTGTCTCGGCGGGCGGGAGGGCCCTTGCAAGCCCCGTGTAGGTGGCCAGGACGAGCTGCAGCAGGGGCTCCGTGGGGTTGCCGCTCGGTATCCCGATCATGTCGTGGGCGGTCTCCTCAAGGGGAGTGAAGTGGCGGAGCCTGCCCATGTGCGCCTTGAGCCCCCTCTCGGTCTTGTATTGGGCCCGGCAGATAGCGCACCTGAAGGGGTACGCCGGGTCCGCGCTGAGGGACGGCGAGGCCGAGGGCTCGGGCTCCGCAGGGAGGGCGGCCGCTGCCAGGTCCGGGGTGGAGCTGCACGAGGAGGGCGTGGGGGCAGCCAGAGGAGTCGGCGGATGGTGGAGCGCTATGTGGGCGTCGATGGCCGCAGAATCGGGGAGCTCCTCGCCGCACTGGCCGCATCTCGTTCCGCTCGGAGGCGGTGCAGCCCCGGGTCCGGGATCGAGGTCTCGCCCGTCGGCGCGCGGATCGGACAGCGATGGCGAGTTGTCGTGCCCGAGATCATGCGGAAGGGCAGAGGACAGAGCCCCCCGGACAGGCGGAAGGGGCCCATCAGAGGCGGGCGGTAACGGAGAGTGTTTTTTGAAGCCCTGTAATTCTTGGCGAGAGGCGGCGCTCTGTTCGAGGACATCTGGAGGGGCGGGGTCGAAACGTAACCCCGCGTGGGGAGTGGATGGCCTCGGCGCGCCAGGGCATGGCCTTGGGGGCGGGCCTCGAGCTGCGCGCCGCGGGGGAGCGCAGTGCCTCATATGGCGAGGCATGGAGTGAGCTCCGGCGCAGGCAGGAGTGCCAGGAGCAGCAGACAGCGCCTGGGCAGAGGGTCGCAGCTCGCGGGAGGCCGCTGCTTCGCCGGATCGAGGAGTCATGTCCGAGCGAGGCGCCATGGTTTTTTTTTTTTCCCAGAGTAATTTACTGAAATACATGCGCACAGGGCGGGGACTATTGGAAGAGATGCTGCCTCACATCAGAGGGGTGAGGGCCCGCCCGGGGCGCCCCAGCCCCCGTGCCCCGTCGCCGAGCGGCCCCCGCCCGGGGAGACCACCCGGCGCGGCGCTCCTGTACGGCGCAGAGCCCTGCGATCGCCTGAGGGACGCGCCTGCAGAGCGCGGGGCGGGGCGCGCGGCCCACTTGCTCTGGGGGGGTGCGGGCAGAGTAGGGGTAATTTACTGAAATACATGCGCACAGGGCGGGGACTATTGGAAGAGATGCTGCCTCACATCAGAGGGGTGAGGGCCCGCCCGGGGCGCCCCAGCCCCCGTGCCCGCGTGGTCTCGCGGCGGGGGCGCGGCCAGAGGGCCTTCTCCCGGCGTCAGGGCATGCCAGGGGGCGCGGAGGGGCGCAGGTGGGCGGCCAGGGGGGCCGGGGGCCGAGCGCTGTGTGTGAGTTGGCGGGAGCGGGCGCTGTGGGTTAGAGCAGGTGCACATAGATCGCATACGGTCGCCCCGTGTGCGCCCCCCGCTCCGCACGCACGGGTCCAATTCCTTTATTTAAAGTGGCGCGTATCGGGCGGGCGGGGGGATTTTCGGAAAATTCGGGGGTCCGGCGGGCCACCCAGCTCAGCCGGCAGAGGAGCGGGAGGCTGGGGGGAACGGGGCATTGCTAGTCACCGTCCCTCTGTGGCGTCTGCATGCTTGCCGGCGGGGCGCGCACATCCGGGGGGGCCGGCCCGGGTTCCGCGCTGGGGGCGCCAAAATTTAGATTTTGCTCGCGCTCCCGGCGTCCGGCCCGGCTCTGGGACGAAGGCTGGCAACGAGGCGACCACACAAGGAAGACACCAGAGGGGCGAAGAAAAGGAACGGACAAGGGGGAGGAGAGAAGACTATGCTGGCCGGCGAGATAAAATGATGCACGAAATTGGCCAAAGAAAAGCAGCGCAGGAGGGATGCCGCAAATAGAAACGTCTGAACTAATTGAAGGCAGCCGAACGAGAAGGAATCGGAGAAATCGAGGCAATACTGGGGAGCGAATTCTGGAACATCTTGGGCCGGCCGGAAGGAGCTATGGCAGAGGGTCGGAGGAAGCGGCTGGGGACCAGAGGACATAAGCATCGCATGGCAACGCCTAGGTACAAGAGCATCCTCGCGAGGGCGGGGGCAAGGGCAGGGAACCCCGGTGCAGGGAAGAGATGCACGCAAGAGCACAGGGAGGCCCCAGGCTCCGGTGATGCCACAGCACGGCATGAGTGGGCCCCCGCCAGACTGGGTCCTATTAGTGCCCCGTCGGCCTTGTGCCCCGCTGGGGGGAGGGAGGTGCCACACCGCCGACACGGTCTAGCGCCCAGGCCCCGCCGCCCAGAAGGTCCAGCAGGCACCACTGATAAAGGGGGCCTGCACCTGTGTTGTGCATTGGAGACCACGGTGTGGCGCCCTCTAGGGGGCCCGGCGGCATCGGCCCGTCCCAGACCCTCCTTGTGCGGCGGGACAGGCAGGCGGCCCCGCAGCCAGCCCGCTGCAATCCGTTACATTGTGTATGTTAACAGAACGGATTGCAGGATTGGGGTGGCAGAACCCTGCGGGCCCGGCGGACCATGAGAGACAGTGGGTCCGTCGGCAGCCCCATCTTGAGCAGGGCGGGGCAAACATGGTCCATCGCGACGCCCGGGACATGCGTGCTCCCTTTGGACTATAGGGTGCATCCGAGCAGGGGCCTCAAGGGAGACAGGCGGTCCCTTCAGATAGCAGCAGCGAAGACGGGGCCACGCGGCACAGTAGGACATACTGCATATCGCCCTCGGACATCGCTGACCACAAAGTCGCCGGGGTCAGGGGCGTGTCTGGGGGCCCACGGCGGTGCACAGTGGTGACGGGGTGCAGCCGGGCCGGACCAGCGAGGCCCAGGACAGGGGGCTGCACATGGTGGATGTCTATCCGTTCGCTGAGGGATGTGCCCGTTGGAAGAGGAGGGACAGAGTCAGGCGCCGAAGGAGTCCGTGCCAAGTGTTGGTCCCCATCCGATGAGGGCATCCACGCAGTAGCCGTCGGGCGCATGGATTGTTGTCCTCGCGTTGAGGTATGCATGCACACCCATGCATGATGGGGCAGCACATGCCTGGAGAGAGCCGCGGACCACAGCCTGATGTTTAGGCCTTCCGGTCAGGAGACCCGGCCGGTGGGGGACAGAGTGCCAGAAGAGTGACTCGGTGGCAGGCAGTGTGCATGGCCATCGGCCCCCCTCGATCGCTGGCAGGGCCCGGATGCATGTGCTGAGGTTCATAGTGGCCCTGGCAGAGCTGCTGATCGAGGGGACGGGGCAGAGTAAGCCATGATGTCCCTGAGCAGGGTGTAGTGCAGCCTCCGTAGTGGGCTCGAGGCTGGAGGGCCCGGGGTGCGGCTGCCTAAGGACAGGCCGAGACCGGCACGGCGGGAGGGCGTCACATGGGCCGCAGATAAGCCAGGGGCCAGACAGCATGTGTATAAGGGACTGGCACATGTAGCCGCCAGGGGGGCACAGCTCAGTCGCAGAGAGACGGAAGACCATGGTGCTGGCCTGGGGGCCCGATCGCCCCTGGTGTGATGCCAGGATGCACCCTGCGGTCCCAAGAGATGCAGCTCGCATACGGAGCCCGGGGATCATGCAGTAGGCAGCTGGAGGGGCAGGCGCCATCACAATGAAGGTGGCACCCAGGGACAGAGCAGCGAGTCAGACAGAGCCCTGGTCTGTTCTCACGTGCCGCGAAGGTGTGTCATGTGCGGCCTCGAGAGACTCCCAGGCCAGGTGGACAGCAGGGATGGATCGGTCGGGCGGGGAATGGGGCCTGTCATGGCCGCCACGCAGCCCGTGCTAGCCGGAGCAAGGAGCGTCGCCCCCAGGAAGGATGCCGGAGACCTTCCTGAATGGATAGGGCTTGTCCTCCCTCACTGGCACCGCCCTGACCCCCACGTGCTTGAATATGGGCGGGCGCTGCTTCCGGGCCGGCTCGACCGTCGGGGCGCCGGGAGGATCCGCTGCTGCAGGCGTTGGGGTCGAGCTCTCCGCCGTGTGCGCTTCAGAGGAGGGCTCCGGCAGGTAGGACCCGGGCGAGGGGGCGTTGGAGACCTCGAACGAGAGCATCAGCTCCACGCTGGGGGACGCAGGCGGGGCATGGGTGCAGAGCCCCGCCGCCTCAGTGATCGCCGCAGCGGGGGCGTCGGCAGGACACTGCGGGGCGCTGGGCGGGTCCTTGCGTGCCGGTGCAGGAAGAGAAGCAGGCACCAGCGGGGCACCCTGGACCGCAGCCGCAACAGGGGACGCCTTCGGGACGGCCAGTGCGGAGTACGAGATGGCCGACTGAGTGTAGTGCCAGAGAATGACCAGGGCGGCCTCCTGTAGGAAGCGGGGGACGTCGACGCCCGCAGAGGCGAGGCCGGCAGCCGACGTGGGGTGGATGGTCCCGTCGGTCCCTAGGACGACCGGCAGGATGTGTCTGGCCCTGCCGGCGTCGACGAGCGGCTTGTACTTGGCCAGCTTGAGGGCGAAGGACCTCTCGACGCGCCAGGGGACCGTCAGCACAAGGTCCCCGTAGCCGTCGCCGATGATCAGGTCGGGCTGGAGATGGTCCACGGGGACGGCCGCGTTGAGGGTGACGAAGCCGGGCCGCCCCTTGGCGCAGGCCACGAGGGCGTCAAGGACCTTGCTGTGCCTGGCGACGTGGATCCCGTTCACAGCCTTGCAGAGGAGATGATGCCTGGGGCGCATGGGCTGCTTGCAGAAGGAGCAGGTGCCGAGGACGACGCTCTTCTGGTACCGTCCCAGGAGGCACTCGCCCACAAAGAGGACCTGATCGTTGTTGAGAGGAGGTCCGCGCAGCAGGGCCAGCGGAAGGAACGATCGGAGGGGCGCAGACTGCTTGATCCGCTTGCGCCTCAGCTCGCGGAAGGTGCCCGCAGCCATCTCCCTCCGCTGCTGCTGCATGTCGGCATGGTAGTGGCCGGGGAGGACGAGGCCCAGCCCGTAGTTGGAGCGGGGCGTGAGGGCAAGGGCCCGGGCCTGCTGGTCGGGGATGGACAGGAGGCACGCGACCTCGGCGAAGACTGCGGCGTCCACGTCGGCGTACGAGTGGGGCCCCGGGTATGCGTCGACCAGGGGCCCGTAGTTCACCGACGGGACGATGCACGCCGCCAGGAGCCGCAGTCTGTCATGGCGCGAGAGGTCTGCGGCGCGGAGGGTCTCGAGATGGCCGAGCAGAGAGCGCGTGGCCTGCTCCCCGAGGTTGTAGGGGCCGTCCCTCAGTATCCTTGTCCCCATGAAGGCGATGGCCCCCAGCTGGGTCGAGGCGCACTTGGGCTGCTCGACGCAGAGCCCCACCTTGGCCAGGGCGTCGCTTGCGTCCCTCTTCACCGTGTCTGCAGGGACCGAGGGGTGGGACGCGACAACCAGGTCGTCGGCGTAGGCCAGGAGCTCGTACTGGGAGAGGAAGGCCTCCGCGGGCCACACGATCGACTGGCAGAAGAGCGCCATCGAGAGGGGGTCGCCCTGGGGCACGCCTGCAGGCACAGAGGTCAGATCTACGCAGTGCCTCGCGCCCAGGAAGGACGAGACGTACTCGACGGTGGGGAGCGGGACCCTGGCGCGGTGGAGCGAGAAGATGATCACCGCATGGGGCACCGAGTTGAAGGCGTTGCGCACGTCGACGGTCAGCAGGTGGTGCGAGGCCTTGAGCTCTTCGGCCCTGCTGATCGCCTTGACGTGCGCCATCCGCTCGAACGCCAGCTGCCAGGAGGGAAGCTTCTTCAGAGGCGCCGTCTGCTTGAGTATCGCCCTGTGGAAGGCGACGAGAAGGGTCTCTTGTATCGCTATGGGGCGCCACTTCCCGTTGGGCTTCGGCAGCAGCTTGAGCCGGAACTCCGCGAGGGGCTTCAGCTGGCCCCAGTCTCGGGTGGCAAGGAGGCCTGCCAGCGCGGTCGCGAACACCTCGGCGGCGCCTGCCTTGTCGCAGAGGTGGAGCAGGTGCGCCTTGCCGAGGCCAGAGGGCCCGGTGGCGACGGCCTTCATGGACCTCAGCTCCCTCACCAGGGCCTTGCCGGTGATCTTCGGGGCGGGCCCGAGAGTATGGGGGACAGCAGGCAGGGAGACGTCCATTGGGAGGGGGTGCAGGTCGCGGATGATCTGCCTGCGCTGCTCGCCCCTGGGCTCCGGGATCCGCGGGGCCTGGGACGCCTCGTCCTGCACGGCCTGCCAGGCCCGCCCGAGCAGCCCCCTACGTAGGAGCATCCGAGAGGGCGGGAGGCGGCCCGAGCCGTCGGCCTTCCGGCAGATGGTGAGGAGGCGGGCGAGTGTCTCGGCGGGCGGGAGGGTCCTTGCAAGCCCCGTGTAGGTGGCCAGGACGAGCTGCAGCAGAGGCTCCGTGGGGTTGCCGCTCGGTATCCCGATCATGTCGTGGACGGTCTCCTCAAGGGGTGTGAAGTGGCGGAGCCTGCCCATGTGCGCCTTGAGCCCCCTCTCGGTCTTGTATTGGGCCCGGCAGATAGCGCACCTGAAGGGGTACGCCGGGTCCGCGCTGAGGGACGGCGAGGCCGAGGGCTCGGGCTCCGCAGGGAGGGCGGCCGCTGCCAGGTCCGGGGTGGAGCTGCACGAGGAGGGCGTGGGGGCAGCCAGAGGAGTCGGCGGATGGTGGAGCGCTATGTGGGCGTCGATGGCCGCAGAATCGGGGAGCTCCTCGCCGCACTGGCCGCATCTCGTTCCGCTCGGAGGCGGTGCAGCCCCGGGTCCGGGATCGAGGTCTCGCCCGTCGGCGCGCGGATCGGACAGCGATGGCGAGTTGTCGTGCCCGAGATCATGCGGAAGGGCAGAGGACAGAGCCCCCCGGACAGGCGGAAGGGGCCCATCAGAGGCGGGCGGTAACGGAGAGTGTTTTTTGAAGCCCTGTAATTCTTGGCGAGAGGCGGCGCTCTGTTCGAGGACATCTGGAGGGGCGGGGTCGAAACGTAACCCCGCGTGGGGAGTGGATGGCCTCGGCGCGCCAGGGCATGGTCTTGGGGGCGGGCCTCGAGCTGCGCGCCGCGGGGGAGCGCTGTGCCTCATATGACGAGGCATGGAGTGAGCTCCGGCGCAGGCAGGGGTGCCAGGAGCAGCAGACAGCGCCTGGGCAGAGGGTCGCAGCTCGCAGGAGGCCGCTGCTTCGCCGGATCGAGGAGTCATGACCAAGCGAGGCGCCATGGTTTTTTTTTTTCCCAGAGTAATTTACTGAAATACATGCGCACAGGGCGGGGACTGTTGGAAGAGATGCTGCCTCCCATCAGAGGGGTGAGGGCCCGCCCGGGGCGCCCCAGCCCCCGTGCCCGCGTGGTCTCGCGGCGGGGGCGCGGCCAGAGGGCCTTCTCCCGGCGTCAGGGCATGCCGCGGCGCGGAGGGGCGCAGGTGGGCGGCCAGGGGGGCCGGGGGCCGAGCGCTGTGTGTGAGTTGGCGGGAGCGGGCGCTGTGGGTTAGAGCAGGTGCACATAGATCGCATACGGTCGCCCCGTGTGCGCCCCCCGCTCCGCACGCACGGGTCCAATTCCTTTATTTAAAGTGGCGCGTATCGGGCGGGCGGGGGGATTTTCGGAAAATTCGGGGGTCCGGCGGGCGTCCCAGCTCGGCCGGCAGAGGAGCGGGAGGCCGGGGGGAACGGGGTGTTATTAGTCGCAGTCCCTCTGTGGCGTCTGCATGCTTGCCGGCGGGGCGCGCACATCCGGGGGGGCCGGCCCGGGTTCCGCGCTGGGGGCGCCAAAATTTAGATTTTGCTCGCGCTCCCGGCGTCCGGCCCGGCTCTGGGACGAAGGCTGGCAACGAGGCGACCACACAAAGAAGACACCAGAGGGGCGAAGAAAAGGAACGGACAAGGGGGAGGAGAGAAGACTATGCTGGCCGGCGAGATAAAATGATGCACGAAATTGGCCAATGAAAAGCAGCGCAGGGGGGATGCCACAAATGGAGACGTCTGAACTAATTGAAGGCAGCCAAACGAGAAGGAATCGGAGAAATCGAGGCAATACTGGGGAGCACAAACTGGGACATCTTGGGCCGGCCAAAAGGAGCACTCGTTGGAGACTGGAGGAGGCGGCTGGGGACTAGAGGACATAAGCATCGCATGGCAACGCCTAGGTACAAGAGCATCCTCGCGAGGGCGGGGGCAAGGGCAGGGAACCCCGGTGCAGGGAAGAGATGCACGCAAGAGCACAGGGAGGCCCCAGGCTCCGGTGATGCCACAGCACGGCATGAGTGGGCCCCCGCCAGACTGGGTCCTATTAGTGTCCCGTCGGCCTTGTGTCCCGCTGGGGGGAGGGAGGTGCCACACCCGCCGACACGGTCTAGCGCCCAGGCCCCGCCGCCCAGAAGGTCCAGCAGGCACCACTGATCAAGGGGGCCCGCACCTATGTTGTGCATTGGAGACCACGGTGTGGCGCCCTCTAGGGGGCCCGGCGGCATCGGCCCGTCCCAGACCCTCCTTGTGCGGCGGGACAGGCAGGCGGCCCCGCAGCCAGCCCGCTGCAATCCGTTACATTGTGTATGTTAACAGAACGGATTGCAGGATTGGGGTGGCAGAACCCTGCGGGCCCGGCGGACCATGAGAGAACGTGGGTCCGTCGGCAGCCCCGGCTTGAGCAGGGCGGGGCAAACATGGTCTATCGCGACGCCCGGGACATGCATGCCCCCTTTGGACTATAGGGTGCATTCGAGCAGGGGCCCCGAGGGGGACAGGCGGTCCCTTCAGATAGCAGCAGCGAGGACGGGGCCACGCGGCGCAGTAGGGTGTCCTGCATATCCCCCTCGGACACCGCTGGCCACAAAGTCGCCGGGGTCAGGGGCGTGTCTGGGGGCCCACGGCGGTGCACAGTGGTGACGGGGTGCAGCCAGGCCGGACCAGCGAGGCCCAGGACAGGGGGCCGCACATGGCGGACGTCTATCCATGTGCTGAGGGATGTGTCCGTTGGAAGAGGAGGGACAGGGTCAGGCGCCGAAGGAGTCCGTGCCGAGTGTTGGTCTCTATTTGGTGAGGGCATCCACGCAGTAGCCGTCGGGCACATGGATTGTTGTCCTCGCGTTGAGGTATACGTGCACACCCATGCATGATGGGGCAGCACATGCCTGGAGGGAGCCGCGGCCACAGCCTGATGTTTAGGCCTTCCGGTCAGGAGACCCGGCCGGTGGGGGACAGCATGCCAGGGGAGTGACTCGGTGGCAGGCAGTGTGCATGGCCATCGGCCCCCCTCGATCGCTGTCCAGGGCCCGGATGCATGTGCTGTGAGTTCATAGTGGCCCTGGCAGAGCTGCTGATCGAGGGAGGACGTGGGGCAGAGTAAGCCATGATGTTCCTGGGCAGGGAGTAGTGCAGCCTCCAATATGGGCTCGAGACTGGAGGGCCCGAGGTGCAGCTGCCTATGGACAGGCCGAGACCGGCACGGCGGGAGGGCGTCACATGGGCCGCAGATAAGCCAGGGGCCAGACAGCATGTGTATAAGGGACTGGCACATGCAGCTAACAAAGAGGCGCAGCTCAGGCACCGAGAGACGGAAGACCGTGGTGCTGGCCTGGAGGCCCGGTCGCCCCTGGTGTGATGCCAGGATGCACCCTGCGGTCCCAAGAGATGCAGCTCGCATAGGAGCCCGGGGATCATGCAGTAGGCAGCTGGAGGGGCAGGCGCCATCACAATGAAGGTGGCACCCAGGGACAGAGCAGCGAGCAGACAGAGCCCTGGTTTGTTCTCACGTGCCGCGAGGGTGTGTCATGTGCGGCCGTCGAGGACTCCCAGGCCACGGCGGGCAGCAGGGATGGATCGGTCGGGCAGGGGATGGGGCCTGTCATGGCCGCCACGCAGCCCGTGCTAGCCGGAGCGAGGAGCGTCGCCCCCAGGAAGGGTGCCGGAGACCTTCCTGAATGGATAGGGCCTGTCCTCCCTCGCCGGCGCCGCCCTGGCCCCCACGTACTTGAAGATGGGCGGGCGCTGCTTCCGGGCCGGCTCGACCGTCGGGGCGACGGGAGGACCCGCTGCTGCAGGCGTTGGGGTCGGGCTCTCCGCCGTGTGCGCCTCAGACGAGGGCTCCGGCAGGTAGGACCCGGGCGAGGGGGCGTTGGAGACCTCGAACGAGAGCATCAGCTCCACGCTGGGGGACGCAGGCAGGGCATGTGTGCAGAGCCCCGCCGCCTCAGTGATCGCCGCAGCGGGGGCGTCGGCAGGACACTGCGGGGCGCTGGGCGGGTCCTTACATGCCGGTGCCAGAGGAGAAGCAGGCGCCAGCGGGGCACCCTGGACCGCAGCCGCAACAGGGGACGCCTTCGGGACGGCCAGTGCGGAGTACGAGATGGCCGACTGAGTGTAATGCCAGAGAATGACCAGGGCGGCCTCCTGCAGGAAGCGGGGGACGTCGACGCCCGCAGAGGCGAGGCCGGCAGCCGACGTGGGGTGGATGGTCCCGTCGGTCCCAGGACGACCGGCAGGATGTGTCTGGCCCTGCCGGCGTCGACGAGCGGCTTGTACTTGGCCAGCTTGAGGGCGAAGGACCTCTCGACGCGCCAGGGGACCGTCAGCACAAGGTCCCCGTAGCCGTCGCCGATGATCAGGTCGGGCTGGAGATGGTCCACGGGGACGGCCGCGTTGAGGGTGACGAAGCCGGGCCGCCCCTTGGCGCAGGCCACGAGGGCGTCAAGGACCTTGCTGTGCCTGGCGACGTGGATCCCGTTCACAGCCTTGCAGAGGAGGTGATGCCTGGGGCGCATGGGCTGCTTGCAGAAGGAGCAGGTGCCGAGGACGACGCTCTTCTGGTACCGTCCCAGGAGGCACTCACCCACAAAGAGGACCTGATCGTTGTTGAGAGGAGGTCCGCGCAGCAGAGCCAGCGGAAGGAACGATCGGAGGGGCGCAGACTGCTTGATCCGCTTGCGCCTCAGCTCGCGGAAGGTGCCCGCAGCCATCTCCCTCCGCTGCTGCTGCATGTCGGCATGGTAGTGGCCGGGGAGGACGAGGCCCAGCCCGTAGTTGGAGCGGGGCGTGAGGGCAAGGGCCCGGGCCTGCTGGTCGGGGATGGACAGGAGGCCAGCGACCTCGGCGACGACTGCGGCGTCCACGTCGGCGTACGAGTGGGGCCCCGGGTATGCGTCGACCAGGGGCCCGTAGTTCACCGACGGGACGATGCACGCCGCCAGGAGCCGCAGTCTGTCATGGCGCGAGAGGTCTGCGGCGCGGAGGGTCTCGAGATGGCCGAGCAGAGAGCGCGTGGCCTGCTCCCCGAGGTTGTAGGGGCCGTCCCTCAGTATCCTTGTCCCCATGAAGGCGATGGCCCCCAGCTGGGTCGAGGCGCACTTGGGCTGCTCGACGCAGAGCCCCACCTTGGCCAGGGCGTCGCTCGCGTCCCTCTTCACCGTGTCTGCAGGGACCGAGGGGTGGGACGCGACAACCAGGTCGTCGGCGTAGGCCAGGAGCTCGTACTGGGAGAGGAAGGCCTCCGCAGGCCACACGATCGACTGGCAGAAGAGCGCCATCGAGAGGGGGTCGCCCTGGGGCACCCCTGCAGGCACGGCCGCCAGATCTACGCAGTGCCTCGCGCCCAGGAAGGACGAGACGTACTCGACGGTGGGGAGCGGGACCCTGGCCGGTGGAGCGAGAAGATGATCACCGCATGGGGCACCGAGTTGAAGGCGTTGCGCACGTCGACGGTCAGCAGGTGGTGCGAGGCCTTGAGCTCCTCGGCCCTGCTGATCGCCTTGACGTGCGCCATCTGCTCGAACGCCAGCTGCCAGGAGGGAAGCTTCTTCAGAGGCGCCGTCTGCTTGAGTATCGCCCTGTGGAAGGCGACGAGAAGGGTCTCTTGTATCGCTATGGGGCGCCACTTCCCGTTGGGCTTCGGCAGCAGCTTGAGCCGGAACTCCGCGAGGGGCTTCAGCTGGCCCCAGTCTCGGGTGGCGAGGAGGCCTGCCAGCGCGGTCGCGAACACCTCGGCGGCGCCTGCCTTGTCGCAGAGGTGGAGCAGGTGCGCCTTGCCGAGGCCAGAGGGCCCGGTGGCGACGGCCTTCATGGACCTCAGCTCCCTCACCAGGGACTTGCCGGTGATCTTCGGGGCAGGCCCGAGAGTATGGGGGACAGCAGGCAGGGAGACGTCCATCGGGAGGGGGTGCAGGTCGCGGATGATCTGCCTGCGCTGCTCGCCCCTGGGCTCCGGGATCCGCGGGGCCTGGGACGCCTCGTCCTGCACGGCCTGCCAGGCCCGCCCGAGCAGCCCCCTACGTAGGAGCATCCGAGAGGGCGGGAGGCGGCCCGAGCCGTCGGCCTTCCGGCAGATGGTGAGGAGGCGGGCGAGTGTCTCGGCGGGCGGGAGGGCCCTTGCAAGCCCCGTGTAGGTGGCCAGGACGAGCTGCAGCAGGGGCTCCGTGGGGTTGCCGCTCGGTATCCCGATCATGTCGTGGGCGGTCTCCTCAAGGGGAGTGAAGTGGCGGAGCCTGCCCATGTGCGCCTTGAGCCCCCTCTCGGTCTTGTATTGGGCCCGGCAGATAGCGCACCTGAAGGGGTACGCCGGGTCCGCGCTGAGGGACGGCGAGGCCGAGGGCTCGGGCTCCGCAGGGAGGGCGGCCGCTGCCAGGTCCGGGGTGGAGCTGCACGAGGAGGGCGTGGGGGCAGCCAGAGGAGTCGGCGGATGGTGGAGCGCTATGTGGGCGTCGATGGCCGCAGAATCGGGGAGCTCCTCGCCGCACTGGCCGCATCTCGTTCCGCTCGGAGGCGGTGCAGCCCCGGGTCCGGGATCGAGGTCTCGCCCGTCGGCGCGCGGATCGGACAGCGATGGCGAGTTGTCGTGCCCGAGATCATGCGGAAGGGCAGAGGACAGAGCCCCCCGGACAGGCGGAAGGGGCCCATCAGAGGCGGGCGGTAACGGAGAGTGTTTTTTGAAGCCCTGTAATTCTTGGCGAGAGGCGGCGCTCTGTTCGAGGACATCTGGAGGGGCGGGGTCGAAACGTAACCCCGCGTGGGGAGTGGATGGCCTCGGCGCGCCAGGGCATGGCCTTGGGGGCGGGCCTCGAGCTGCGCGCCGCGGGGGAGCGCAGTGCCTCATATGGCGAGGCATGGAGTGAGCTCCGGCGCAGGCAGGAGTGCCAGGAGCAGCAGACAGCGCCTGGGCAGAGGGTCGCAGCTCGCGGGAGGCCGCTGCTTCGCCGGATCGAGGAGTCATGTCCGAGCGAGGCGCCATGGTTTTTTTTTTTTCCCAGAGTAATTTACTGAAATACATGCGCACAGGGCGGGGACTATTGGAAGAGATGCTGCCTCACATCAGAGGGGTGAGGGCCCGCCCGGGGCGCCCCAGCCCCCGTGCCCCGTCGCCGAGCGGCCCCCGCCCGGGGAGACCACCCGGCGCGGCGCTCCTGTACGGCGCAGAGCCCTGCGATCGCCTGAGGGACGCGCCTGCAGAGCGCGGGGCGGGGCGCGCGGCCCACTTGCTCTGGGGGGGTGCGGGCAGAGTAGGGGTAATTTACTGAAATACATGCGCACAGGGCGGGGACTATTGGAAGAGATGCTGCCTCACATCAGAGGGGTGAGGGCCCGCCCGGGGCGCCCCAGCCCCCGTGCCCGCGTGGTCTCGCGGCGGGGGCGCGGCCAGAGGGCCTTCTCCCGGCGTCAGGGCATGCCAGGGGGCGCGGAGGGGCGCAGGTGGGCGGCCAGGGGGGCCGGGGGCCGAGCGCTGTGTGTGAGTTGGCGGGAGCGGGCGCTGTGGGTTAGAGCAGGTGCACATAGATCGCATACGGTCGCCCCGTGTGCGCCCCCCGCTCCGCACGCACGGGTCCAATTCCTTTATTTAAAGTGGCGCGTATCGGGCGGGCGGGGGGATTTTCGGAAAATTCGGGGGTCCGGCGGGCCACCCAGCTCAGCCGGCAGAGGAGCGGGAGGCTGGGGGGAACGGGGCATTGCTAGTCACCGTCCCTCTGTGGCGTCTGCATGCTTGCCGGCGGGGCGCGCACATCCGGGGGGGCCGGCCCGGGTTCCGCGCTGGGGGCGCCAAAATTTAGATTTTGCTCGCGCTCCCGGCGTCCGGCCCGGCTCTGGGACGAAGGCTGGCAACGAGGCGACCACACAAGGAAGACACCAGAGGGGCGAAGAAAAGGAACGGACAAGGGGGAGGAGAGAAGACTATGCTGGCCGGCGAGATAAAATGACGCACGAAATTGGCCAAAGAAAAGCAGCGCAGGGGGGATGCCACAAATGGAGACGTCTGAACTAATTGAAGGCAGCCAAACGAGAAGGAATCGGAGAAATCGAGGCAATACTGGGGAGCGAATTCTGGAACATCTTGGGCCGGCCGGAAGGAGCTATGGCAGAGGGTCGGAGGAAGCGGCTGGGGACCAGAGGACATAAGCATCGCATGGCAACGCCTAGGTACAAGAGCATCCTCGCGAGGGCGGGGGCAAGGGCAGGGAACCCCGGTGCAGGGAAGAGATGCACGCAAGAGCACAGGGAGGCCCCAGGCTCCGGTGATGCCACAGCACGGCATGAGTGGGCCCCCGCCAGACTGGGTCCTATTAGTGTCCCGTCGGCCTTGTGTCCCGCTGGGGGGAGGGAGGTGCCACACTCGCCGACACGGTCTAGCGCCCAGGCCCCGCCGCCCAGAAGGTCCAGCAGGCACCACTGATCAAGGGGGCCCGCACCTATGTTGTGCATTGGAGACCACGGTGTGGCGCCCTCTAGGGGGCCCGGCGGCATCGGCCCGTCCCAGACCCTCCTTGTGCGGCGGGACAGGCAGGCGGCCCCGCAGCCAGCCCGCTGCAATCCGTTACATTGTGTATGTTAACAGAACGGATTGCAGGATTGGGGTGGCAGAACCCTGCGGGCCCGGCGGACCATGAGAGAACGTGGGTCCGTCGGCAGCCCCGGCTTGAGCAGGGCGGGGCAAACATGGTCTATCGCGACGCCCGGGACATGCATGCCCCCTTTGGACTATAGGGTGCATTCGAGCAGGGGCCCCGAGGGGGACAGGCGGTCCCTTCAGATAGCAGCAGCGAGGACGGGGCCACGCGGCGCAGTAGGGTGTCCTGCATATCCCCCTCGGACACCGCTGGCCACAAAGTCGCCGGGGTCAGGGGCGTGTCTGGGGGCCCACGGCGGTGCACAGTGGTGACGGGGTGCAGCCAGGCCGGACCAGCGAGGCCCAGGACAGGGGGCCGCACATGGCGGACGTCTATCCATGTGCTGAGGGATGTGTCCGTTGGAAGAGGAGGGACAGGGTCAGGCGCCGAAGGAGTCCGTGCCGAGTGTTGGTCTCTATTTGGTGAGGGCATCCACGCAGTAGCCGTCGGGCACATGGATTGTTGTCCTCGCGTTGAGGTATACGTGCACACCCATGCATGATGGGGCAGCACATGCCTGGAGGGAGCCGCGGGCCACAGCCTGTTGTTTAGGCCTTCCGCTCCAGAGACCCGGCCGGTGGGGGACAGCATGCCAGGGGAGTGACTCGGTGGCAGGCAGTGTGCATGGCCATCGGCCCCCCTCGATCGCTGTCCAGGGCCCGGATGCATGTGCTGTGAGTTCATAGTGGCCCTGGCAGAGCTGCTGATCGAGGGAGGACGTGGGGCAGAGTAAGCCATGATGTTCCTGGGCAGGGTGTAGTGCAGCCTCCAATATGGGCTCGAGACTGGAGGGCCCGAGGTGCAGCTGCCTATGGACAGGCCGAGACCGGCACGGCGGGAGGGCGTCACATGGGCCGCAGATAAGCCAGGGGCCAGACAGCATGTGTATAAGGGACTGGCACATGCAGCTAACAAAGAGGCGCAGCTCAGGCACCGAGAGACGGAAGACCGTGGTGCTGGCCTGGAGGCCCGGTCGCCCCTGGTGTGATGCCAGGATGCACCCTGCGGTCCCAAGAGATGCAGCTCGCATAGAGAGCCCGGGGATCATGCAGTAGGCAGCTGGAGAGGCAGGCGCCATCACAATGAGGGTGGCCACCCAGGGACAGAGCAGCGAGCCGAGACAGAGCCCTGGTTTGTTCTCACGTGCCGCGAGGGTGTGTCATGTGCGGCGTCGAGGGACTCCCAGGCCACGGCGGGCAGCAGGGATGGATCGGTCGGGCAGGGGATGGGGCCTGTCATGGCCGCCACGCAGCCCGTGCTAGCCGGAGCGAGGAGCGTCGCCCCCAGGAAGGGTGCCGGAGACCTTCCTGAATGGATAGGGCCTGTCCTCCCTCGCCGGCGCCGCCCTGGCCCCCACGTACTTGAAGATGGGCGGGCGCTGCTTCCGGGCCGGCTCGACCGTCGGGGCGACGGGAGGACCCGCTGCTGCAGGCGTTGGGGTCGGGCTCTCCGCCGTGTGCGCCTCAGACGAGGGCTCCGGCAGGTAGGACCCGGGCGAGGGGGCGTTGGAGACCTCGAACGAGAGCATCAGCTCCACGCTGGGGGACGCAGGCAGGGCATGTGTGCAGAGCCCCGCCGCCTCAGTGATCGCCGCAGCGGGGGCGTCGGCAGGACACTGCGGGGCGCTGGGCGGGTCCTTACATGCCGGTGCCAGAGGAGAAGCAGGCGCCAGCGGGGCACCCTGGACCGCAGCCGCAACAGGGGACGCCTTCGGGACGGCCAGTGCGGAGTACGAGATGGCCGACTGAGTGTAATGCCAGAGAATGACCAGGGCGGCCTCCTGCAGGAAGCGGGGGACGTCGACGCCCGCAGAGGCGAGGCCGGCAGCCGACGTGGGGTGGATGGTCCCGTCGGTCCCGAGGACGACCGGCAGGATGTGTCTGGCCCTGCCGGCGTCGACGAGCGGCTTGTACTTGGCCAGCTTGAGGGCGAAGGACCTCTCGACGCGCCAGGGGACCGTCAGCACAAGGTCCCCGTAGCCGTCGCCGATGATCAGGTCGGGCTGGAGATGGTCCACGGGGACGGCCGCGTTGAGGGTGACGAAGCCGGGCCGCCCCTTGGCGCAGGCCACGAGGGCGTCAAGGACCTTGCTGTGCCTGGCGACGTGGATCCCGTTCACAGCCTTGCAGAGGAGGTGATGCCTGGGGCGCATGGGCTGCTTGCAGAAGGAGCAGGTGCCGAGGACGACGCTCTTCTGGTACCGTCCCAGGAGGCACTCACCCACAAAGAGGACCTGATCGTTGTTGAGAGGAGGTCCGCGCAGCAGAGCCAGCGGAAGGAACGATCGGAGGGGCGCAGACTGCTTGATCCGCTTGCGCCTCAGCTCGCGGAAGGTGCCCGCAGCCATCTCCCTCCGCTGCTGCTGCATGTCGGCATGGTAGTGGCCGGGGAGGACGAGGCCCAGCCCGTAGTTGGAGCGGGGCGTGAGGGCAAGGGCCCGGGCCTGCTGGTCGGGGATGGACAGGAGGCCAGCGACCTCGGCAGAGTAGGGTAGGGTAGGGTAGGGTAGGGTAGGGTAGGGTAGGGGTAGGGTAGGGGGGTAGGGGGGTAGGGGGGTAGGGTAGGGGGGGGGGTAGGGTAGGGTAGGGTAGGGTAGGGTAGGGTAGGGGGTAGGGGTAGGGGTAGGGTAGGGTAGGGTAGGGTAGGGTAGGGTAGGGGGGTAGGGGGTAGGGTAGGGTAGGGTAGGTGGTAGGGTAGGGGTTAGGGGGGTAGGGTAGGGGGGTAGGGTAGGGTGGGGGGTAGGGTAGGGGGTAGGGTAGGGTAGGGTAGGGTAGGGGTAGGGTAGGGTAGGGTAGGGTAGGGGTAGGGTAGGGTAGGGTAGGGGTAGGGTAGGGTAGGGTAGGGTAGGGTAGGGTAGGGGTAGGGTAGGGGTAGGGTAGGGTAGGGTAGGGTAGGGGTAGGGTAGGGTAGGTAGGGTAGGGGTAGGGTAGGGTAGGGGTAGGGTAGGGTAGGGTAGGGTAGGTGGGTAGGGTAGGGTAGGGTAGGGTAGGGTAGGGGTAGGGTAGGGTAGGGTAGGGGTAGGGTAGGGTAGAGGTAGGGTAGGGTAGGGTAGGGTAGGGTAGGGTAGGGTAGGGTAGGGTAGGGTAGGGTAGGGTAGGTAGGGTAGGGTAGGGTAGGGGGTAGGGTAGGGTAGGGTTAGGGTAGGGTAGGGTAGGGTAGGGTAGGGTAGGGGTAGGGAGGTAGGGTAGGGTAGGGTAGGGTAGGGTAGGGTAGGGGTAGGGTAGGGTAGGGTAGGGTGGGTAGGTAGGGTAGGGTAGGGTTAGGGTAGGGTAGGGTAGGGTAGGGTAGGGTAGGGTAGGGGTAGGGGTAGGGTAGGGTAGGGTATAGGGTAGGGTGG